>NC_064857.1:58856571-59186571 GCF_024139225.1 Suncus etruscus
GATTCTAATTCATTTGTGCTAACAGCATATCAGACATTTTATTGCTCAATTTTATTGACCTTTATAAGAGTAGTAGATTAATTATATATCTATTTTACTATATCACAGAAACTATAAACACAGAAAATGTATTTTCCAAACTCCTGCATCTTAGTAAAACTATTTCCAAGACATAAATGCAGGTATAGCAATTCTTATTCCTTAGAATCAATCCTCTTAAATGTAGCACTCAATGATGCCACACATATCAAAAATAAAATTACATCATTCTTAACACAAATAATACAGCCATAATAGTCTTATGGGGATAGCAGTTAACAAATTGAAAGCAACTTGGAAAAAAAAAATGCCTGCTCTGTTATCACCTCAAGATAAAAAAGCAAAATATTTATGGGTCAGACCCGGAGGGAATGAAGATTAGGATATACAAAATGAGATATTTTGCTAGTGTTTGCTGGCATTTATTTCCCTTGAATTTTCTGCCCATGCTACTTCTATAATACTGTCTAGAAAGGCAGTACAAAGTTTTTGAAGGCAACTTTATATGTAAGTCTCAACAGTATCAAATGAGACCAAGATGAAACACAAAGTGAAAGCTTTTCTCTATAGCTCAAGTAAACTATGATAAATTCTCTCTTTATATTCAATTATCTCTTATATCTCAATTGTTTGGCTATCCAGAGTTACTTTTGGTAGGGATAAAAATAATCTGCAAAGAGATTAGCATTCTAATCCTTGCATCATATCTGTCACCTTATTTTCTGAACTCAGTAATGTTTTCCCAAGCACTGTTGAAGTCCTAACTTCAGTTAAGGCCTAACACTCAGCATCTATAAATTTGGTCTGACTTGAAAAGTTGTTTTATTTTTGTTGTTGTTTGTTTGTTTTTTCAGATGATCAAGTTAAAATGAATTCCTTGGGGACCAGAGATATCATATAGGATTTAAGATTCTGGCTTTTTATGTGGTCTACCATGATTCTATTCCAAGAACCATATATGGTCTCCTAAATACTACAAGGAACAATCTAAGAGCACAGAGCCAGGAGTATTCTCTGAGCACTGTCAGCTGTGGATAATAGAGAAGAAAAAAAATATGAAGACTTTGGTTTGATTCTAATTTCCATGATTGATGTCAGATCTGTATATAAAAGGAATGTGATGTACAGGTTCTGAGCACCCCTGGAGAAGTAGAGAAACAGGAAGGAGTTTCACTCACATAACCTTGGAGGAATCCATTTTGTAAGACCTTCTCGTTGTCTAGAGCATAGAGATAATTAATGCTTGCTGATTAAATCTCCACATATGTAGCACTCTGTTCTATCCATCCTAGTAAGCTAATAGATAAATTTCTGTTACATAGTGTAGAGACTCAATTATAGATAGCTGCTACAGATAGTTTCATCCCTTTGTGGAATGATCTTATCTAAGTTTATCATGAACTATATAGATGTGTGAACCAAATTTCAAGAATTATTGGAAATGCCAGGAAGTGGAAGAACATTAGTGAGAGAGATGTGAGCCTCTGTTTCTGACATTGATGTTGGTGCAAAGTATGTTACCAATCCTGGAGGTAACAAGGAGAGGACCACAGATAGACCAATTGTTCAGTGTTTGCATGCAGCTACCTTAGCCTAGCTAAACCTGGTAACACTCCAGTTCTTGGTGCCGCCTACAGTCTCTGAGTTCTGCTAGTACTGATCCTTGAGCACAGAGCTAGAGAAAACTCTGTGCACTGCAATGTAGCCCTCAAATAAACAATTACACAAAGGGACAATTATTCAGAATGGAATGAATTGACAACTTGATCTTAACAGTGAAACTTGTGTTGACCTTCTGTAAGAATAAGATAATTCATCACTCTTTTAAGTCATTAAATATGTATTAATCTCAGATAACAATCTCTCTAATCTACTGATCTCTCTAATCTACTTCTGAAAATTAAGTAAGGAGGGAACAGTGTTATCCACAGAATGAATAATTTTAGGAGTTATTTGCTCAGTTCTTGTGCTAAATAACAGACGTAAGTTTCGGTGAGGACATGAAATACATGTGCTTATTCATGGTTCCATAAACTGGAATGAGTCTGGACTGGAAATGTCTAGGTCTGTTTCAACATTAGCCACACTTTGCATGAAAGGATTCAGGGAGAAGAGCATTTGATGTTTGGAAAGTTCTTGTCATGGGCAATTTCATGAATGCAGAGAAAGAAATAGAAACATGTGCCTCTTAATATTCTCACTGAACTATTGCCATGACATCCAATATTCATAAGCAAAGAGCATAGCAAGTCCTACAATCACTGGAGTTGGTCATTGAGCAAAGACAAAGCCAGGGAAGGAGAGGGGTAATGAGTTAAAACAAACACTGGAATTACCTCAAACAAACACTGAATTCAGTGCTCTCTATCAAACAGAGCTTTTTGAACTGCCTCTTTGCTTTAAGAGAAAAGTATCAATCCAAAACGAAGGGTGAAAAATGGCTCGGTACTCCCAGATTTAGTCAATAAAGATGCCAAGGACTGAACTACGCCCTTTTAAACGAAGCCTATGTGCTGGGGCCTTCATTACATATATGATCATACTTGGAGAGTACAAAAGAAAAAAGATTAGCTAAAGATCTTTGAAGCTGTTAATAAATTCACTGTGGTCGTGTAGGCCTTAATCCAACAGAATTGATGCCCTCTTAATTTAGAGCGAGGACTCCAGACCTCTCAGCCCACACCTTTCTCTTGATCTTTCTAGCCTCAAGAATGACAAGAAATTTTATTTCTGTCATTTCAGCAACATTAACTGTGTGTGGTACATGCTTTGGAAGTCAGCAAGCAAGCATATGGGATCCAATGTTTTCAAACAATATAAATATCATGATAGAACCCATGAAAGTTTGTTTAATATGTTATTGTCTCTGCTGGCAGGTAATTCTAAGCAATACAAATGATAAAGTTGATCCTTCCTGCCAGAGTGGAGTGCCCTCTGCTTTGTTAATAATCCAGAGCTATGGTCTTGGAACATAGTTTCTACACATATAGAGATTGATTTAAGTTTGGCATATGATTCATTCAAAATTATACCACAGAGCATTATTTTCTTCTATATTGGTTTGTAGCTCAGAGTCTAATTTTCAGAAATAGCTAGAACACTTTCATTCAATACTAAATAATATGACAATTGCTTTACAATAGAAGAGAAATTAATTTGGGAAAAGGCAGTCACAATAAACATCTTAAAGTAAAAATATACTTTGCTTAAAACAGCATTACAGATAACATGCTAATGCTTTATGTGGAAATGTTTTGAGCAACTGGTTCTATGATTTTTTAAAGGTCTCCCAAAATTATCAAGAAGGGTATTTCTGACTGCAATTTGTCTAACCTTGATAGAGCTCAGACATTGCTCGTGTTATTTTTCACTGCTGTCATTTCCTTCCATTAATACAATCTATGCCTTTTCTCTCTTTTAGCAGTGACACCAATTTACTTGTTTGTCATATTTTTATGCTTTCTTCTTATCTGGAAATAAAAGAACTGGTGGATAACTGTCTGAAGCAGTACTTAGACAATCACCAACTATTTACTACTTTTTTACATTCCCCATACTTGGAAAGTAGAAGTGTTCTATAATTAAGTTCTCTAGTGTTTTATTTTCAATAATTTGGACAATTGTTATTTGCTTCTAAAACTCATTCAGAAAGACAAGAATGCCACATAATAATTTTATGAAATTTTATCAGAATATACAATCCAGTCCATTTTCCTGTTTCCAAATTTACCATTTTTTTCTTATATTCAGAAGATAATTTACTCCACATTTGGAATGGAAATTTTGATATATAATTTTATAAACTAACAAGTACTATTGTGTTATCCATGTGTCCTTATGCTATGGAAGAAGTTCTTGAAATTTGAAATAGTGGAGGTAACCATGTGGTTTTTATTTCACAGATTGAATTGATGATAGTGAGGAGGAGAAGGTGTAAGAAGAGGGAGACAAGAAGTGAGAGAAGGAAAAACAAAACAAAACAAACCAACAATCAAACAACAACAACAAAAATACGAAGTAATGAGAACAGAGGGTACAAAAGCAAGGGCCTGTTAGTTTGCTTCAACATGTTCAATGCTTAGGCCCTGTAGTAAAAATCTGTATGTCACGGTTGTTACTTTGGTGATCTGGCTGGTCATGTGCTTCAGGTCCTAAAAGAAGGCATAATCTAGAGATAAAGGGTATATTAAAGAGTTTTATCCGGCCATTTTCATGATTCAAGCTGAGGATGGTGCCTCGTGTGACTGAGCACTGAGGTACCACCGAAGTATGTTCACCCTTTGTCTCCAGGAACCCCTATGGACAGAAAAACTGAGAAGTTATTTTAAATGTGGTAAGGTTAAGGCATTCAAACATAATGTTTTGAAATGTTTCCGTTGGACTCTGTAATTTCCCATCATAATCTTTACCTGTAATCCTGTATAAGATCCCTAGTAAATTATTATGGGCCTTCGTAGTAAAACGATAATTACATACCTGTTCTCTCTATGCTGCTGTTTCTGCTGTTGCTGGTTTCTTTATGATATAATGTGTAGTCGGGCTTTGTGCTGTTTCTCTTCCCTTTGTTTTTGGGCTCTACTCCCTAGTATATGGTGATTATTATGGTGTTTGAGGTTTCTATCCTCAATGGGGAAGCCTATACTTTCATCATAAGTATAGACCTATATAACACTACCTCTTACCCTGTTTCTCCCCAAATGTAAAATAAACTCCTGTTTCACTTCCTCCCTTTTTCATCTTTTCCTTTTTATTTTTGTCCGTTTTTTTTGTTTGTTTTAGTTTTTGTTTTTTTATTTGATTTGTTTTTGCTTCTTTTGGGTAACTCCAGGCAGCGCTCAGAGGGTGCTCCAGGCTCTATGCTCGGAGATCGTCCCTGGTGGGTACGGGGACCTTGAGCCACCATCCTTCTGCAGGAAGGAGAGATGCCTTGTCTCCATGCTATGTTTCCTGGACCCACTTTATTCCTTTAATTACGTCTTTTATTTAATCTTTTTTTTCTTTAGATATGTGTGAGCATATATATTTTTAGTTTTTGGTGTGTGTCTGTTTTCTTCTCTCTCCACCCCCCAAAATCCACCAGCAATATTATGTAGCACCACTTCTTCCTGCAAAGACATATTAAACAAAGGGGAAATTTTACGTGTAAAAACAAGCTCTTATCTACTAGGGATAAGAACTCATACTTCTTTACAACACAGGGTCATCTCCCACCCTGAACGTATGACATGTGGAACCAACTTAGACTCCAGGGAACTAGACACCGACCGTCCAGCCTTGACTCCTGGATCCCAGACATAGAAATGACAGAGTTCTCCACAACAGCTCCAGGAACCAAATCCCCTCCAGGGCATTTATAATGCTGCTCTGATGCCAACATGCGCCAGTTCTAAATTTATAACCTGACAATGAGGAAGTGGGAACTTGATCTAAGAGCAAGTTGTCCTTCCTCATCAGCCAACGATAAGACAAAATCAAAAAACATGTCACCCTTTGACCTGAGCAAAAGCCAAGATCGCTATATACAGATGACTGGTTGTTACAACCAGGACTCAACAGTACACATCCCGGGACAACAACACCAACAGCAACGAAAAGCTCTAGCCTAGCTTTTGGTCTATAATTTGTTCAACAAACAAGATCTCCAACTCCAGAGGTCTGCCTGAGACAACCTCAACTAAACAGGTCTTCCAGAAACATAACGGAAGACTTTATCCCTGGCTCCATCCTAGGAGCAACATAATGACAAGACCACCAATTACAGAAGATGGATTAAAATGACACTGAAGAAGCAGAGCGGCTAGAACCACAAAGAACTCCAGCATAAGCTCCATTCCTTGAGCTGCACAGTCACCAAGATCTCTAGATACAGAGGTCTGATTTTACCATCCAAGATGAAGCAGAAGCCTTCCATATACCACAAAAGCACTGAGGGGAGAGTAAATGATCATGCAAGGAGTCTACAGTTAATCCCATGACAGTATACTTCAGGGGTGGAGAAACCCTGTAACTCCTAGGCTAAGGGAATTCCCTCAATAATATCCCCAATACTTAATGTGCCTATGCAGGGTGGGGGGAACACAAAATAATCATCTTTCCACACATTTATTGATTGATTGATTGATCGATTTTTTGACGTCTTTATTTTGATGTAGATATTGAAGTTGATATCTCCAATTTTATTTTAGTTCATTTTATTTTATTTTATCTTATCTTTCTCTTTCTTTTTGCACTCCGGCATGACTTGATTTCAGAACCGAGACTATTGTGTGGTGCTTGTCTTTATTGCTGTAGTGGTCACTGGATATTTAATTTGATATTTCTTTCTGTATTGTTGTGGTGTTTCAATTACCTTTTTCACATTCTCTCTCAAACTGAGGTTGAAAGCCTCTAGAAGGTCTTTGCCCATTTTCAAAGTATTTGACTTCTTTTTTTTTATTTTTTCTTATTTTGTACCCCATTCTATTGCTTTTCTTTCCTTCAAACAAAACCACATAACTCGATTTATCTAGCTCCACCTCTTAAATAGAGGGGAAACAAGGGAGGGCACCAGGACCAAACAAATATATGACCACTAATAGTAAGCTAGACAAAGAGGGGTCCACCTACTCTAGCAGCCTAGGGGGTGATGGTGGGGTATATGGATTGCAAAAAGGGAACTGGGATGGGGGGAGGACAAATTTGGTGATGGGTATTCCCCTGATTCAATGTTAATAAGTACCTAAAATACTACTGTGAAAGATATGTAAGCCATTATGATCACAATAAAGATTAAAAAAAAAGAAATTTGAAATAGCTTGAAAAAATATCATAAATATTTAAGCTGGTTAGAAATAAGGTAGTTGAAAAATAATATAAGCTGAGCTCCTACCAAAATCAGAATGAGGCACTAGAAAAACAACTTAAAATAAGACAAGATTGAAGTGTAAAATTGTGTAGAAATCAAGACTTTCAATTCTTGTCATCATGCTTTACCCAGTTGAAAAGTGTTGTTCCTACTCTCACAGTAAGAAAAACCCAGAGACTGAAAGTAAATGGCTTTTGTAGATGCAATAGAAAAGTGATTAGAGAGTATATCGTCATCATGAAATCAAGAGGTACTTGCACCTCAATGTATAGACAATGCTGAATTTTGCTACCCCAGTGAGCTGCTTTGATTCCATTAACCTGACAAGACCAGAGTGAGGTCAATCTGATATGTGCTGGGTTCCTCAGGTATAGAAACTGAGGGTCCGTTGAATTCACAGAGCTTGAGATAATGGTTGCACAGCAATTGGAAATGAATATAAAAACGTATGAAGCCTTGGTTCACTCTTAATTCTATTCACTAACCAAACGTATTATTTGATTGGAAGGACATGTATTAAAATGGCATCTCCTATTATTGTCTCCAATTTTATGGAATGTGCTAAATGAAACTGCCAGTAAATTTTTATCTTCTGATCTTGTTTTAATATCCAGTGAGCATGATTGTGTTAAAGAGCCCTTTATAATACCACTAAAATCAATGCTTCAATGTTCTAGTTGTGAGATAAAATATTACAAAGTTATATGGTGAGTAGTCAGAAATAGTACAGGGTTAAAAATGCTTATTTTGTGTTTGGCTGACCCAGTTTGATCCTGAAAACTGCTCTCTGAACACAGAGCAAGGCGTAAGTCTTTAGCACCATCAGGTCTGGCTCAAATCCTAACCCTATCACTAATATTATAAAGCATCAAAAGTATAATAGATTTTAGAAATAGATGATTAGAATCATATGATAGTGATGGGTGTTAATTTTCAGAATTGAAAGTCCTGATATTGAATCATATATCAAAGTAAGCATTTAAGTGAAAGTTTCAGTAAGCTCTTTCATCATTTTCTCACAGCCCCAGAAATGTAAGAGCATATCAGTGTTTCTCAAGATGCATTTTTTATGAATGGGGAGTTAAGAGGGAAAGGGCAGGCAATTCGTTCTGCTATTCTGTTCAGTAAATAGTAAGCCTTTGTCCCAGCAAAAATAGTTTCTTAGTACCAGTGCGATAAAAAAGACAATTCTATTTTCCCAAACTGCAGAGTAGATTCTTAAGAACTCAACTTCCCTACTCCGAAATATTATCATGTAATAGGTTCTTCAGAACTCTCCACATAACTTGGTACCTCAGACTACTTAAACAACATGAAATACTAGATATAATGGTATTCTCTTTTTTGATCTAGGAAAATAGTGCTAGAACCCCAGTCTTTTTTTTTTTCGGGGTGTGTGTGTGTGTGTCACACCTGGCAGCGCTCAGGGGCTACTCCTGGCTCTATGCTCAGAAATTGCTCCTGGAAGGCACAGGGGACCATATAGGGTGCCGAGATTCAAACCACCGTCCTTCTGCTTGCAAAGCAAACACCCTACCTTCATGCTATCTCTCCGGCCCTTGAACCCCAGTCTTAAGTGAAGCATGATCGGAGATATCTGCTCCCACACAGACAAGGTGGTCACGTGATAAATTATCCAAGGCAGGAAACTCTTTCTTTCACACCCTTGGAGTCTACCCTCACTCCCTTCTACACTCCAGATAAATGTTTGGATAGGGTTCTGGACACATGGCTGTAAATTCTGTTTTAATTACAACAAAAAATGGGAATTTACACATCACACATCACATGAAACATATTGCAAATCTGATTTTTCTCTCAAGTTGGGTATAGTTTTGTCCAAATTATTCTTGCATCACAATAACTAGCAATGAGACAACGGGTGTGCTGGTCTCAGAATGGGATGCAATCATGAAATGTTACTGCCTTGGTGGCTTAAGTAACAGTCTGTTTCCTGGAGATTGGATATTTGAGGGCCATGGGGGAGTCGAAGGCCGTTGGGGACCATGAGAGAGTCTGGGAACCTTAAAAGCAACAGAAGGCCATGAGGGAGTCTGAGGGCCATAGGGAAGTCTGAGAACCCTGAGGGAGTCTAATATTCATGGGAGAATGAGGACAATGGGAAAATCTGAGGGCTTTGAGGTATTCTGAGGACTTTGGGGGAGTTTGAGGCTCAAGAGTAAGTCTGAGTCTGAGGGCTTTGGGGGAATCTGAGGACAATAGAGAAGACTGAGGACCATGAGGGTATCTGAGGACTATAGGGACATCTGAAGGCCATGAAGGAGCCTGAAGGCCTTGAGAGAGTCTGAGGGCCATGAGGGAACCTGAAGATCTAAAGGCTCTGTGTTGGGGGGGGGGGGCTAAAGGTCATGAATGTGTCTGATGGCCATGATAGAGTCTGAGGGCAAGGAGAGATCCTGAGGGCTTTAGGAGAGTCTGAGGGTCTTTGGGGAGACTGAGGACATTGGAGAAGTCTGAGGTCCATGAGGGAGTCTGATGGGCATAAGGAAGTCTTGAGCTAGGAGGGAATCTGAGGGCCATGGATGTGTCTGAAGGCCATGGATGTCTCTGAAGGCGATGGAGGAGTCTAATGATCATGAAATTATTCTATGACATATTTCCATTAATGTATCACAAGTTTTTTGGGGCTTCCATATTGAATAAAGCCAATTTTAAATGTACTTACATTGATTCTTGATAAGGAAATGGACATTTTAAGTCATAATCATATGAAAAATATAGTAATATACCTGGTAATCTCAAGGACACACTAAATGGATTGCATAAAGGATGTTCATTTTCTCACATAAATGATAGCAGTTTTGGGAAGTTGACTCAGCTTCTTAGATGAGTCTCCTGCGATGGCACCTGAGTTTTAAGGGAGGGTTGGTGATGCGTGAGCAATATGGATTTCTTTAGGCTCATCGGGGGCTGAGTGGTTCACAGGAAATCCTAAACAGGAAATGACAATCCACTGCTTTGTGAGCAAATAAATGATTCACTGCTCTGTGGAAGACAACTGATAAGTGTACCTAAACTCACAGTGTGAAGTTGGATTTATTCTATGGATTAATCTACCTATGACATCAGTATTTATTGATTCTGAGAATAAGGTCCAGGGCTTAACCCTGTAGGGAAACAAGCCATCTCAAACTGAGGCAAAGGAAAGGTGAAAATTTGTAAATTCGAGTTTGCTATTTAAGAACTGACTTTTTAAAATATGACAAAATGCATCATTATTTTTCTATATAGTTTATTAGCTTTATTTTCTTTGAGGTAAGTTTAAGACATACTATATGAACTATAGGTATAATGCTATTAAATATCCTTCATAGAATTGGGTGATAAATAGGTATCCAATGTTTTCCTAAGAGGATTATTCTGTGCATGCTTATAATTTATATCATGCTTTTCTTTTTCTTCCTTCCTTCCTCCTTCCTTCCTCCTTCCTTCCCTTCTTTTTTCTTTTTCTTTCTCTCTTTCTCTCTTTCTTTCTTTCTCTCTCTCTTTCTTTCTCTCTTTCTTTCTCTTTCTTTCTTTCTTTCTTTCTTTCTTTCTTCTTTCTTTCTTCTTTCTTTCTTTCTTTCTTTCTTTCTTTCTTTCTTTCTTTCTTTCTTTCTTTCTTTCTTTCTTTCTTTCTTTCTTTCTTTCTCTTTCTTTCTTTCTTTCTTTCTTTCTTTCTTTCTTTCTTTCTTTCTTTCTTTCTTTCTTTCTTTCTTTCTCTTTCTTTCTTTCTTTCTTTCTTTCTTTCTTTCTTTCTTTCTTCTTTCTTTCTTTCTTTCTTTCTTTCTTTCTTTCTTTCTTTCTTTCTTTCTTTCTTTCTTTCTTTCTTTCTTTCTTTCTTTCTTTCTTTCTTTCTTTCTTTCTTTCTTTCTTTCTTTCTTTCTTTCTTCTTCTTTCTTCTTTCTTTCTTTCTTTCTTTCTTTCTTTCTTTCTTTCTTCTTCTTTCTTCCTTCTTTCTTTCTTTCTTCTTTCTTTCTTTCTTCTTCCTTCCTTCCTTCCTTCCTTCTTTCTTTCATTCTTTCTTTCTTTCTTTCTTTCTTTCTATTTCTATATATCTTTATTTATTTATTTATTTATTTATTTATTTGTTTCTTTATTTCTTTCTTTCTTTCTTTCTTTATTTCTTTATTTCTTTCTTTCTTTCTTTCTTTCTTTCTTTCTTTCTTTCTTTCTTTCTTTCTTTCTTTTTCTTTCTTTCTTCTCCTTTCTTTCTTTCCTTCCTTATTTCTCTTTCTTTCTTTCTTCCTTTCTTTTCTTATTGCTGTGCTATTGCTCCAGCCCCTCTTTCTTACTTTTCCTTGCTACCCCCAGGGTTCACTCCTGGCTCTGTAGTCAATCATTTTTTATAGCTGTGTTTAAGAGAACCCTACATAGCTTCAGCATTGAATGGCACCTGCAGCATGCAAGCATGCCTTGCTCCCTATACTATGTCTCCAGGCCAGATTATTTTCAGGTCTTGTTATATGTCATGACAAATCTTCCTTGTGGAATCTTTCCTGAAAAATATATATTGCTGAAAGTGGTCTCTATTATCCAGAACTAATCTCTAACAAAGACAATATAAGTAAAAAATTTGATTGATTAAGAAATCAAAGAAAATAGGCTACCTTACCCTACAACTTTGTTCTGCTTCTTCCACACAAGATAAGTGGAGTCTTGTGGTTATCAACAGTACTTGTTTTGTCTACACCACATTTTACATTGCCCTGTGATGCTTCAACCACATATCAGCATTCTTTTTACAGCACTGACAGAAGCCACTTTAAATATTGCAACAATTAAAAGCATCAGGGTTAATAGGGTTCTCTCCTCAGAGGGCTGAAAATGACACAGCAACCACCAAAAATTATAAATTGGACAGCAGAGTGTCAAATATCATTAACATACTATGTATGTTTTCAAAGGAAAAGAAAGTGTGCTTTTTAGCTAGACTATTATAAGTCATTGAATAAATAAATGAAATTAAAAAGTCCTTCAAATTTTTTTTTTATTCAAGATTTTTCTGTAGAGAAAAAAATAACTAGCGGGCTGGAGCGGTGCACAGTGGTAAGGCATTTACCTTGCATACGGCTGACCTAGGATGGACTGCAGTTCAATCCTCTGGCGTCCCATATGGTCCCCCAAGCCAGGAGTGATTTCTGAGCACATAACCAGAAGTTATCCGTGAGTGTCACTGGGTGTGGCCCCCAAGCAAAAACAAAACAAAACTAAAACAACTATGTATAATACAATATGCCAACGAAGGTGAGATCCTGATTCTAAGTCCCTAAGCCCAATGACAAAATAAGAACTAAAACTATTGAGGGTGTCTTTGGCCTGTTGAACTTCCCCAGTGTTGGGCTGGTGTGGATCAGAGGAACGTCCTGAGGCCAGGCTGCCTGTGTGTTGACCTGGGAGAGCATCTCATCCTCATCAAAGCCTGTGCCTCAGGTTTGTGCTCATTCCTCTATCTGAGCCGTCTGGGAATTTCACTCTCTGGGTGAGGCTGACATCTAAATTCTGTGCTCTTGGCTGGTGTAAAATCACCCGAACCAAGCGCCTTATTTCCAAGCCCAGACAAACGAATCTAAATCAGGGTCATGCATGAAATAATCCAGACCAAGATGAGGGTGAAACACGGATTGTCTGGCAGTCTTCTACCTCATATCTCTACCCAGCTGCCTGTTAGAACTGTTGTAATTTTTTGAGTACATAGACCATTCCTGGGTGGTAAGGACAGTGTAAGGACAGATAGCTCACGCTATTCAGAGCCATTCCCACCCAGGTTTACAAGTAAGACAATCTCTGTTTGGAGGTAAATCCAAATTCTAAACAAACATACAATGGAACCAGGGATAATCTTTTTTTTTTTTTTTTTTTTTTTTTTTTTTTTTTTTTTTTTTTTTTAGTTAAAACAAGATGTAACCTAACGTTCTGAAACAAATTTCTCTGCCAGAATTTCTGATGCTGTTTTTGGTTCTCACATTGGAGGGTTGAGCCTGTCTTTCTTATCTTTGCTTGATTGGGACCCTGCAAATGGAGTTCTTGACCACTGCCCTTGCTTGGAGGTTCCTGGAAGGTGTTCCATCTCTCTGAAGTCCTCCTCCTTCTACATTCCTAATCAGGTCATTTTCCAGAATGTGACAAGATGGGCTTTTCCATGTTCTCAGATTTGTGTTTTGAGGTCATAGTAAAGAATAATAAATCTGTACTTTCTGGTACAGACTGAAAATTGAGTGTGACATTGCTACAACTGAGTCACACATTGTGCAACGAGGTGTTGGTCTTAAGTACATTTTTTCATTGTGGATTTGTTTTTTGGTGAAATATTTCATGCAAATCAATATGATTCAAAAACTTTCATATGTTCCTATATTAGAAAGTTGGGAGTAAATGGTATCAAAAAGCTAACATGTTTATAAATGCATGTTATTTTACTTGCGATAATGATGTTTATTATATGTAGGTTCTTATATAACCGTCATTTAGATTTTTACCATATTTGATAATTCAGCATTGTGACATAGTGTAGCTGGTTGCCAGGAGTGACATTATCGTAAAGATTTATATAAAGCATATATAAGTTATGTAGTTGGAATGCTTGTGCATTTTTATCGATACCTATGTTTAGGTTAATCATTCTAGAAAGAAAATGTTCGAGAAAACAATGTGATTGATAAAAAATATTTATTTCCAACATTCCATCAGTTAAACAAATGTTACTTAATCTGTGTGTAGAAGCCGGAGTGGTGGCACAGGAGGTAGGGCATCTGCCTTGCATACGCTAGCCTAGGATAGACCACAGTTCTATCCCCCAGCATTCCATATAGTCCCTGAAGCCAGGAGCGATATCTGAGCATATAGCCAGGAGTAATCCCTGAGCATCGCCGGGTGTCCCCCTCCCCCACCCCCAATTCTGTGTAAATATCTTTTTTTTTTTTTTTTTTTGTGGTTTTTGGGTCACACCCGGCAGTGCTCAGGGGTTATTCCTGGCTCCAAGCTCAGAAATTGCTCCTGGCAGGCACGGGAGACCATATGGGACGCCGGGATTCGAACCGATGACCTTCTGCATGAAAGGCAAATGCCTTACCTCCATGCTATCTCTCCGGCCCCCTGTGTAAATATCTAAGGAGTCAGTATTTGAAACGAAAGTTGATGGCTGGTTTGAAATAGGCACTTTTCCTTTTGACTAAAATTATGGTGCAGGAGCTGAGGTATTTTTTTTTTGCATACGGCTAATTTGTTACAATCCCCCAGTATTGCTGATAGGAAACCCAATCCACTCTATTTATCCCCCAAAATAGAAATTAAAATAAAAACACACATTTTTTATAGCTTACCTTTAAAAGAGGAATAGACTATTCCTCATAAATAAATAAATAATAAATGTGATGTTTGGGAAAGAATAAATTTTATGATAATTTTAGCTAACCTAGCAATTAAGCTTTTTATTTTTTGCAAACATGTTATTTGTTGGTAATTTTAACTTACTAAACCATCAGGCAATTCCAATTTATTGTAATATTTTTTCATTCAAATGATACTTATTTGTTTGATGACAAGAAAATTATTAAATTCACACTTTAAATTAATATTATTTTACATTTAGGGATAGCTATGGATATTAAACAATATGTACTTTTGCTTTGCGTTATTCACAAATAGAAATTTAAGAAAAATATTATTTATAAAAATTATCATTGTATATATTTTCTCTGTTCAATTTACATAATAATTTAAATAATCTGACTCATACTTTTTCAAGATTTTAAAATATCCTTTTTATTTCACATAATAATGAGATATAATCATATTAGAGTTAATTTTAGTTTAGAAATTCCTTAAGAGTTCTTGATACTAAAAGCAAAGTATATTTTATTCCACAAATAAATATAATGAGGCTACAGAATAATATGGAACATAATTTAGTTCTGATATTTTTATTTTTTCAAGAATTCTTAGCATTTAAGATTTATTCAGGAACATTTTTAAGTTAAAGTAATCACCATTAAAACTGTTTATCATTATGTTGCTTTGACGTAGAGAATTTTGCAGTTGGCAATGTTTGTTCTTACTTTGCAATAATTATGCCAATTTAAATTTTTCTAAAAATTCATTTGTCTCCATTTATATAAAAGTACAGAAGCACATAGTCAAATTGGGAATAGAGAGCTATTTAATACCCTATACACCACTTTTTTATTTGGTATTTGAGTTGAAAATGATATGGGATTCTAGGGAGTAAATCCAGGTCAGATTCATACAAGGCAAATGCCCTACCCACTGAACTATTGCTCCAGCCCTCAATCATTACTTTTGTTTGTTTGTTTGTTTGTTTTTGGTTCATGCCTGTGGGTTAATCCTGTCTCTACCTCAGAAATCGCCACTGGCAGGGTCGGGGGACCATATGGGATGCTGGGAATTGAACCAGAGTCAGTCCTGTGTTGGCTGAGTGCAAGGCAAACACCCTACCACTGTGTTCTCTCTCTGGCCCCGTCAATCATTATTTTAAAGTAATAACATTTGTTAGATATGTTAAACATTGAAAATTAAAGATGTTACTAAAATTAATGTCTAAACCATTTTTACATTTCCTTAAGTGAAACCACATACTAAAACACTTTATATTTGCCATATTAGCCTTTACACATGTGCACTTTCTAATTCCACTATAATATTTAAGAATGGAATAATACTTCTGAGCTTCTGCACCTATCTAAGGTAAGGGCCTATTATATTGAGGGGGAAACTAGCCCAATAGATATTATACATACGAAGTTTTCTTTCTTTTCTTTCTTTCTTTCTTTCTTTCTTTCTTTCTTTCTTTCTTTCTTTCTTTCTTTCTTTCTTTCTTTCTTTCTTTCTTTCTTTCTTTCTTTCTTTCTTTCTTTCTTTCTTTTCTTTCTTTCTTTCTTTCTTTTCTTTCTTTCTTTTTCTTTCTTTCTTTCTTTCTTTCTTTCTTTCTTTCTTTCTTTCTTTTCTTTCTTTCTTTCTTTCTTTCTTTCTTTCTTTCTTTCTTTCTTTCTTTCTTTCTTTCTTTCTTTCCTTTTCTTTTTTTCTTTCTTTCTTTCTTTCTTTCTTTCTTTCTTTCTTTTCTTTCTTTCTTTCTTTCTTTCTTTCTTTCTTTCTTTCTTTCTTTCTTTCTTTCTTTCTTTCTTTCTTTCTTTCTTTCTTTCTTTCTTTCTTTCTTTCTTTCTTTCTTTCTTTCTTTCTTTCTTTCTTTCTTCTTTCTTTCAATCTTTCTTTCTTTCTTTCAATTTTTCTTTCTTTCAATCTTTCCTTTCTTTCTTTCAATCTTTCTTTCTTTCTTTCTTCTTTGAATCTCTTTCTTTCTTCTTTCTTCTTTCTTTCTATTTCTTTCTTTTACTTTCTTTCTATTTCTTTCTTTTACTTTCTTTCTCTTTCTTTCTCTTTCTTCCTTTCTCTCTCTTTCTCTCTTTCTCTTTCTTTCTTTCTTTCTTTCTTTCTTTCTTTCTTTCTTTCTTTCTTTCTTTCTTTCTTTCTTTCTTTCTTTCTTTCTTTCTTTTCTTTCTTTCTTTTTTTTTCTTTCTTTTTCTCTTTCTTTCTTTCTTTTTCTTCCTTTCTTTCAGTTTTTGGGTCACACATGGCAGCTCTCAGAGGTTACTCCTGGATGTACGCTCAGAAATCACTCCTGGAAGGCTTGCGGGACCATATAGGATGCCGGGATTCGAACCATCAACCTTCAGCATACAAGGCAAATGCTCTACTTCCATGCTATCTCTCCAGCCCCACATACAAAGTTTCTAATGAAGTAACAAGCACTGTTTGTTGAGAAGATTCTAGAACTGGAACTGCAACTCCCAGCTCTTCCTTATCCTTGAAAGTTAGTTATATCAATAAAAATTAGTCAGCCATCTTTTTTTCTTTTTTTAAAAATAGTTCTTTTTCTTGGTTTGAGGACAATATTCAGCTGTGATCAGGCTTTATTCCTGGATCTGTGCTCAGAGATCATACCTGATATAGGATTCAGGAAACAATATGGGATGCCAGAGATCAAACCCAAATCAACTGTATGCAAGGCAAGTGCCCTCCCTGCTGTACTATCACTCTGGCCCCATTTCAGAAAATAATAGTATAATAATAAAGTATAATAATTATAAATAAAATATATTAAAATAATAACAATTAATTTATAATAATTTAATATCTTTGATCCATATATATATTTTGTTTGTTTGTTTTTGGGCCATACCCAAGGGCACTCAGGGGTTACTCCAGGCTCTGTGCTCAGAAATTGTTCTTGGCAGGCTGGGGGAACTATATGGGATGCTGGGGATTGAACCTTGGATCAGCAGTATGCAAGGTAAACACCTTACCTCAGTGCTGTCACTTCAGTTTCTAGTCATTTCCGAGCTGTGCCTATGGTTGTTTTTATTATATATTTTATTTTGGTAGTAACAAGATAAAGGTTACCTGATAAAGTTTAAGAGTGTTCATTTATTATCTGGGAACTCCAAATATAGAGGAAGTTTGCAAAGAAGAGCAAGTTCTTTGACAAGATTACTCATAGGACAATACAGAAGAGTGTAATATACTTGTAGATGCATAATATCATCGTGTTCCAGAATGTTCTTTTGTGATAGAACATCAAGTAATAATGACCAGATAATAAACATTACACGTCTGCCCACTGGAACTCAACTAAATTCTCCAAATTCTGGGAGTTGAGTAGAAGAAACATCTTTTTCCCCCTGATAAAAATCTCAGGTTCCTTCTTCTATTAAGGTCCAGAGTCAAAGGACAAGACAACACAACTGGAGTAAACCTAAATGAAACTTTAATCTGACTACCAACAGCTGACTGGTCAGGGTTGTCTCTCCCAGGAGATGAATCCCATTTGAGGTCATGAATCAGATTATATATAGAGGGAATTAGGGAAGTCCTAGCTTTTTAATGAAATTTAAAATGATTGACTGTTGTATAGGGTACCTTCCCATTGCTCACTGTGTCCTTTCCAGTAGGTTAGCTGTATGGCCAGGTAGCTTGGAGCAGAAAAGCTTAGGCTTGGGAAATAGAAGAATAAGAGTTTAAAATATGTGGTATGTGGTCCTGGGGCTGGAGTGGTAGCACAGTGGTAGGGTGCTTGCCTTGCATGTGGCCGATCCAGGATTACACTTTGGTTTGATTCCTGGCATCCCATATGGTTCCCCCAAGCCAGGAGCAATTTCTGAGTGCATAGCCAGGAGTAAACTCTGAGCATCAACTGATGTGCCCCCAAAACATATATAGATAGATAGATATACATGTATGTATATATATATGATTATATATGTATATCTATTAATGTACATATATATGCATATATGTATATCTATCTATCAATCATCTATCTATATATCTATGTCCTCACTCAAAAGCAAAATCAGCATCTCATAAAAATTTTATCCAGTGACTGTAGAAAGAGGAGAGTATGGCTTTCCAAAAATTAAATTAGAGATAATTGGGAAGATAAAGGAAGGAGAAAAAAAAAAGGAGGAAGAAGAAAATAGAAGAAGGAAGCAGAAGAAGGAGGGGGAGGAGGAGGAGAAAAATAGAAGAGAGGAGTATGAGGAGAAAGTTTTAAAATATATTCATATATCATATATAAATTCAAAAAGCTGGTAATTTCTGCCTTAGTGAAAAATGATCTCAGGACTGACTTCATTACCAATGGCACAAAATAGGCAAAGTGATAGAAATTTCTAGTGAGAAAATACATTTTTTCTTTTATAAGAGGAAACATGATCTTAACTTAAGTAGTGGGGTGAGTGAATTTTTTAATAATGTTTATATGTTGGGGCCGGGCGGTGGCGCTGGAGGTAAGGTGCCTGCCTTACCTGCGCTAGCCTAGGAGACGGACCGCGGTTCGATCCCCCGGCGTCCCATATGGTCCCCCAAGCCAGGGGCGACTTCTGAGCGCATAGCCAGGAGTAACCCCTGAGCGTCACAGGGTGTGGCCCAAAAACCAAAAAAAAAAAAAAAAATGTTTATATGTTTCAATTACCTCAGCATTTAATTCTGGCAAGTTTAATTAAATTGAAGATTATTTTGTAATGACCTAAGTTAGGTTCAAAATCAGAAATATAGTTAGAGACTTAATGCAAATAATATAGCTCATTCGCTGCTTTCATTTCTCCTAGCTTTGCTGCTATAACTGACAATTTTAAGAGTCTCCAATGAAAATTGTCAAGGACTAATGATTGCAATTTTGAAAAATCAGGATATCCCTAGAATAGACCTTGTCATGATCTGCCTTTTTCAAATGTCATACAAAGTACAGGAAAATGGAGGAAGGTTTTACTTTCTGAATACAAGAAGACTAAACAGAATGCTATGGGATTCTAAGACCAAATCAGCAATGGAAAACGTTGATGGCCATTATTGGTACTAAAATGCGGTTAAAAAAATCCTGTGTCTTCGCACATCATTTATTCCACATGTTAAAACATAGGCATTGGTGATGGGAGGGCTGCACTCACAATGAGTCTCCCTTTGTCTCTGACTCTTACCTGACGGCCATGGCCATATTCCCACAAGCTAACAAGCTAACTAAAGGCTTATACAGAAGCTAAAGAGCCATTTTAAGCAGTTTTAGCAGAAGCAGAAACTTTCATGGGAAAAGCAGAAACCTCAGGGTCCTACAAAACGTTGACTTAAAGTATTTACTTTTTTTAAATAAAGATATCTGTCTTATTAAAATAATGTTAAAAAATTCTGTTTCAGCTTTCTCTTAGCTTTTTGACTGGTAATCTGTGTTGCTGTTTTCTACATTTCTACATTTCTACATTTTCTCATAAGATATTTTGGAAAAGTAATGTTTGAATTCAATCAGTGAAATACTGATTTCCCATTCTAAACTAATGTTTAGAAAAGTCTTTCCAAAAAAAATTAACCTTGTAGCTTATCATAAATAATAAGCTCAATTTAAACACACTTATTCACATGCTATGTCTTGTAGTCAGGTATTTTAAAATAAACCTGTAATCATTAGGATGGAAACTGAACAGATAGGAAAGTGACAATTTCAAGTTTTATCATTTAAAATTCAGTATCTTCCAGAAGGGTTTCTTTTGTATTTCTAAAGCCTGTTAAAATCTTACCTATTTTCAATCATTTGACCCTTCCTTTAAAATGTCCTTTTTTTTATAGTTGATAGTTGTTACAAATAATAAAAAAAAATCACTTTCCTTAGATCCTTGGTTCATGTGATATGATAGATTTTGGGAAAATTTAGATGACATAAGTTATCTGGCTTTAATTTCACAATATGAAGATCTAATACTTTATTATATAACCCTTTATTCTCCAAACATCAAGGCCAGTTCAATACATGAGATACATGGTGTCACTGTATGTATTTCCATTTAAATAAAATATATAAATATGTTCATATAGTAATGATTATAAAAAGTATGTATATAATTCACAGCATTCATATATTTATGCATAAATTCAGTAATGTTACCAATATATTCTCTTTGACAAATATGTTTCATATACATATATTTTGGAAAGGAAATTCTTCAATTTTCCAAAAATAATTTACCCCCTGCCTAGTTATAGTACAGAAATTAATGATGGTAGTGCCTATAACCATCTGTTTTATAGATGGCCTGGTGATTCAGATATAAGGAAAAATAAATATTCCTTACCAATGCAAAATTATGAGTTTAAACAGATATTAAAAAATGTTTTACTTTTAATTTTCTTTCACAATTTGTCAAAGAGCTTTGATATATAAATGGAAACAATAAATAGACCCAAAGAAGAAATATGATATAAACTTTTTCTAATATAAATAATAGACTTGTGCTGATCCTGGAATATCTTAGCACTAAAAATGAACTTTATTTTGATCATTTGTCTCTTGTGAAATTTTCTATAGAACACTGTTTCTTTTATTAAACAGCAAAAATATATAATTAAAAGCATAGTCAATACTAAAAAAGAAAGAAAAACAAAAGCAACACACCAATATTTTTACATTATTTTTATTAATATTTAGAAAATAAAATATAGATATAATAAGGCATGCCCCTTATTCTTCACAAAAAATATGAGAAGAACAATTAAAAACAACTTCCCATTATATAAGTGCATATCAATACATATTTTAACAATTTGTTTTTCTATATACATACACATATATATCCAAATTTATAATCTGCTATACTTAAAGCTCTGTATTATAAATTTTCCAGTTTATTTTTTAGCTCTTTTGCAGATTAATTTAACCAAAAATTTTAATTAGGATGACTGAATAATACTGTCTGCTTTTCGACCTCTAGCCTAACAAATGATCCTAGTTTATAGAAAAGTTATTTATTATGCCTAATATGTTTACATATCAAAAATGGGCCTTAGGCTACTAAACCTATGATATCTGTTTAGTATAACTAGAGAAATTGTATGCCAGTAACCACTCTTATTGCACGTGATCCTTAATGGTCTATATTGTGTTAAATTTGATTCTCTCTATATCTCACCTAATATTCCAATTTTGATATCCACTCATGAGCTTTAATGTTCCATTTATGAACCAGATCATATTCACTATTTTCACTTTAAAAACATTACAAATTAAAAAATTAAAAATTTTCTGGAATGCTTTCTCGGTATTTATCTACCATACTACTAGCACTGTCATTAGGCCTTTTCAAAAGTTTTTAGTCACTTAAGGTATTTTTTTCCTCTTTTCTTTGACTTCAGTCTCAAGATTCTTCTAATATGTAGATTATGTCTTTTCAGTTGTGCATGCAAACAAATTAAGTAATTTTTAATAAAATGAATATTTGCGTTCATGTAAAGAGAAATGTATTCATTTACTCTTTGTAGTCCTAAGGTAACTCTCACTTAACTGTGTCCTTAGGTATTTTTAATGAATTATTTTATTTAAAAACCATAGTTACAAGTTGTTCATGATTGTGTTTCAGTCATACAA
This sequence comes from Suncus etruscus, assembly GCF_024139225.1. NCBI lineage: Eukaryota > Metazoa > Chordata > Mammalia > Eulipotyphla > Soricidae > Suncus > Suncus etruscus. The sequence continues at coordinate 58,878,378 of NC_064857.1, forward strand.
TGTCCAACATCCTTCATCAGTGCACATTTCCACCACTAATGTCCTCAATTTTCCTCCCATCCTCCCTACTGCCTGCCTCTGGGGCATATGTTTGATTTCTCTCTCTCATTGTCTTTCTCTCTCTCTCCTTGTTCCCCTTTTAAGCAATTTGGTTTATATATATAAAAAATTATATATCATATAATTAGTATGTAACAATAATTATATAATACATAATAAAAGGCATATAAACCACACATTATATTTATCTATTATATCATATCATATATTTAATTAATTAAATGATTTATATATAAACATATATTATACTATATAATTCACTTATTTTATATATTTATTAATATTTATGTTACTTATTTATATTTATATGTATAGATCATAATATATGAATATAAATACATATATATAGGGATACTATATAATATTATATTTACATATAAATATATATGATATTATATATACATAATATAATTGTTAATGAAGGGGTACTATGCATATCACTTTGATTCCTTTCATCACCCAGTTCTTGTCCCAAGCAATCAGTTTCAACGATCATTTTCAGAGTGGTCCCTTTTCTACCCTAACTGCAGGCTCTACTTTTGTGGCAAGTTTCCTTAGTTTTTAAGTGCTCTCTCCCTCTTGCCTTCAATAATAAGGGTTTAGATGGTGACAGACGCAACCAATGTTCTACCACTGGTACTAAAAGTCAAGGTCTGCTACTTGGACATAATAAATGATATAACAATATTGCAATATATTTATCCTTATTTTGTTAAGTAAATTATACACTACCATAGAATTATCTACATCTCCCCACTTCCCAACGACTTTCTACAATTATTGCTTTTAGTTCTTTATTTTTTTTTCTTTTTTGGGCCATACCCATTTGTCATTCAGGGGTTACTCCTGGCTATGAACTCAGAAATCGCTCCTAGCTTGGGGGACCATATGGGACATCGGGGGATCCAACCACGGTCCATCTTAGGTTAGCGTGTGCAAGGCAAATGCCCTACTGTTTGCGCCAGCACTCTGGCCCCAGTTCATTTTTATATTAATATGCTGACTGTGTATTAATTACTTCCTGAATAAGATCTAAAAGACCACCTAATTTACCCCCCAACTCTTCAAAAAGCTGAAGAACTATATTATCTTTCTAATGGGAGAGATATTAAAGATTCTCAGAGGATTTGTTATACAATCTACCAATGATAAAACTATGCATAAAACAAGATCTGGCATGCTCACTTACTTTTATTACAAATTTTAGGCATTGTTTGAAGACCATATAATAATATTTCTTGGCTGCTATAAAAAATAAATTACCATGTTTGCCGGCATAGAAGACGACCCTTCAACCCATGAAAAACTTCCTAAAATCAGGAGTCATATTATATGCTGGTATACAGCATGCTGAAACTTGTTCCAGCTTCAGGGATGAGTTATCCACACCTGTCTTACTTTTAAGAAGTAACTTACTTTTAAGACTTTTAGGAAGTTTTTCATGGGTTGAAGGGTCGTCTTATACACCGGCAAATATGGTATATTATCAAGTATTGATAGTCTTTTGGTTCTGGGAATTTGATCAACAATGAATATAAATATAAAATAATTATATTGAATTTATAATAACTCTTAAGTTATAAATTATAACTAAATAAGAAAAATTATGGACTGGAAAATAGATGGCACTATGAAGGGATAAACAGATTAACTTAGTGGATTTTCAGGACAATTGAATTATACTTTTTGATACCATAAGGATAAACACATACCATCCCATATTTACCTAAAGTCATGGGATCTATGTGGTAATGAAATTTCATCGGTTATAACCGATGTACTTTCTAGGGATTAATACTGAGAACAAAGAAGCTTCTGCAAGTGTGAGAGAAGAGGCATAAGTTCAATATCTGAACCTCCTAGGAATTTTTCTAAAAATCTAAAATTATTCTAAAAATAGACTTCCTTTCAAAAAAGGGTAGTTTTATTTGTACCACAATAAGACCTCCTTTATGAATAGAAAAAAATCTAAAAGAAATATTCTGTTATGGTTATTGTAATATTCCTAACTCATTATTAAAATAGTTGGGAGAAAGAGGTAGTACAATGGGTAGGGTCTTTAAGAAGTAATCTCTGAATGCAAACTAGAGCTAAGCCTTTAGTATGTCCCGGTATGACAAAAAAAAATTAATAATTGGTGTAAATTAACCTCTTTTTGGTTGCTAAGGAAAAATTATTATTAAACATAAAATACAATGTTTTAATTAGTAGAACCAGTAAATATAATCACATGGAATTTTTCCCTTGGACTAAATATATTTTGGCTCTTTTGCATTCATTTCTTTTTTTTTTTTTTTTTTTTTGGTTTTTGGGCCACACCCGGTGACGCTCAGGGGTTACTCCTGGCTATGCGCTCAGAAGTCGCTCCTGGCTTGGGGGACCATATGGGACGCCGGGGGATCGAACCGCGGTCCGTCTCCTAGGCTAGCGCAGGTAAGGCAGGCACCTTACCTCCAGCGCCACCGCCCGGCCCCTTGCATTCATTTCTTTATTAACTTATTCATTCAGTCAATCCATAAGTGGGGATTAAATCCTGCATGTGTTCAAAATGTTCTGATATATGTGATGAGATCATGATTTCTAAACTGGAGGCATAAATAATTAAATAATTAAAATAACATGGAGAAACTAAAATCAAATTTTGCTCAAAATATACGGCAGAAGGATTTCTTGGCTATGTTATATTAAATTCCACAATGGAAGATCCACATGAGCCAATGAGTCCAGCAAAATGAGCCAGTGTTTTTCTTCAGACCCATCCCTTCCAGACAGTTCTTTAACATACAGAATATGCTACTACTCTGAGGAGTTCGCATTCTATGAGGGAAATAAACTTTTGCTCTTCGATGTGCTAATGTAACAAAAGAAAAAATAAGGAGGTCTAGAGGCAAACTGAGAAAGAATAGTTAAGTTTCTTGTGTGTTTCACAGATGTCTTTCTGAGGGCATTTTCTTTTCTTGTACCATAGAAAATGATTATTTTTCTGGAGGGTCATGACCACTTAGAAGCATAATTCAGCACAAGGAAAGAATGAATCTGTGAGAAGGTCGTTAATGAGTGAGAAATTTCCATTTAGCATGACCCGAGTAGAGAGTGAAAACCAGGGACACCAAAAAAAAAAAAGCACAAAGACAAAAAAATAACCAAAGAGTTCTCACAACGAACAGGATATTATTGTAGATAGGACTGAAATTCTTTTCCTTTGACCGCAAACACCAGAGTTTTTAAATGCTTTAGGTATCTTATGATTTAATTGGCTTGCTAATAATTTTTTTTTCAAAATAAAATTAGAATGCATTAAAGTTGTGGTTATTCAGATCAAAGGTGAGATTCTGGATGAGATGCAAGAAGTAAAGACACAGGTCAAGGGTTAGCATTTAAAAAAAATACTCAATGAATGCTGGGTGGTGGGTGGAAATGTATGAGATCAGCCTGTCTGTCTCACTTGGCTGGTTGAATGAGCAAGTCACTTGAACAGACCTGTGAGAAATGTCAACTGTGGCATCAACATTCTGTGGTCAAAGATATGGGTGAATAAAAAAATTAAAAACAACAACAACAACAACAACAACAACAAAGAATTGGGTGAAGTTTCCCACGAAATTCTCCTGAAGAAACTTTCTAAAGAGCTACAGAAATGAAGCACAGAGGCCTTGAAAAGTAGAAGGCACTGTTGTTCAGGTTAAAGAGCACAGTCAGAAAAGATTGAAACTGTTTTCATGGGGAAAGAAGACACATGGAGAAAACTGGGGGGGTTGGGGGCACAGAGGGGAAGGGTTAGGATTCAGTCCTGGCAAAAAACAAACAAACAGAACAGGCATCACAAACCCTGTGGTCTCTGAGGTATGGCTAGATCTACTACTATAAACAATTGAGAGAGAGAGAGAGAGAGAGAGAGAGAGAGAGAGAGAGAGAGAGAGAGAGAGAGAGAGAGAGAGAGAGAGAGAGAGAGAGAGAGAGAGAGAGAGAGATTGTTTGGAAAGCTCACAAACCCTGTGGTCTCTGAGGTATGGCTAGATCTACTACTATAAACAATTGAGAGAGAGAGAGAGAGAGAGAGAGAGAGAGAGAGAGAGAGAGAGAGAGAGAGAGAGAGAGAGAGAGAGAGAGAGATATTGTTTGGAAAGCTCAGACAAAGACATGAGAATGCAAAATGCAGAGGCAGTTTATTTTCTTAGCCAGCTAAGGGTTCAAGACTTCCACCTGACAGCAGGCTTCCAGTTAAGGAAGCCGAGTCACTGTTCTATTCAGGTTATATAGATGTACAGCCTCAATCTAGACCTACCCAGTTACTTTCCTATTGGCATCTGCCACATTTCAAAGATTACAGTTTTTTATTCCATTGGGTCCCACTTAATGTTGAAATTCAGACAACCTAACGCCATGGTAACAGACATTGATGTAAGTGTCCTCTTTTCCTATCTCTCCCATTCTATACCCATACAGGGTGTTCCTTGCACCTGGACCCCACTGATGGCCTCCCTGCACCTCCAACTCTTATCCGATGTCACATTTCTATAGGCATACAAGCTAACAAAGGGAATACGAAGCTAATAAGCAAATTAGCGAAAAGCAGAAACTTTCACAGGGAAAGCAGAATTCTTAAGGTCCTACAGTTGAAGACTTAAGCGAGCCCAGTGAATACTTTCCTGTTTAACCTGAAGGTGTTGAGTGTTTGTATATGTTCATTAGCCTTCATGTAAGAGAATTGCGTTGTCAGTTTTGTGTTTAAAACTTGACTCGTTCTTTGTTGAGTGTAGCTGCCTAGGACAGCCATTAGGGAGAGGGAAGAGAGAGAGAAAGAGAGAGAGAGAGAGAGAGAGACAGAGACAGACAGACAGACAGAGACAGAGAGAGAGACAGAGAGACAGAGAGAGACAGAGAGACAGAGACAGAAACAGACAGATGGACAGAAACAGAGACAGAGAGAGACAGACAGATGGACAGAAACAGAGACAGAGAGAGACAGAGACAGAGACAAAGACAGAGAAACAGAGAGAGACAGAGAGAGACAGAGACAAAGACAGAGAAACAGAGAGAGACAGAAAGAGAGACAGAGAGAGAGAGGGAGAAAGAGAGAGGGAGAGGGAGAGAGAGAGAGAGAGAGAGGCACAAAGCAGGCAGCATCTCCTCAATGCTTTATCTTGGCCTCTTGTGGGCCAGCAGGCTCTTCTCTGGTCTTCTCCCTGGGTCCTCCAATAACTGCAAGACTCTCTATTTTATATTCCAGTGTCAGTTGACAGTTGCAGGGGGCATGTCCCAGTCCAATTGCCATTACAGGGGGGGAGTGTCATCATCCCTTAAAGGTACATTGACTAATTTCCTTAAATACATCATCAGTTGAGTAAAAAGGGGGTGAAGGGGAGAAAAGAATGAAAATATAGACCTCAACAAAGAGACTTTAAGTAATGCCTATAGAAGGTGCTTTCAGAGTGTTGGAAGTCTTGGAGCTGTGGGAAAGTTAAGGGAAATTCAAAGTAAATTCTTTTAATAAAAGAAGAGCTTTGGGGGCCAGAGTCATGGTGCAGGCCATAGGACATTTGCCTTTGTCTGCTGACCTAGGATGTACCGAGGTTCAATTCCCTGGCATCCCATATGGTCCTCCAAGCTAGGAGCAATTTCTGAGTGCATAGCCAGGAGTAACCCTTGATCGTCACCGGGTGTGGCCTAAAAACAAAAACAAAAACAAACAGAAAAAAAGAGCTTTGGCTCTGACTGAGAGTAAGGCCTGGCCAAAATTTAGATAGTAAAACAAGATTGTTATTTATCTTTTGGAGGTTTGGATGATAGTCTTGCCCTGAAATAATAGGGGCCTGTTAGGGGTCTGTTTTGGGGAGCAGTCACTGCAGAAAGTGAATTTCTTGGTGTCTTATAGGTCTGGGTTTTCTGAGTGAGTGATACAGTTATTACTACTTTTATTAACTTAGCTCTGAAGAAAATCAGATAACAAAAATAACATCTAGATATGTCAAAATCAGAGAAAACGAAAATGGAAGGTGTCTAGGAAGATCTTAAAATAGACCATTTTCAGAATTTTCTTTCTTGTGATTATAATCCTGATAGAAAATGGTGCTGGAAAGTGAATAAACAATCATGATGATTTCTAAGATTGGGAAGTTCCTGATGAGTAAAAGACTGGCCCTAAAGGAGGAGCAGATTCAAGGTGCATACTCAGAAGAAATAATAATTGTGTTTCTTAATTCAAATATGAGTCACCCATTTCCTGACAAGGAACATGCTCACAATGAAGAGTCCCTGGTAAACCTACAGTTAGTGCTTCAAGTTTCACATCAGTGGTGATAGCTTTGAAGATGATGATGGGTGTTTTTCAAAAGTCTGGTGAATCTCTGAGCAATATGATAAATGGGCACAACTAATAAAGAAAGAAGGATATGATGATAGTCTAAACAGACTGCTTGCAATTCAAGGGAGCATGGACTTATAGGAGGAATGTTAAGTTATTAGTTGATGTGCTTATGCCAATATAAATGCTGATTCTGAATTGTCTTGTAAGAAAGAAGGTTCCGAGGCAAATGGGACTCTCCCTCAAGAACTGTCATTGCTATAGGTCTGGGATGTGTATATCTCTTCATATATTTAGTAGAAAACTCGTTTCATTAAATTTAAGAATGCACAAAAATGCATGAATTATTCTATTTAAATAAATTTGGATGTTTTCTAAGTTTTTTGTTTTTAAAAAATCAAAAAGAAGTGCTTTCTATTAAGAACTCTCTTCCTACCTATATTATTTCCTCTTTAATCATGGGAGATTTCAGATAAATATAGAAAATGTTGTGTCACATTAGTGGGGATCTTTTTGTTGGTATTTTTTGTGTTATTTTGTTGCTGCTGTTGTTTTGTTCACACCTAACTGTTCTAGGGACTTACTCTGTGTCTGCCTTCAAGGATTACAGCAGGAGGGTATAGGGGATAGTACCTGATTGGCTGTATGCAAGGCAAAAACCCTGCTTACTGTCCTATCCCTGCAGCCTGTTGTTCAGTCACAGGTCATGTCTTCATATCTGGGCTGCTACTAACATATTGTAGTCAAAAACCCTTGACTCAGTCCCGCAAAACATTCCTGTTTATAGCAACATAAAGCTTCATATCTGGTGGGCTGGGAATGTTTCTTTAAGTTGGGAGAGATTTTTTTTTGAAAGGCATTATGCAACCCTTAACAATAAAAATTCAATAACAATATATAATAATGATAAGAATAATAACAAAATCCACAATAATTCTCTCAAGAACAGGAGAGGAAAACATCAGAGCTCCAGTGCTTCCCTCTTCTTAGTAAGTGCAACTTTTCTTTAACCCAGACCTGATACAGACAGGACACTTTCTGCTTCTCAACAGTTTGTTTCTTTTTTTGCTCCTTTCTCTTCGTTAACTATATTGAATAAAGTCCTCAGGTTCAGAACACTGGAGAAATGTGGGTCTGAAATCGGGCGGTGGTCTGGAAAATAATTAGCACACCCAAGCAGGGAGAAGATTTTCAGGAGTTGCCCCACGTTTAGCCTTAGCTCCTAGATAGCAGCTAGCTCCAAGGAGATCTGGAAACATAAGAGAGAGACTTCCTCACCATTTGGATATTTAATCTGAGGGAAATCATCACACCTGGATGTGGGACCAGGTGTTTCCACTACCAATCCAAGGTGCTACATTGCAAGATGTCTCTCATCCAATGAGTAATAAGGAGTATATTGAGGGAGATATAAACAGATCAATCCCAGTAATCCCACAGTTAAAAATTTTGAGACTTACATGTGGCACAACAGAATGCTGCTCCAATACTGATTATTTGGGGTCATATTGTAAACCTTTCTAATGTAAAATAAACTGTGTTGAAAATGTCATGATTTTTGGCTTCCATCAATGCTGGGTGCTACCACAAACCAGTGTAATACCCAGTGGTGTTCAGGAAACCATGGAGAACCTCCTGGGCATTCACATGTGTTTCAGACCTGTTGGAGGCACATGGACATGGGTAGCAATATAATCAAAATATTGAATAGAGAAGTGACTCAAAATATTGTGTTGCTCTTTCCTTTGGAAATATACTAGCAACAAACACTTCTCTAGATAGAAAACATCAACAAAGAGAAGTTTGAGGAAACTTGATAGAACTATCTTTGTAGGGTCAAGCTAGGCTCATATCCCCTTTGGGAATTCCCCATATTTCACCTTTCCAAAAGGGATGTGTACTCCAGACTTTCTTCCTTCTGGAAAAGCTTATGTTTTTTCTAAGCATGTTTCTCTCTTTCTCTCTTCTTGTGTTGCCTACTTTACTCTCCACCTTCTTCCTGCAGTTTTATTTTTCTCAAAGAGTCAGTGGCTCTCGGAACCCAGAACCTGGGCATAGGTCAGGACTGATTGTCCTTTTTGTGAAGAAAAAAAATTAAAGTTCCTCCTTACTCTAGTCTGAGACCTTGGTTTCCTGAGATTGTGGTGGTAGGAACTGATTCCAGAGCAGTGAAGATCATGTACAACTCAGGGACAGCAACTTTCTGCTGCCCAACTTTAACTGTTTGCTCTGTATAGCAGAATCCAGCAGAGAGAATGAATCAAAGAGTGACTGTCCAGAGATCAAGCTAGACTTGCCCTCTCCAAGGGCCCATTTTTGGACTGCTTATTTAGTTCCAGCATCATCATTGCTCTGACTCCCACCAAGGCCATTCTGTACTGGTTAGTTCCCACTTTAAGAACAGATCTTGGATCTTCCTATAGTTATGGCTATAGGGTGATAAGCAACAAGCAAATGACTTCAATGTCTTGCATTAGATTCATGCTCATCTCATATTGTTTTCTAGCAGGATATTTATGGGACATGGATTTTCATGAATCCATATATTTCATAAATTCATAAATTTTCTATCTAAGCTAGTTGTCCCCAAGGGACTTCACAGAAATGAAGCTTTTTTTTTTTATCAAGAGAATGATTTCCCATAGCACAAAACTATCCATACCATGGGGTGGAGATGGGAGTGTCTGTGGCTTAATTTACTGGTCCTAAAATTCTTAGGTTCTTGTTTATTTGTGACAGCAATGTTAGTCATAAAGAAGTTCTAATATCCTTTAGGATAGGCCCCAAATGTGCCAAACAGGAAGGCAGCAGACTCTCTCATTCCCTCTCTGTCTCTGTCTCTGTTTCTTTCTGTCTTTGATTCTGTCTCTCTTTGTATCTCTCTGTATCTCTTTGTATCTTTCTGTATCTCTGTCTCTGTCTCTGTCTCTCTCTCTTTCACCTACCTCCTTTAGCCATCTCCTCACTTTTCACTTTTCCCAAGTCACCTACACCATTCTGAAAGAAAGCTCCCTTGCAGGTGACTTTGTGACTTGTAACATGTGAGGCATTACCCAGGAGACCTAGTTCCTTGGAATGTCACTTTTGCTACCTGTAACAACCCTGTGACTTAGGTGGCCAATCCCAAAATCTTCACCATCTTTTTAAATGCTCCAAAGTTGCATTTATCTCTTGGAAATAAGAAATTATTCATCAAGGGCCGGGGACATGGCACAGAGCATAAGGGCATCTGCCTTGTGCCCACTAACCTAGGAGGGACTGTGGTTCAATCCCCCGGAGTCCCATATAGTCCTCCAAGCCAGGAAATATTACAGAGTGCATAGCCAGAAGTAACCCCTGAGTGTCACTGGGTGTGGCCCAAAAAACAACAAAAATTATTCATCAAAATATTAAATATGGGTAGGTTATTTTTAGAAATAAGCTATTCTTCCTCCCCTTCATTGGTTTGTATTTCTATAAATTTGTCTACTGCCTAACTTGATGTCAACCACTTATGCCTATAGTGCTTATGACAACAGAAAACCTTCTCACAGCATTTTTCCTCATTGTTTTACTTCTGACTTGTAGAAAGTTCAGCATTTGATAGCTTCCTACACCTCTTGTTTGAATCCAGAGGAAGTGCAAAATGCAATGAAAAGGTAATCTCAGAGATTAACAGTGCTAACACATGTTAGGAGCCTTCCTTTCTCAATGATGTCACTATTGAAAAATCAAGCATTCTGTTCTATAACCAGTTATTTGCCATGTGTGTGCCATTTCTTAAAATGGAGAGCACTGTAAGCTGTTCCAAAGCCTTCTCAAAGGACAGGCAAAGGTCCGTGTTCTATTTCTCAGCAGAGAATCAATAGCTTTCTCTTCAACATCAAGGATTCTGATGCAGAAAAATCGAATAAAAGCACTCACAATTCTGTAGCTAGATCCTTTAGATGCAGAGAAAAGGGGTCATTGGGTTACCCCAAGTTAACAAGTATGAAAATTTAGACAAAATGGAATATCCAAGAGCTATGCAACATTGCCTAGAAGGGCAAAGAGACAGGAACATCAGGCCTGCTTTTTCTTGCCAGGAAGGTGTGAACTAGCTCATAGATTCTCATTAACATATCCTGAAGGTGCTTAATGACCTGTGGAAATCTCGAACAAAGCAAGATAGAGAGGCATGCATGATAGCTTTTGCCCAATGTACCAGGGTCCAACCCTTCCATGTTCGCACACTTTTAACTTATAAATAGAAAAAGCCCTCCCCCAAATCCATATATCAAGCATAAAATGTTGGTGACATGAAACATTTTTATTGACCACTAATTTTCATTGCTAATCTGCCTTTCCCCAGATCATTCAAGACACTGTGCTTTGTTGATTTTTGGAAGCTTATCTATCGGGGGTAAATTCATGAGAATTGTGCAGAAATAACAGTTTCATGTTGATCTCCAAGCCACATTATTAGTTCTGTGGTTGTCGGAAGCAGTCTCGGGAGAAGGTAGATTTATAACTGCCTGATACAAAAGGATTACTTTGGGCACAGCAGTGTTGGCAGGATGAATGGAGTGAATGAGAAAATCAAATGCATGAGGCACTGCGCCTTTTTTATTTCCTCTCTGTTCTTCATTATTCTGACATTCTCTGGCTCATGCAAACAAAGCTGAAGGAACAAGAACAATTGTAACAAGAAGGCCGACTCTGAGACAAAGTGCGCGTGTAAGATCCTTAGGTACAATGGAAGAAACCCCCACCTCACCATGCACATAACTTCTGTTGTCCCCAACTCCAAGTAGGTAAGACGCCCCCAGGCTGATTTCTCAGGCAGACCCACCCAAGGATGTCTATAATATATATTTTTATTATTAAAAATCTACTTCATTTCTCTCCGTGTCTGCTTACTTGTGTAAGGATAATTTATATAAATTTATTGTGTATATTATATATAATATTTATATATAATAAATATATAAAATAAAAATTATAAAATATAATATAATAAATATATATTTATATAATATATTTATATATAAATATATGTGTAATATATTTTTATATATAAACATATTTATATATTAAATATATATTTATATTTCATATATCACTATATGTTTATATAATATAGATATAGAATATATATTTATATGTTTAATATTTTGCTCCCTTTCTCCCCATGTCAGCTTACTCGTGTGAAGATTATTTAACTTGATTCAGAAGCAGAACAGACCTTAAAGAGATAACAGTTCTCTTCTTTGTAGTTAATAGAATTTCTAAGAGGATATCTTTTTCCTCCATGGTTAATAGAATTTCTACCAGGATAAGTGATAAATGATAGAGAAGACACATGGGATGGGATGGGAGGTTTGACGGGTTTTAGTTCCATGTGGAAAACTGGTTCTGAAGTGTCAGGGGCTGCCATGATAATTCAGGGAGCATGCGCAGAGTCCCCTGTTGCGAATCATTCTATAGCTTGTCCTCTGAGATGAGGCTCCTAACTTTTTAAAAGACCAGGGGGTGGAAACGAGACATTATCTTCTTGATGATTTTATTCAAAAAGGGTATCTCCCAGGTCCTGGAAAAAGAAAGCAACTGTCAAGAGACTTTTAAGACAGTTTACATTTCAAAGGAGCAGATGTATAATTCATCGTAGCAAGTTTCCTGGAGCACTTGTTCCATGAAAAGGAAAGGTAAGCCTTTTTGTGGTCAGGACATGTAGATTTATTAAGGACAAACGAGCACAAGGCCAGCGTCTAGTGGAAGGAAGAGGTTTAGGCAAGTTGAGGGGAAAGGTTTATGCCAGCGTGATCAATGGAAAAAAGGGGCTTGTCTTTAATTCAAAAGCTTTGTGTAAATCTCTTCGAGTTGAACCATCCCAGATCCCGCATGAGGTACCCAAATAGATAGATACTACTGTACTCACCAACCTTGGGAAATATTTGAGAGATTCATTCAACAAATTCAGTGCACCTTAAACCTCTAATAACTTCTGCTTATCTGCTCAATCAGAGAGAGTTCCAGAGTTTGGGCCATTTTGGTTCAAATACACACTTTCCTCTTCATTTGATACCAGTTTTGTCTACCAACTCCAGGAGAACTGTTCTATGGGTCAATAATCTAAGCCTTTGGTCGGTGGGTATTTACAATCTCTTACAGAGGAAGAGCATCAAAGAGATGATGCAGGCCAGTGTGCCTATATGTGGGCCTGCAAAATCTAAGGGATGTGTGAGCACCTAAGGGGACCTCTGCGAGAAAATTTTCAGTTCAAGATTAATTGAACAGAGATATTCAGGTTGTAAAGCAAATCCGTACTAATGAGAGAAACAATAGGACAACATGTGGCAGGAAAGAAGAAAAGAAAATGCAGACAATAACTATAAATGCAAATCAGAAATACAAATGGTGAGAGAAGAGCTTTAAGATCATGTGAAGAAATGTGCTTTGGATGTAATGGTGGCTTCTTGATGACCTTTAGGAAAAGGGATGCTATGAATCATTTGATTTTTCCTAAAGAGATGTTTCCTAGTTGCAGAATAAGAAAATAAATATGATAGGAGCCAATTCTTTTTTATAATTCTTCTAAAATCTTTATTGAAGCACCATGATTGTAGTTGGGTTTCAGTCATAAACAGAACACTCCCCCTTCACCAGTACAACATTCCCATCACCAATGCCACTCCTCCCTCCTTCCCAACTACTGCCTGTATTTGAGGATAGGAACGAAATTTTTTTTTCTTTTTTGGTTTTTGGGCCACACCCGGAGACTCTCAGGGGTTACCCCTGGCTATGAGCTCAGAAATCGTGCCTGGCTTGGTGGACCATATGGGACACAAGGGATCGAACCTAGGCCCGTCCTAGGCTAGCGCAGGCAAGGCAGGCACCTTACCTCTTGCGCCACCACCCTGGCTCCGAGGATAGGAGCCAATTCTAAAGTCATGGAGAACCAGTACAAGAGTGGTAGAAGGTTAAAGCTTTGTCTTGCATAGTTTTGAATTTCTAGTCAATTACCAAGCACCAGCTTCTTAAAATTCAGGATTCCAGGGACTCAGAGAGACAGTACAAAGATGAACATGCTTACCATGCATTCTACCATGCACAGTTCTACCTTGGAAGTGCTGATGGTCCACTGAGATTTATCAGCAGGGACGACTGTTATAGAGCCTTGGAGTAAGCCCTGAACATCACCTGGTGTGGTTCCCCCCACAATTTAGCATCCAAAAGGGGGAAGACAATTTGAATCCATTGTTGTCTAGGTAAATATTGAAGGATGCCATGTACTCTTCTTTTTCCTTTGTCATTTCTCTTCCTTTGTGTCTAGTTTAATCTAGAGGTACTTGTTAAAGCAGAGAGAAGAAAAAGTGCTTTCTGATTTGGACTGAGTGCTCTCTAATAGCCACCGATCCCATTTTTCTGGGAGTGCATATTCTTAACTGGTTGTATGCCTTCTATTTCTATTGAGAAAATAATGGTGCTAAGACCATAAATGGAAATTTAGGATATATCTATTTAACTTTCACATTTAAGAGTACCTCCTTCCTGTACATTAAAGTTCTGTTATTAGGTGTCCAGACGTTGAGGATAGCTATGTCCCTTTGATAAAATGGCAATTTAATCATTAAGAAATGGAAACACTTCCTTTATCCCTTGTAATGCTCTTTGTTCTGGAACATAATTTGTCAATTATTATATCAGCCACTCTAGCTAACTTTAAATCAGAGATAATCTGGTATGTCTTCCCATCCTTCACTTTGCCATATTTGCATCATTCCCTTTAAAGGCAATTTCCAGTAAGCTGTGTGTGGTAGCATTACTTTATAATTTTACATGACAAGCTTTGCCATTTTAGCTGGGGTCTTCCATCATATTCATAGTTGTGTGACCATGTAGTATGAAATTTCATGTAGTTATATTTGAACTTACCATTTTACTTGCTTTCTATATAGTTCAACTGATATTTCTACTCTGACCCCAGAAATAATCATTTTAGCACTTGTTATTATGTCTGTTGTTGCAGTATTTTATGCACTGCTTACTCATCCATCTATTCATCTGTCTAACTTTGTATTTATATTGATAACCACTTCTTCATATTGTTCATTGAGATTGTTGAACGTCTAGAAACTCTGTTTTTCCTTTGACATATTTGGAAATATCTCAAAGTGACATCAAATATTCTTTCCGTCACTGTACCATCCATGACTCCTCTCTTTCAGGAATTTCAATGATAATACTACAGAATAGGTCAATATGCCTGGTGGCTTGTTGTTTCTGAAGAGTTTTGTTTCTTTAATATTGGATCTATTATTTTTCTCTCTTCTCTTCTATCCTTCCCTCCCATTCTCATTCATTTTGCAATTTTCTCTCATCTGACACATCAAATCATCTATTAAGCACTGCCTACATACTTTTTTTACTCAAAGACATTTCATGTGAGTATTTTGAGTTCTCCTGTGTCCAAAACAACATTTGTCCTGTAACTTCCTAAATATAAAAAAAAAATGTGATGGCATTTTTTATAATGGCTTTGCAAACATTTATTTCTTAATTAGGAATGTTGTGCATTCAAATTATTATTTCAATGTATATGAACAATTGAAAAAGATACATACAAGTGGTATCTAGTTTCCTGCTGTTTACATATTAAAACATAACTTATTGCACTGAACTCTCTCTTCTGGGTTGTTTCATATAGAGAAAGATTCAGAGCTGGTTTGTATGATTTATAAAAAATCCATTTTAGCACTAAAATAACTGTGTTGTCTGATGAAAATAGTTTTTAGCAAGTGGAGGAGGAAAGTTACAAAATGCTATATTCTTCAGGTTTGATATACCTGCCAACTGAGCGGAAAGTTTTCTGGCACCATAAAAAAACATTGGGGTGTGAAAATGAGTATGTACAGAGCTTATAGTTATTTCCATGATAGTATGCTTCAAGGGCAGAGAAACCCTGTATTTCTTAGGACAAGGGAATTCCCTTTCTAATTTCTCAAATATTTACTATGCATAAGCCAAAAAAAAAAAAGCACAATTTATTTTTTTTTCTTCTTTTTATTTGTGCTCTTGTTTATTGTTTGGCTTTGTCTTTATTGCTGTGGTACTTTTTTTTTGTAGTTTCTGGCTTTTATTTTGTTTGCTTGCTTAATTGTTGTTGTTTTGTTTTTTGTTTGTTTCTGTTTTTTATTTTTGTATTTTTGTATTTTTTTCCTTTCCTCTTTTAAATTGATATTTATAACCTCAGGATGTATTCCTCCCATTTTTTTCTTTGTTTGTTTTTTTCCTATATTTTCTTTTTTCTTTTTTTTTCCTATTTTTTTTTCAAACAGAACCACATAACTTGAATCGTCTTGTTCTGCCTCATAAATTGAGGGGGGAAAATGGATGGTACCAAACCAAACAGTCATATGAACATTGAGTAGAAATAAAAATGATCAGACTTAAACACAAATCCAAAGTCAACGACAACAGAACCTATACCCAATCTACATCAAGCTATACACAGAGGGGACCAGTTATATTAGCAGTCCTGGGATCAAAGAAGAGGGATGCTGGGAACGGGGTGGAGAGAGGACAACCCTGGTGGTGAGAATGCCCCCTGATTCAATGTCACTATGTACCTTAAATATTACTGTGAAATATTTGTAATTCACTTTGGTCACAATAAAAATTATTTTAAAAAAGTGTTTAAGAGACAACAAAGCTTCTCCAGAGTAGAAAAGATCTTTTTTTTTTCAAGAAAATAATAATATCTAATTCACCTAAATTATCTTGGAGTAGAATTATTTAGAATCTAAATTCAGAGTTAGAAATAACTGTTCTGCTTCTGAAATTTAGCTTTGCTGTGAACCATGTGTACAGCTATGATAGACTCAAGTTTTAAGGTACTAGGCCCAGAAGAACAGCCAGCTCCTGAAACCAGACCATGGGGGACATACCAGGAAATTTCAGGACATGAAGAAAATAAACAGCAGCAAACTGATGGCCAGATGACATTCACACCTGGATCTGACCACTGCACCCTGGGTCTGGAGGTGCATGATTTTCCTTCACTGAGTTTATAGCCCACCCTAGCCATTTGTCTGATGCAACACTTATCCTACAATCAATCTTAGCCATTTGTGTAGTGCAACTTTGATCAATAATTTTTAAGATCAACTACCCAAAGATGAGAATCTTTAGACTTAAGCCCAAAGCACCTTATAAAATTGTCCTGCAAGCCATTCTCAGGGTCCTTATTTCTTAGGAGATATCGGACCCCAACATGGCTGGAATAAACTCTCTTGCTTTTGCATTACTATGCTGACTCCCTGGTCCTCTTTTGGGTGGTGGATCCCAGTTTGGACCTAACAAGCTCTCTTATGCATAAAAATATATCTTGGCATTGTCACAAAGACAAATTTGCTCTTTGGAAGTTTCTTGAATATTCTTCTCAGGAACTTTATATTCTACAGTAGTTTGTTTCCTCTGGGTGTTGCTTAGGTTTTTGCATCTGGGTGGGTCCTCAGTTTCTGCATCTCAAAAGAACTCAAGATTTGCATCTCAAAGAGATCTGATTCCCTAGCCTTTGAGCTACTTTCTGGCTAGGCTATTTCTCCTTATATTTTATTATTTCCAGAAAACTCATTACAGGTCTCCCAGCCCCATCTGCCTGTAAATTTTGCTCCTTAGATATTTTGCATTCTTAAGAAGACATAGGAGAAGAATCATCTGCTCTAGTACTTTGTGCTGATAAATTTCTTCTTGCTCCATACCCCATCCAGAGACTATTTCTATTGTCTCTAGTGCTGGGAGAAGGAGAGGAACAATGGGCATTGCAACTGGGTTTTCAAAAGAGAACTAAAGGGTAGTTTATCAAACAAGGAAAACACATATTCCTGCACCAATGCAGTGGGACAACAGTTAAAGGATTGCAAGAGGTTTCCCACTTAGGAAAAGATACTTTAGCAACATTAGCAAAATCTACATTTCAGGCATCTGAGAGATAGAACAATGACTAGAGCATTTGCTTTGCACCCAACTGATAACAGATTTGAACTCCATTGTTCTAAATGGTCCTTGGAGTCATAGAGTGATCCTTGATTGCTATCTTGACATCATGCCAATACCCGAAAGCTCAGGGCTCAGATTATTATTGATTCTATTGGGACCAGAATTCTGAACAAGAAAGGATGCCATTTTGTAAAAATCACATGGCAGGTTTCTTCTTAGATTCTGAGCAGAGAGAGACATTATTTTGTAAGGACCACATGGTGTAAGCCACATCCTGGGGCTTCACAAGCCTATTTCCATACACCCCACCCCAATCTACCTTGCCATACTAGGTAGCCTATCAGGCAAGGACAAAATAGCAGTAGAAAGGTACCACTAGACAAGAGCCAATAGTTTTAAGGATCATCAGAGAGATGGAACCTCCCTATATCCCATCCCTATATACTCTTCCTCATGACCTTGGGAGGGGCTCATCTACTTTGGAGGGAATAGCCCTGGCTTGCCAGGCTGGGAGGGTCTTGTTGGCAGACAGATTAAAGTATTAAACTTTATTCCAGTTGTGTAGTCTCTTTCTTCTGCTCTGGAACCCTACAGTTCTGTTAGAGTCCAAAGTTGAAGGACGAGACCACACAACTGGAGTAAAGCTGAATATTTTAATATGTCTGCCAACAGCCCCCAAACTGGCTGGCCAGGGTCATCTCTAAAAGGAGATGAATCCCACCCAAGGCCATGAAGAGGATTATGTAGGGAGGTTCTAGCTTTCTGATGATCTTTAAAATGATTGCCTATGCAGTGGTCCTCAAATTATGGCCCGCGGGCCACATATTGTATTTGTATCTGTTTTGTTTCTTCATTGCAAAATAAGATATATGCAGTGTGCATAAGAATTCGTTCATAAGTTTTGTTTTTACTATAGTCAGACCCTCCAATGGTCTGAGGGACAGTGAACTGGCCCCCTGTTTAAAAAGTTTGAGGACCCCTGGAACGGTACCTTCCTACTAATCCCTTGTGTCCTTCCCTGATAGGCTACCTGGTATAGTCAGGTAGTTTGGGGCAGTGAATAAAGATAGGATTAAGGAAACCTAGCATGTAGCCTATACCATGTGGTTCTTACAAAATGGCATTCCTCCTTTAGAACAGAAGAGAAGCCTGCCATGTGGCCTTTACAAAATGGCATCCCTCCTTGTTCAGAACTCAAGTCCCAACAGTTCTCTTTTTTAATTAATATCTTTATTAAAGCACCATGATTAGTAACATGTTTGTAGTTGTGTTTCAGTTATAAAAGAAGAACAACTCCCTTAACCAGTGCAACCTTCCCATCACCAATGCCCCCCATTTCCCTCCTCCCCCACCTCCTGCCTGTATTTGAGACAGGCATACTATTTCTCTCACTCACTACCATTGTCATGATAGTTTTCAGTGTAGTTGTTTCTCTTAATGAACTCAATACTCTTTGTGATGTTTCATACCATGGATCAGTCCTTCCAACCCTCATCTCTAATTGTCTCTGGGTATTATTACAATAATGCATTTTATTTTTCTTAAATCTCATAAATGAGTGAGACTATTTTGTGTCTATCTCTATCCCTCTGACTTATTTCATTTAGCATAATAGTTTCCATCTTGATCCATGTATAGTTCTTATCTCAACCTTCACTGGGTCAGTAAACAGGTTCTCTATCTGTTTTGAAACAGCCAGCCAAGTGTCCGTTAAGGAAAAAAAACCTACTACTTCGGGTTTACTCAGATCACTACAGAGTGACACTGTAGGTTGTTTATTCACTTCTAAATTCACCCAAAATTTAGTCTCTGTTTTAAAAATTCATTAGCAATGGCACACAGCCTGGCTCCCTCAATTGTCAGGGTATGTAAAGAAATGTCATCACACTTTTAGGAATATGTTAGGAATATTATGCCAAGAAATTTCTTTTAAGTGTTGGTTTTCACGATTGTCTATAGCTTTCCTCAAATATAGACTAGCTCCTAAGACAAAGGTTCATCTTAGAACCTTTGAACTATTGTAGGGAAGTGATACCTATGAGGGCACCCAAGTGACTATGTAAAAAGAGGAGGTGAGAGATGCAGCCTCTAGAAGGAAATGGACCATTTCATTATATTCACCTCTATTCTCCTGGAAATGGCCAAGAGATCAAAGACGGGGAAAAATTTACTTTATTTGTTGTTGTTGCTGTTTGCTTATTTTGCAGCCAAACCCAGTGAACCTCAGAGCTTACTTCTGGTTCTTCATTCAGGGATAATTTCTGGCAGTTTGGGAGATGTTGGGGATTTAACCCAAGTTTCAAGGCATATTGCCCTACCTGCTATGCTATCATTCTGGCCTCCCAATTATCTGATTTTGAGTTTCTTTATGTCAGAAAAAGGAAATGTCCCACTAAACTCATGAAAAAGTGTTCAAACTGACTTTTGTTTGCCATTTATGGTGTAGGATATGATCCTTGCCTCCTAATTTCTTGAAAAATCTTAAACTTTGATGAAATATGGAATGGTTCTCTTTGTCTTTTCTGTACAGGAAAGGAATTTTCAGTAGGGCACAAGAAGGGAAATAAAAATAGCCTTTATTTTGGAAAAATTGAGGCAAGGAGAATAAGAGCGAGAGTAATGCACTCAATACACAGAGAAAGAGAGAGACAGAGACAGAGCACTTAGAGTCTATATCTCTTCTTCTTCCTCTTTTTTTTTTTTTTTTTTTTGGTTTTTGGGTCACACCCGGCAATGCTCAGGGATTACTCCTGGCTTTGCACTCAGAAATTGCCCTTGGCAGGCACAGGGACCATATGGGCTGCGGGGATTTGAACCATCATCCTTCTGCATGCAAGGCAAACACTCTACCTTCATGCTATCTCTCTGACCCCAGAGTCTACATCTTCAGAGAGGAAATGCAGGCAGCACATATATGTGGACTTCATGGGTACAGGTATTGTGAATTGCCAACATGTGCACCCTTTCCTTGTTCAATTGGGCTATGTAAACCTTCTCAAATTGCCACTATATGAAGCTTTCTACCAAGGTAATAGTCTGTTGCTCAGTGGCTGCCAACGAGTATTTGCTGTTCTTTGCAAGCCTACCACCATTGCAGGATCTTCTCTACACAGGGATCCTGTCTTCTCTGGGTTGTTCTAGTACCAGTTAAAGGTCTTATCAGGCCTTTGTTTCTGTGTCCACATGTTGGTACTAACAGCAATGCTTTTAGCAGCTTACGATTATGACTAATAACAAAAAGCAGATCTTCAAATTCCATCTCCTGGATTTGTTATGACTCAAGAACTCAGGGTTCCCTTCACCCCTAGCTTGTCATAGTTGATCATAATACATTTGTTTCCAGGTAGGTGGCAGCAAATTATTAAAAAAAAAAGAGAGAGAGAGAAAAGAATACAAAAGAAAAGAAAAAAGATAAAACTACATGAAATAGAAAATTATTGTATCACACAATGAGGTCATTAAATCATTGTCAAAAGGTTTACTAAGATTTGTTGTTAGTTGATTATTCTGTTACTTCTTTTGTTTCTGAATGTTAAGTGGATTTAGATTCATATTGGCATCTAAATTGGTGTGTTTTATAGGTATAGCAGTATTAAACAAAAATGAAGTTGTCACATAGCTGCAAATGCAGCTGTGCAAAAAATTAACTATTAGGTTATTAAGTTATGAAAGATGCATCAAACAATTCAAGAATATGGAGGGGCCGGAGCATTAGCACAGTGGCAGGGCATTTGCCTTGAACACAGACAATTTGATTCCTGGCATCCCTTATGGTCCCCAAGCCTGCCAGGAGCAATTTCTGAGAGCAGAGCCAGGAGTAACTCCTGAGTGCTGCCAGGTGTGGCCCAAAATCCCCCCCAAAAAAAAGTAAGTAAGGAAAGAAGGAAGGAAGGAAGGAAGGAAGGAAGGAAGGAAGGAAGGAAGGAAGGAAGGAAGGAAGGAAGGAAGGGAGAGAGGGAGGGAGGGTGGGAGGGAGGGAGGGAGCAAGGGGAGGGAGGGAGGGAGGGAGGGAGGAGGGCGGGGAGGAAGGAAGGAAGAAGGAAGGAAGGAGGACGGGGGAGGAAGGAAGGAAGGAACGAACGAAGGAAGGAAGAAAGAAGGAAGGACGGAACAAAGAAAGGATGGGGAAAGAAAGCAAGAATGCAAGAAAGAATGAAAGAAAAATGAAAAGAAAGAAAGAGGAGGGAGACTTGGGACATTGGTGATGGGAATGTTGCACTGGTGATGGGTGGTGTTCTTTACATGACTGAAACCCAAACACAATCATGTATGTAATCAAGGTGTTTAAATAAAAAAAAGAAAGAAAGAAAGAAAGAAAGAAAGAAAGAAAGAAAGAAAGAAGAGAAGAAAGAAAGAAAAAAGAAAGAAAGAAAAGAAAGAAAAAGAAAGACAGAAAGAAAGAAAAAGAAAGACAGAAAGAAAGAAAAAGAAAGACAGAAAGAAAGAAAAAGAAAGACAGAAAGAAAGAAAGAAGAAAGAAAGAAGAAAGAAAGAAAGAAAGAAAGAAAGAAAGAAAGAAAGAAAGAAAGAAAGAAAGAAAGAAAGAAAGAAAGAAAGAAAGAAAGAAAGAAATAATATGGAAATGCTATTTAGTGTACACAAATTGATAATGAAATCCATCAGAAATAAAGCCTGGTAGTTGTGTCTTATGAAAAACATGGAAGACTGGATCCCTTCCGGACAAACTACTGCTTAAATAAAAGAAATCTCATCAAGTTCTAGAATACACCCTCCTCCTCTCTGCTATAAAATTCAGTGGAATCTCTCATATTTAAAAAAAAATTTGATTGGGCAGATTCTCTCATGTAGCCAAACACTAATTTAAGGGAGTTACTGGTACTGCATAATAGAGCAAAGGTTGATGCTGTTCAAATTCACTTAGAGCTACAGATAAAACAATGAGTAAAGTTTGTGGTTCCTGGGATTTGCTATCATCACCTAGCTCAAGTTGTCCTTGAACCACTGAATCCACATTTGGGCTTTTCTGCTGTGTCTGCCTCCCTATAGCTGTGTAGACACCAGAGCTAACCCTTTTTTGAGGTGCTGTACTGAGCAAAGACAGGGACACATCTTGCTATGCTGGTCAGAGTTGATGTTGAAAAATGCAGAAGCCTGTCTTGTCACTGCAGTCTCCCCATCTCAATCACTCATGATCCTCCAGCTGGTATCTGGGTTGGATTGGCTATGAAATTCACCACTTTACTCACTATGGCCTCTGACTCGTCTATACACCAAGTCCCATTTGGTGGGTTTTAGTGTTAACTCTCCATTCCTGATCTTTGACTTGGCTGGTTCCTTTCCCACTCTTTGCTCAGAAAAGCTCCTTTTTTGTAATTTTTTTTTGTGGTTTTTGGGTCACACCCGGCAGTGCTCAGGGGTTATTTCTGGCTCCAGGCTCAGAAATTGCTCCTGGCAGGCACGGGGGACCATATGGGACGCCGGGATTTGAACCGATGACCTCCTGCATGAAAGGCAAACACCTTACCTCCATGCTATCTCTCTGGCCCCCTTTTTTGTAATATTTTTTATTGAGACCAATGCGAATTACAAGTCTTGGATAGTTGTATTTCAGGTACATAGTGACAGTGACTTAGCAACAATCCCACCACCAGTGTTGACTTTCCTCTGCCATGGTTCCCAGCATGCCTCCCATACCTCCACCTTTAGCCCCTAGACTGCTAGTGCAACGGGTCCCTTTTGAATTTCTTGATTCTAGTCATTGACTTTGGTTTGGGTATTTGGTTTGACCATTTTTTATTTCCACTAGATGCTCCTGAGCCCATTTGGCCACTGGTTCCTTTTCCACTCTCTTCTTAGACAGGAATTTTGATGAAATTATCTACCAAGTGAGGATTTTTATCCCATTCTACAGCCTTATATGAATATCTCTCAATGATATGATGTAAAATCTTTGTTTTGCTTGCCTATGCACTGTCTCTCTAGAGTAAAAGTCCTAATGACCATTGGTGTCCATCATGATTTCTACAATCAGAATATCTTAGATTTAGACAAGATATAAATATTATTTTGGAGATTTAAGAATAGAGGAGATTTGAAGGACAAGCAGGTATGTGTTATCTTCATTATAGACACATACACACAGTAAATTTAGTGATAGACACTAAAAACTGACTATCCAGTTTCCCTGTGTTCTCCTTTCATTCTGAAAATTACAATTTAGGTTGATAATAACCATTTACAACCATGAGAATCTCATATTCCAGAATTGTGACCAATGAGGTATAAGGATCTATTATAAATACTGAAATACCTATGTGATCAATAGATAGGATATAGAATAAAATGGCATCACAAATATGTCTAACTCACTTGTATTCTAAATGATTTAGGTTTCAGTTTTAAAGTTTAGTTTTTAAGGTTCAGTTCTAAAACTTCTATGGGATAAAGTTTTAATCCATAGGACATACATTAAGATTCAATAGTATTACTTGGAATATTTTGTTAATTTTAATTAAATTGTATACATCTTCCTGAATATTAAAATGCAACAAACTAGACAAGAGAATGGATTAAAAACCTATTTTTCTTTCAAACTCAGGATAGCTCTTTTCTTAGCAAATTTTTCAAATAAAATGGTCACATATCATGTGAATGAGGGGATATGAGTGAAGATGGAGCAAGTGAGCAAGGTGCAAAAATTCACAGGAAAGATGCAAAGTTTTTCCCACCATGCTTTTATACCTGAAACATTGATATGTCTCCTCAAGAGGCAGCAGATTTTCTATGGCCAAGCAGTGAGGGCTGTGTGGTCAGAATATAAGGACAAAGGAGAGTCTGGATAATGGTAATATAGTTGTTTTCCTGATCTCTGAACTGAGTGATTGATTTCTCTTTCTTTACTTCTCTGTTATATTGTCTTATCACTGGTTTGTAATATTACAGAATTTCAGAGATATAAACACCTCAGCCTCACTTTTGCCATTTATTTTTCCAGGGAGAAAACTGTGGTAATTGATTCAGCCATTTTTTGTTAGTCTTCTGTTATTCACCTCTGAACTCAATCTTAACTGAAGCAGATTCCATACTAATATTATATATTTCAACAGTGAGCTGTGGCCTCAGGACCAAATGCAGTGGCTATCAGACTATGTGAAGAAATTTAGACTATGATGCAAAACACATTTAAAACTCCAACATGTCTTGAATAGTTTGAAATTCAGGTGATTGTGAAACTAAGGTATAAAAAGCTTGAAATCATTAGGACTTTAGCCATAAAATCTTGGATTAGTCATTATGTCACAAATAAATGTTCTGACCTCTGCTCTTTAATGTTTGTTAGTCTCTCAGTCTGTAACAGAAAAGCATGAAGTCATTTTCCTTCCATTATTTAAAAGTTAGATGTCATGGGAAAATAGGGATACATGACATAGTTGATACATTTTGACCTGAAACTACTTAATCATTGTTAGAGTTCCAAATACTTCCAAATCCAGTGGGAATTTTTATCTTTCAACTCCATATAGCACTTTTGGTGTAAAGTCAAGAGAAGCGAAGACTTAAAAAAAAATCCTGTGCCTAAATATCCAGAACTTGAAAATAAGTTAAAAAATTTGAATAATTACCAACAACAGACATGTCCTTATAATAACTAGTATTAAATTTGAAGAAGGAAACCAATTACTAAAGCAGAGCCAAAGAGATATCATAGTTTTAGGTTTACTAGATATTCTCCAATGATTATTACACTGCAATAATACTCATAGCAATATTTGCAGCCCATCAAATTGGATTGACCAAGGGATGTACAAGGGATGACTATACATTGGAAGTTTTGCTGTGATCGTTCTATGGGAAATATACCTGCTTCCCTCTGATATGAGGACTCCAACTGACTGAAGACCAGGATGTGGTGAGGAAGCTCAGCTTAAACATGTGGAGATATCATGTATAAAGGAACATGGTACATTTAATGTATAGCTTGCATACATGTCTTAGAAATATATTCACAATTGAACCATCCTTGGTTGCTCCTGAACATTGGAACCATGAAGATGTGGGAGCCAATTTTGCAATTCTCTGTTCAAAGGAATCATGCAAATCCCAGTAATCAGGATAATAAAAATGGCTATTTACTACATTTAAGGCATCATATAAATACAACAATAAATAACTAAACTTAATTGATTTCTTTGTATATCATATCGTGTCTTTAGTATACATGAAGTCTTACTCAGACTTTCTAAGAAATGAATTATCAGATTCTGGCTCCTAATTTGAGTGTTTCTATAGTTCCAAGCTTTAGTTAACTATATATATTATATACTTATATATACATATTTATATAAATAAAGTAAAATCTACTAGTGAATTTGAAAATGAAAGACTTGTAATTTCTCAATATAGGATGTTGGGTGACATATATTATGACAAACACTGCATTTATTCTAATTCATTTAATGTTATCATAAAGCTTATACTATAATTGCTATGATTTTAAAAATCGCTATAATTTGAATTTTTACTTAGTTAAAAGCTAATTAGGTAAAGATAACTTACTTAAATATAATGTTTTAGGAGATATAACAGTAATAGAAAATGTATCAGAAAAATTCCATTCATTTTTTTCCTACATATGTTTCTTCAGATGCTCCTGTTGAAAGATGCAGCTAAATTTTTTGTTGTACTTATCTTTTCCAACAATTCTGACCAATATAGACATCTAATCCAGACAAAATTATCTGGATTTTTATTAAAACTCAAGATCTTTGAGGTGTCTATTGTGAGCTTGTATATTACAAAATTTTGATGGTTGTTAAGGCTGTGTTTGACTTTTTTTGCTCTAAGACTTAGAGAAACTGTCTCAAGAAAATAAAAGGATCATAAAAAGACAGAAAGATTTATAGATAAAATGTCATGTGGATCTAAGAAAAAGGGCAAAGGAATTAAAGCACTAAGGCTTTTCCTTATGCCTCTCCTCTAAACTCTGAGTCTTTCTATTATTCTTCCCATCCATGTTGTCTTTGTAATTACTCTAGTTTGGTTAGTTTTTTTTATAACCTAAAATTTATGAGAAAAACAGATAGATAAATGGGAAAACAATGTTGATTACTTTTGAAGATTAAGGGTCAAGCTGACCTTAGCAAAATTCCTAAGGTGAACTAGCCACTCTAGGAAGATGGAGAAACAACTGGAGGAGAAATTAATGTAGTGACATCCTTAAACCTAATCCATGCTGGAGTACAGCTGTTGGCGAAACAGCCAATGATTGGTTGAATCTCAGAAAGAAAAACGACCAGAGGTAACTCTGAAAAAAGGAAAGCCATGGACAATTATAATGAATTGTAAATATCACTTTAATGAATCAATAAATTCTGATTGAAATGCCACAGATGATATTAAAATATAAAATTATCACATTTTCTTTTTTTTGGAGTATTATGTAAAGGTAGATTTTGGGTTATTTACAACCCTAATTGGCAGCTAGAAAAGTGAATGACATGATATTATTTGGAGTAGGTGTGCTTTGCGTGGCCATTTGCATTCCAGGAAACAGAACAGTTGACCTAAGATACAAATATTTGGCAATTCTGCATGCAACATGTTTAAGCCAGTAATATGGCACTTTCAACTCATAAAACATGCCTGAATATTGTATGTATATTTTAAGTGACTCAAAGGAATTAAGAATCAGTTATGTATCTAATGTAATGAATTTTATATATTCATAAGCCAATCTTCTTGAGAAATAACTCTGATAGCTATATCTTGTCTATCTTTACCTTTTCATTGCTCATAGTAGCTAGATAAGCAAGGACGTACAGATTTAAGGACATGAGACACACACATACACACTTACACACATATACATAAATACTCACACATATCTCCAATAATAGCAGGGACATGATTTTTCCAAAGCCCTTCTTTTCCTCATCTATTAGAAGCTTTTTGTCCTGTTCTAAAATAATGTACTAAGCCAATGCCCTACATTTGCCTATGGTGAATACAAATGAGAGATAACCTTGTTGTAAACAGTGAACTAGGCTAAAAGCACCATTTATCAAATCCATCACACTTTGCATTTCTTTCCTTCCCTCCTCCAGTGACTAACTTTATGAAAGGAATGGAACTTTGCTGATAAGACTCAACATTAGGCTCAGTATAAATGTCTTCATTAGGCAAAGAAACACAGCAAATAGCACTGCAGAGATTTTGAATCAAATGGTGAGGCGGTAGCATTGATGCCATTTCTGGTATTTGTAGCTGACACCGTATTCAATTTTTTATGTAATAATGTCAGCCAAGGAAAACAAATAGCTCAACAACTTAGAAATTTAGTTATCTTGCCTAATATTATGAATTTATTAAGATCTATTTACATAGAAATTACTTTCTTCCACAATGATATCACAAATTTGTATCTGATAGATCCCCTACCCCATAAAAGAGAAATAAAATTAGATTTCTTTGCTCTTACTCTCTCTTTTTTTAATATTCTTTCTTGGTTTACCTAGTAGTTCACACAATACTTTAAATTTGTGTATCATTCAAGTTTTGGGTATTTGACTTTTTCTATAATACCACATATTTCTCCTTTATGGTAAAAAACTAAATTTACTGATGAAGGACTTGTTTATCTTTGCATATGATTGATTAAGTTTATTAAAATAAGATGGTCTCTATAAGTTCATAGAGGGTAGGGCATCCAAGGGGTTCTCATGGGCTCTGGAGTCCACCCATAATTTTTTGGTTGGTGGTTCAATGCAAAGGCCAAGGATTTGATGGTACTAGGATCCTACTGTACCAAGAAAGCTGGAACACCCCATCAAGGGCTGTGCCAGGTGATATTTGGGAGACCATGTAGGAATCAAACAGCAGTCACACTGTTAGACAAGATCAGGGCTCCATTTGAACATATTTCACATATTTCACATTTAAAGCATATTTCCTTCCTTTCCTCCCCCCCTGTCTTCCCTCCCTCCCTTTTCCTTCCCTCCTTCTCATCCCTCCCTTCCACCCTCTCTTCCCTCCGTCCATTTCTTTCTCCCTCTCTTCCCTTCCTCTTTGTTCCTTCCCTCTCTTCCTTACTCCTTTCTTTCCCTTCTTCCTTCCCTCCCCCTCCCTCCCATCCTTTCTTCCTTCCTTCCTTCTTCCTTCCTTCCTTCCTTCTTCCTTCCTTCCTTCCTTTCTTTCTTTCTTTCTTTCTTTCTTTCTTTCTTTCTTTCTTTTCTTTCTTTCTTTCTTTCTTCTTTCTTTCTTTCTTTCTTTCTTTCTTTCTTCTTCCTTTCTCTTCTTTCTTCCTTTCTTCCTCCTTCCTTCCTTTCCTCCTTTCTTTTCTTCTTTCTTTCTTTCTTCTTCTTTTCTTCTCTTTCTTTCTTTCTTTCTTTCTTTCTTCTTTTCTTTCTTTCTTTCTTCTTTCTTTCTTTCTTTCTTTCTTTCTTTCTTTCTTTCTTTCTTTCTTTCTTTCTTCTTTCTTTCTTTCTTCTTTCTTCCTTCTTTCTTTCTTCCTTCCTTCCTTCCTTCCTTCTTCCTTCCTTCCTTCTTTCTTCCTTCCTTCTTCCTTCCTTCCTCCTTCCTTCCTTCCTTCCTTCCTTCCTTCCTTCCTTCCTTCCTTCCTTCATTCCTTCCTTCCTTCCTTCCTTTCTTTCTTTCTTTCTTTCTTTCTGTCTTTCTTTCTTTCTTTCTTTCTTTCTTTATTTCTTTCTTTCTTTCTTTCTTTCTTTCTTTCTTCCTTCCCACCTATCTTTTTCTCCATCCCTTTCTCCATTTTTCTCCTTTCTTTCCTCCCTTCTTCCCTTCCTGCCACCTTCCTTGTCTCTTTTCTTTTCTATTTTTCTTTCTCTTTTCTTTCTCTGTCTCTCCTCCTCTTTAATTCCTTTCTCTTTATTTCAATCACTGTCTTTTTCCATGTTTTCTTTCTCTTTATCCATTTCTCTATTTCTTTTTTTTTGTTTTCATTTTTATTTTGTTTTTAGGTCATACCCTGCAGTGCTCAAGGGTTACTTCTGGCTCTGTACTCAGAAATCGCTCTGGCAGACTCAGGGGACCATATGGGATGCTGGGATTCAAACCACCGTTCTTCTGCATGCAAACCAAACTCTATACCTCCATGCTATCTCTCTAGCCTCTCTCTATTTCTTTCCCCCTTGTTTTTTTCTTTATCTCTTTATTTTTTATTTTTATCTTTTTTGGGGGACATATAGCTAGTCCTTAGTTATGCTCACAGCTTAACTCTGGCTTTGAACTTACCCCTGACTCTCTGTTTAGGACCACTCCTGACTGCTCAGGAAATCTTATGGGGCACAAGAACTGAAAATAGGGTTAAAAAGCTCCCTGCCCACTGTACTACCTCTCCGACCCATGATATTTTTTTAATTTATAAATATTCAATATTTTGCTACTTCTTATTTTGCCATGTTAACAAGCCAGTATTTCTTTTTCAAAAAAAATAACTTTTTTTCAGCATAGCCTTTTTAATGGGAATGCATCGATGCTATCCCTTCAGTAACATTAGTATGTATGAAATGATACTATTAGCTTCTGAGCTATAGAAAATTAATTATAATGCTAAAATTCAGAGAAACATGCATTTATAAAGCTATGTGAACATATTTTTATGATGCTGCATTGCATTATCTTAGTCTTTTCTTTACCTACCAATTTGCTTATTTAAGGTATTATACACATCTATTAGATCTTTAGCAGATTATGGTAAATTAGAAACTGTCTACAAAGAGTGAAATAATATTAATATGCCTATTGCTCTTAAAAGCAGTGATAATAAATCAAAATCACAATATGCCTAAGATCCTAACATTAGTAAATAAAAATTCTACCCACATATCTTTATCCCTGACCTCTCATAGGGCAGGCTAAATACCCAGTAAAAAGCAAATCTAATACAATTCCTAGAACTTATTAAAATTCTCATTGAAATTCAATGATTATCACCAAAGAATGTATGAAGGAAGATAGCATGTTGTAGTTAGATCTTATTTGTAAAATAATGGAAGTCTCTAATTTTAGCCATGTTAGCAAAGGATCTCTAGATATTTAAATTTCAATAAGAAGAAATATGTTTTATCAAAGATGTTCAAAGCTATAGTTATGTAAGCTTATTGCTTTTTTACCTTATATAATAATCATACTGTTCCTGACACTGAAAAATATCACAATAATACAAGAGGCTATTACAATATCCCATTAATAAATGATAGTAATGTGTTAGGCCCCACACACAAACAATTCTTATAGGCATGATTTCTGTGGGAGGAATTTTCATTGTCTATATAAAGAGCTAAATTTTAGCTTGCTAGAGTTTCATATCCTTGGCTGTCAATGTTCCTTATAATCATTTTGCACATGATATATGGAAAGCTTAGGTATGTGATTAACCTTGACATATGAATTTACCCACTAGCCAATAGCAGATGAAACCTGAGGTCAGCCTCAGTGTATTACAATTCTCAGCAATGTATCTTACAATTGACTGAAACAGAAGGAAAATGGTAATAAGCCAAAAATAATTTTATTTTAATTTATCTTTAGTATCAATATAATATAAATATTCTAAGTGTCTTAATGGAAAGAATTTATTGTGGAGCACAGAAGGAAAGAGCTCATTAGATAAATGGTTTAATCATGCATCATGGAAAAACTTTTAGGAGAACTTAAGTCGAAGAATAAGTAGAGATTTTAATCTTATGAGGTAAGAGTTCAAAGAAAATGCTCAAGACAATCAGAGAGATGGTTCAGAGATTAAGTAATTTGCCTTACAATCAGTCCACCCCAATCCTGGCATCACTTCCAGTCCCATGAATACTGCCAGAATCGTCTCTGAGCACAGATTTGGGAGCACTGTCATTACTCGTATGTCTGCCCAATTTTTTTAATCCCAGAGAATAATATTATTAATATTATAGACATAGGTCAACTAAATGACATTTAAAAACTCTGGAGTAGTGAGTCTGGAACACTCTGGAAAATGGTTCTCAGTCCCTAGAGAGATCCAGTCATGTCTGGGTTGGATCAAGCACCATGGCTCCACCCTGCTACAAAGCTAGATGGAATAAATGTTCAGTAGAGGGAGAGACAGAGCCTGGCATGTTCAGTTACTTAATCCAGCTCCTTTGCAGGGTCATTTCCACTGAAGGACTCTACTTCCCAGCACTGTCATTCTAGAGAAATAGAAAGATGCTATCTGCACACCACTTGAGGGCAGACACGGAACCTTCCCTCAGCACTTGCCCTTTGCAAATGACTTGAGCCAATTTCACCTCTTTGACACTCTCTACTCTCACCTTACACCCCCTTAGCAAGGCATATTTCAAAATCTTCCCTCATCGTGACTCAGACTAAAGGAGGTTTGCTGATATGGGCAGCCTTAATGCTTTTACTCGCAAGAAAATCTTATGAAATGTCTCTCAACAGAAAATGTTTTCTGTGAATAAACAAAGAGCAGACAGGTGTTGACTAAGAAGACAAGACTTTATCTATTTTCCTTCAGAGGAGAAAGTTGGTGAGCCACGAGGTTGAGTTTGGAAACACTCAAAAGCATCATAATGGTGGCAGGAATCATTCATCCCACTTTGCTTCTCCTAATTATTGTTTTACGGGCAGAAATATTTTGCTGCCAGTTCAGACACTGAACCCATTTTTACGATAAAAGAGAGCAAAACACTTCTTTGTCTAAGAATGTTCGATTTTTATTCAGAAAGGTATTAATCATTGGGCCAGCATATTTTTAATTAATAAAACTTTGATTAACTATCTGTGAAATGCACAATTATAAAGTTATTCATAATTGAGTCACAGTTTTACAATTTCCAACACTCATCCTTTTATCAGTGCATATTTTCCACACCAATGTCTCCAGTTGCCCTTCCATCCTTTCCCTTTTTGCCCTTAAGTTTAACATTTTCTTCTCTCAGTCTGTCTTTGTCTGTCTGGCTCTCTATCTCTATTTCTGTCTCTCTTTCTCTTTATTTTTCCCTTTAAGACACTTTGATTTGCAATATTGTTACTTAAAGGATATCATGTGTATCACTTTTCCTCCTTTCAGCACCCAGTTCTTGTCCAGAGTGGACATTTCCAACTTTCATTGTCAGAATGGTCCCTTCTCTGCCCTAACTGAACTACCTCTCTCTCTGTGGCAAACTTCCTACCATAGACTACCAAGCTTCCTCTTTGTACTTCAAACAAGAACTGCATCTAGTTTTAGCTAATGGCCACTGGAAAAAGTTGGCATAATATCACTACTCAATTTCACTATATCTGACACCCTTTCTAAATTCAACATATAATAAATATGGCCTGTTCTTGCCATGGTTTCTCGTGAGGCTTGTAAAGTCTTTTAGTATAGAGTTATAATATACCATCCAGTTCATACACTAGAGCGTCACCATCACCATCAAATCATTAGTACAGTGCTGTTAGTTCTACACATTTCTTATTTCTGAAAAGTACAGCAAAGGATCCCTTCTCCCACTTCATGGTTTGAACATCTATCACAAACTTTGTGTTCACAAATCATTAGGGAACTCTAAGCTCATCTTTAAAGCAGATCTCAAAGGCTCAGGCCCAACATTGTAATGATGCTCAAAGAAATGTTGTGAGACCAGCCTTCACCTAATGACATACTGATCAATCCACTGTACCTGTGTATTATGTCCTAGATTTTTTTGTTTGTTTGTTTGTTTTTGGGCCACCCCTGGTGACACCCAGGGGTTACTCCTGGCTATGCTCTCAGAAATCACTCCTGGCTTGGGGGACCATATGGGACGCCAGGGGATCAAACCATAGTCCGTCCTAGACTAGCGCTTGCAAGGCAGATGCCTTACCTCTAGCGCCACTGCTCTGGCCCCATGTCCTAGATTTTAAGGGTTTTCTACCCTGCAGTATATCCCATGCACAGCCCCCTATGTGAAATTTAGACTCTATGTAATTTTGTTATCATTATTCTCTATTTTTTAATCCACACCCAGTAGTGTTCAGGGCTGGCTCCTGGCTCTGTACTTGGGGATCATTACTTCTTGGACTTGGGGGTTCTTATGCACTGCCACAAATAGGTTGCCACTTATAAGGCAAGCAGCCTGCTTATTATCACTGTAGCTCTCTTTATGTAGTTTTTATATGTGGTAATATTTCTTGAAGTCAATCTCTCTAATCTATAAAAATAGTTTCATAGTAAGGTGTTTGGGCTGTTCAATTTGATTATGGACACCTGATCATGTTTCTAACTAATAATTTGTTTATTGAGATACTTTAACTATCCTATCTGCCAAAATAATGCCTTTGATGAAAGAGATGTTTTTCCTTCTCTTCTTTTGTATACCTTATGGGAACTCAATTCAATTCAGGCCACTCTTCCTGAGCACCACCAGCTACAATCAGTTCACATGATTTGGTGTTACATTCTGTAAGGATAATGGCATTTGGACTTTTAGGAATACTTTTTAAAGTCATTGTATATTTATCCTCTGAAATGCTTTCTTTCTTCTTCATATTGATTACCAACTGTCCAATTCAGTAGCATGCTGAACTGTATTTTACTTTGGATCATGGAATTCAAAGAGTCTAAGCTTTTTGCAATGAAATACATCTGAGCCTGCCTAGTATGGGGATAAAACATGAAAAGCTTCTGAAACTATTGAAATGGAAAATCAGGGAAAAGGTACACATAAAAATTCCTTCTGTGTTAAAAGTTCCCAAAAATACAAACGCCCTCCAATGACTGTCTTTTTGTCAGTTAAACCCTGGTTTTAATAGATCAATGAGTTAAAAGAATAAAATATTCTAGTGCTTATTGACTCTTTCAAAAAGTTTATTCTTATTTCCAAATAGTTTCAAAGTTTCAAATCATTTCAGCACCATTATCTTGTATTAAATGTATTTATTAAATATTATTTAATATTTACTTATTAAGAAGCTTCTGTGATATACTTTTCAAAAGATCTAAATCATAAACTAACTAGTAACTCACATGGAAAATTGAGAATTTAGGATTTTAATTGTAAACTATGGTAATTTGGGTTTTGTTTTCTCAGTTTGGGACATACCAACAATCCTCAGGACTAACTCCTAGCTCAGAACTCATGGATTATTCCTGAACATGCTCATGGGAATCAAATGTGGATGTGGTACCAGGAATCAAACGCAGGTCAATCACATGCATAGCAAGTGCCCTACAAATAGCCCCAGTGTCATCTCTATTTTTAGTTTTTAATTCTCTGTGTCAACTTGCTCAAGGCAAGTCTTCAAGCATATGTATCTGGTTGTTTCCTTTTTTGTTGGTTTGTTTTTGGGTTTTTTTGGGCCACACCCGTTTGATGCTCAGAAATCGCCCCTGACTTGGGGGGGACCATATGGGATACCAGGAGATAAAACCTCGATTTGTCCTAGGCTAGCACTTGCAAGGCAGACGCCTTAACTCTAGTGCCACCTTTCTGGCCCCATAGTTGTTTCCTATTAAATGAAGTATATTCTTTAGCTCATCAGTTCTCCTGGATATTTACTCAAGAATTTGAAACTTGAAAAGTATATACACACCAAAATTAATTCACAGTTCTGTTTTGTTGTTGTTGCTTATTTTGGGGGTGGGTCACACCCCGCAGTGCTCAGTGGTTACTCCTGGATTTACACTCAGAAATCTTTCCTGGCAGGCTCAGGGGACCATATGGGATGCTGGGATTCAAACCAAGATCCTTCTGCATGCAAGGCCTGACCTCCATGCTATCTCCCCAGCCCCACAGTTCTATTTTTATCTCATTCTTTCCCATTATTATTCAATCTTCTGTGATGTTATAAACAAAACAAAATTGTTGAGATAATAAGAACAAACAAAGGGTTGGGGGAAGATGCCCAAAAGATTGATATCAATGAAGATTTGAGTCCTTATTAGAAATCTTGGGAGATAAATTAGTTGCACAATTAGGAAATAGGAAACGGGTATTTACTGACATTTTGGAGGACAGGAAAAATTCAGCAGTGCTCAAAGCTTACTCAGGACTTTGTGCTCTGAGAGCACTTTGGGCAGAATATGAGGAATCATGTTAGGTGAAAGGGATCAAACTTAGGGAATCCATATGCAAGGCAAATGGCTTATACACTATCCTTTATGTTCCCAAATAAATCAGTTATGAGTTTCTGTTACAAGTGTTCTCAATAATAGATATGATTGTTCTCTGTTTAAATGTATTGTTTATATAAAACAACAAAAAAGCTGAAAATTATTCTTAATTTCATCTCCATAAATATACCCAAGTGCATGCTAAATTTTGCCACATTTACCTGATATTTTTAAAACTATTACTGTTTGGGGAAGAGAGAGTTCAGCTGGTAGAACACTTTTCTTGCATACAGTCAAGCTGGATTTGAACTCAGCAGCATATCTATCTGGTCCCCTGAGCACTACCAGAAGTGATTGAGGAGTATAGAGTATAAATGCTCATCTAAACTTCATCAGCATGTAGGTTTTTTTCATATAAATTCCTTCACTTTTTTTTCATTATAATATTTGGTTATTTATTAGATGGTGTGCACTTGATAAAATCATAACAATATTTTATTTGTCTTTGTAACATACTTAGCACTAGATGATATACATAAAATGCCTATTTTCTTTTCTTTTTTTTTTGGGGGGGGGTGTTTGGGACACACTGGTGATGCTCTGGGTTACTCCTGGCTCTATGCTCAGAAATTATTCCCGGTTTGGGGACCATAAGGGACTCCGTGAGATCAAATCACTGTTTATCCTAGATCAGCACTGTGCAAGGCAAATGCTCTACTGCTGTGTCACTGCTCCAGCCTCACAAAATACCCATTTTTCTAAGGTATTTTTAAGGTACCTATTTTGAGGAAGAAATGAAGCAACATATGACAAGAATTGAATGTCTGCCTCTTGAAAAGGCCATTTAAGTTGAAATAATGATGTTCTATTTACTCAAAGTAGAGGCGTATTTCAAACTGATATTTACACATTAATTTCTTCTAAATTTAATGTATGACTAAATGATGAATCATATAACATGCTGCCATGTCCTAATATAAACAACAGATAATTTTGTTTTGCCCAAGTAAATGTCAATGCAACTACATATTTGCTTTTTTTTTTTTTGAAAAAAAGCTATTGAGAATGCTCAAGAAAAAAGATGTAGTTTTAACTATTTATGGCACCTACATGTATGTATAAGTTTTCCTAATAAATTGGCTTACATTAGTGTTATTATATAAAATGATTTTATATTTGTAAACATAACATATATTATACATTATATTCATAAATAAAATTATATATCATAAATATTTTTAAGCTTAATTTTAAATAAAATTTTCCTTTCTCATTAAATAGATACTTTCAACTTAAACACTTTTTATACTGAGGTTTATATGAGGTTATCAGATGTATAAAGATAAGACAAATAGATGAGAAAAATTTTCCTTACCCAAGAAAAAGAACCTTAGTTAAATTTCCCAGACTTTATTTGATTGTTATCTCAAATATTTTAATGAAATCAAATGTTACATTTTTCTATTAAAAATTTATATATAATTTATAAATATTATGCATTTTTAAAATATGTATTTAAAATCTGAAATAACTACAACCTTATATAAAGTGTCCAGATCAAATAAAATGAAAGTTTTATTAACTATATGTTTACATAAATTTATTTTCTTTACTAATACAAATGTCCAAATGAAATAATTCAAAAATGTGAAAAATTTTAAGATTTACATTTGAATGCTCCTAATTCTGATGGTTATAAAAACCAAAACACACTTATATCTACAATTTATTATTATAGTTAAATTATATCATCTCTATTTTCTTTCCACTTCATTTTTCAATCACTTCACTGTAATTTTAGGTTAATAACCTCAGAATCATTTTATTGTAAACAGGTAAGAGTTTGGGGTTGACCTATAAAATGTCCCTTTTCCACAGAGATGTCTGAATTGTGACTTTTTTTGCTCCTAAGCAAATGTTCTATAAACACATCTTTGGATTTGACTGAAAATGACCTTGAAGATTATAGATAATATTTACTTAAATTTCACTACTATGGTGTTCTCAAGCTTAAGCATTTTTAAGAAGATATTTCAATCTACTCTTTATTAGTAATTAGAAAAGTATTAGAAATTTTTGCATTTATAAAGTTTAACATTAAAGATAGACATTTGTCTTGTGAAACTAGATGCATCCATGTTAGCAAAATACAAAATCAACCAAAATAGGTTTTTTTCTTAAAGAAAATGCTGCTACTTAAATTTTATCTTAGCACCCTGAATAAAGAAATTTTAGAAGATGCAGTGAAGAAACAAGTTGTAATACCTTATTCATTATTCTTTATCATCATCAGGAAGTTTGGATGTTGGGTAAGATATGTATTCCCATGTAATTCCAGGCCTATGTAGGTATGAACATATATATGTCTTGTAAATAAAAATTAAAACTATCACCTGGGCCCAGAGTGATAGCACAGTGGGTAGGGCATTTGCTTTGTATGAGGGTGACCTGGACTGA
This sequence comes from Suncus etruscus, assembly GCF_024139225.1. Classification (NCBI taxonomy): domain Eukaryota; kingdom Metazoa; phylum Chordata; class Mammalia; order Eulipotyphla; family Soricidae; genus Suncus; species Suncus etruscus. The sequence goes on from NC_064857.1 coordinate 58,916,186, forward strand.
TCTGGGTTCAATCCCTGGCATCCCATGTGGTTCCCTTACGCCTGCCACAAGTGATTTTTGAGGGCAGAGCCAGGAGTAATCTCCGAGCACCACCAGGTGTGGCCCCAAAACAAAACAAAACAAAAGATAAAAAGAAAAAAAAACTATCACCTATGACAGTAGTAGATGATGTATCTATAGATACTTCATATCTATAGATACATTAATAATTACTACACAGAGATACACAGATATATGTATAATTTGATTTTTATAAACATAGAACATTCATTTTTATTGTAAATAACTTATTAAAATAGTGATCAATAATATAATACCATTTTTATCAATAGTAATTTGTCTTGCAAGTGAGGAGAGAATGGCATTTTGTTATTCTCCATTTGTTTTCAGCATTTAAAAATTTTTTTATCCTACATTTAGTCAGTACACTCATATTCTTGTTCCTCTGTAAATTTGAAATTTGTTGTTAAGTACTGTTTTGTAGTAAGAGTAGTACTCTATATTTAGCTTTAGTTACTTAGTTTACACAATCCTATTATGTACCATTAAATGGTTAGTCAGCATTCCAGAGACAACAATAAACACATATCAGTAGAAAATATAAAAATACTTTTTTGCTAAGTAGAATAATATTATCCAGCTGTGATAGCACTTTCCTGTAAATTTCGAGTGTTATTTTCCTTTTAATATTCCTGAATTAAACATTATAATATGAACAAACAACAGCTAATCTGTAGCATTAATAAACACAAAGAAAGGTTCTTCTAAATCCTAGTAAGAAACTCCTAGGTAGTTCTGTTTAGATAAATATTATGCTCAAGGTAATAATAAATGTCAACTATATTTTTTACCTGTTAGTCCTTTTTATCTGTTCCTTTTGATAAACAAAAATAGCAAAGATGATTTTAGTCAAAATATCTAAACTTAGTAAAATCATATTAAAATGAAAGTATCCGAGTGAAGTTTTTTTTCTTTTATATAATGTGTTTTCTAGGGTAGGGGTGATAACTCAAAGGACCAAAGCACATCTTTCACATACTAGAACCTGGGTTGGATTCACAGCACTGCATCATTCCTGACACTGTGGGAGAGACCTGTGAACATGGAGCCAGATATAAATCCAAACAAAGCCAGATGTGGTCCTCAAAACATAAACCAAAACCTGCTTGCATAGGATATGGAATTTATCCTATATCTTCTATAGGATATATTGCCCTAGTGATATTATATAATTATGCAGTTTCTTATTATATGAGCAGAGAAATGTCATGATCTATATTACCAACTTTGTCTCTTTCTACTAAAATAATTTATTTCACAACTTCAGAATGATGGACCAATCCTAAAGTATTTGATTTTTATTATATATATTATATTTTATTATATATTTTTATAAATAAATTATTTAATGCAATCACCACAGGTAAACAGGATGCCATTCTCTAGGTGATCCATATTGTCAAAACATCAATAAATAACTGGAACTAATGACCTGTTCTAAGTTATGGTTCTAAAAGGAATGTACAGATGAGTAACACCATCCACATGATCAAATGATCATCATCAGACAGGAAGGATAGAATAGATGCTCACCTATTTATAAAGGAATAAATATGTAGATAGATGATTCTGAGATCCCATTACTTATCAAGAAATAGGTTGAACTAATAAATAGTTATGCAGTCAAAATATCCACATTTCTAATCACTTCCTTCACCTCTCTCTTCTGGTACACACTCCTTAAAATTATGTAAGTGAAAGCAGATCTGTGCTTTGGAAATATTAAGCAATATATATCTATATCTAAATAGATATAGATATATACTGATTGATCTCACAATAAATCTTTTTCCTCAAGAGTTGTCTCATAGTATTTGTTTCTCTGCATTTCAAGAAACAAACACTTCTTGAGTAATATGAGAGTTAACTAGTAATTCATATTTCTATATTCATGAATATTTTGGAAGAATGAAGATAGTTTTTCCGTGCTCGCTTCGGCAGCACATATACTAAAATTGGAAGAATAAAGATAGTTTTTTCATCAAATAAGAAAGGACTATTACCTGTAACCTAAAACAGAGGTGTGTACCAGTATGGATAGCCTCATACTTTATGATGAGTAGGATATAAATATTAGCTCACTATCCAAATTGTCCAGCCACTTTTATCATCACCTTTTTTCTTCTTCTCAAGTTACTTGATACAGTCCTCAAGATTGTGCTCTTTCAATAAGAATTGGTCTTATTAAGAACCTTTCACTATTCTGAATATTTGCATAGTATTCCTCTCCAGGTGTCTCTTGGGGGCCAGAGAGAAGGTACAGTAGTTAAGGAAAGCTAGGTGTGGCATCCCCAAATTAATTAATAAATTCAATGTCCTACAAGACAAATCTTTTTCATCTTTTTGGGGATTATTTCTATCAGTCATCATAATCTGTTTTGTAGTGTCACTCTCATTAAATAAATTGAGACAAAAATCAGATTGGTTTATCTTTTGAAACAGTGGTGTTTTCTTTCTGTTATATTATTCTACTTGATGTTGTTGACATCGTTGCTGGTATGTTGCATTTTTCTTTCTAGTTTGTTTCTTCTTTCTTCAGGAAGAAGCACCCTTTCCCTCATGAGCACTTTTGGGAGGAGACCTCTAGAATGTAGAGAATACTCATCTAGTTGATTTTAGGTAAATTGAGTTTAAATTTTTTATAGAATAGCTATGCAAAGACTTAAGTTAACGTCTGGGAATATGACATAATTATTATGATAAAAAGCCAAGATCAAAGATATAAATGTAGGGGATTCAGTATCAAGAAATGTGTGTAAAAAGATTACTGTATTTTTTGCTCTATAAGACACACCTGACCATAAGACGCACATAATTTTTAGATGCTTTTCTCCCCTGTACTCAAGCTTCAGCTCCAAGTGGCATTTAATCTATAAGATACACTTTAAGGGGAAAAAGTGCATCTTATGGTACAAAAATTACAGTATTTTGGGAGGCCACACCCAGTGACCCTCAGGGGTAATTCCTGGATATGCTCTCAGAAATCGCTCCTGGCTTGGGGATCAAATGGAATGCTAGGGATTGAACCAAGGACTGTTCTGTATCGCTGCTTGCAAGGCAAACACCCTACAGCTGTATTATCTCTCTGCCCCCCCCCCAAACTACAGTATTTGTATAGGGAGAAAAGAGGAACATTGTTTAATTTGAAGTTTGCTGTAAAATTTAGCAAATGAGTAAGACAGAAGAATCTAAATAAGAGAGAGAGCATAATGCAATTGAAGTTGAGGGAACAGAGTTTCAAACAAGCCAAAGGGATACTTTACTGAGGCAGAAAATTTCAAAAATAAATGTGTGAAATAGGCGGAGAAAGACTGGAAAGAATCTAGGGGGTACAATCAAAGTCCTTGACTCTCATCAGTAATTTACTGTCAATTGTATTAGGAAAGAGAGGATAATTCTCTTGGTTATCTTTTATGTCTTTTTACCTCTATTACCTCTTTTTTATATTATTTACTATTTAGCAAGAAGTCTTTTATTAAAATGGCAGAAGAAGGTGCGAAATGAGGGTATAACAATCAATGTAAATGTCTACTGACTTATTCAATAGTTAATTATCACCTGCTAGATTGCAACACTGTCCTAAGCAATGGAAAGTCATCAGTAAACAGTCAAACAATCTATCTCCATGATGCTCAGAAGGAGCTAAATCAATAGTGTATTTTCTCAATATTACTTTGGCTTGCCTTTTTTTTTTTAATTTAGAAGTATCAACTCTAGAGAGGAAGACTATACATACATACATATATATGTGTATATATATATAAATGAGCAAAAGAAACAGAGGTAGAAAGTATGGATATAGGTAGAAAGATATTACAGATATATGACACTGATATCTGTATTAGAAAGAGATGACAAAGAGAGAGAGACAGAGAGAGAAAGAGAAATGAGTAATAAATCTAAATATTGGCCCTATGACTACTACCTCTGCTGTCCAAACTGCTGGGTGATCCCAAAGGGCACATTTAACTTGAACTATTTGTAACTAGAAGGAACTTCCTAATAGATGATCTTTGCTTATGAGATATCAAATCGCAGGATGAATCAAGATTTTCTTAGTCTGCACTGCAGTGTGATCGCTTCCAACTGAGATCCATGCGTTTCTCATTTCAGAAATGTCAGGTGTTCCTTGTGGAAAGGTTTTCTTTACTCTATCTCTCTCTCTCACTTTAAGGTTCATAGATTTTCCTCCAAAAAATGTCTTGTACTTTTAATGCTCTGCTGGCATTTCTTTCGCAGAGAGCTGAGTGGATCAACTGGGAAAGGTCTGAGAAAAAGTAGGAATACAGGTGAAGTTTGGAGAGATGGTGCTGCTGACCCAGGGGAACTTCTCAAGGACATAGGAGTCAACATCTTAAGAAGATATCAAGACACAACCTCAAGAAAATTCAACAGATGGTTTTCAAAAGTGTGAGAAAAATATTGTCTCATGTTGAGCAAGACAGACAATAGAGGAAGAAAATAAGGTGCATCAAGGTGAGGCTTTTAAAATAGATGTGCTATGTGAGAATAGAAGGAGAACTTATTTCCAAAAAAAAAGCACAGGGGATATGTCCCAGTTTCAAGGAAGCAATTCAGTACTACACATAGTGCATATTCTTCTGCACATATAGAAAAACATCATTTTGAGTTGGTTTGTAAATAGGAATGAAAACGAAGGCTGGGGAGATAATACAGATTGCTTCTCCCAATTCACTTGCCTTATATCTCTCCATCCCTGATTCAAATCCTGGTCAGAGTATGGTCCCCCAAGCACAATGAGGTTTAGCCCCAAATCCAACCCTCTCCAAGAAAAGTAGTGAGTGGAGCTGGTGAGATAGTATAGCATGTAAGATGCTGGTTTTGCAGGTGGTCAACTATGGCTTGATCTCTGGTGTTTTTCATAGTCCCCTGAGTCCTGCATGTAGTGATTCTTGAGTATAGAACACTCAGTAAGCCTAGAGGACTGCCAGGTTTGGCCCCCAAATTAACAGAACCACAAAAATTCAATGACTGTAAATGGGGAAATGAAAAAACAGAGTTCAGATTGTAAGGACTAATTGCCAGAAGACAATGGGTCACACTTAGTGTAACCACTCAGCAAGATGAAAAGAGTATTCAAGGTGTGTGATGTACACCAACTTTGTATACTCAAAAAACATTAACATTGACATAAAGTATTAACATTCATGTTGACATGTTACAGCAAGCAGACAGGTATAAATGGAATTCACAGAACATGGGAAAATGAACGAGTCATCAAGAGGCTGCTTAAATTCTACAGTCAAATGAATGTAAGGATGGAGGGGACTAAGCTTAGCCATTTTAATAAAAAGTCATGGCCACTTGCTCAATTATGAATCTGAGTCAATTCTAACATGTAGATCCCTGCCATGAATGACTTGGTGCTTGTAACCAGAGGAAAAGATCTTGCAAAATCAAACCAAACACACAGTGAAGAGCCTCTCTGTGATGGGAAGGAGTTTGCTTATTTCTGATGAGAGAAATGAGCAGATTGTATGTCCATTTTATCAAGCTGCTCATTCAGGATGAGTGGCAGATGTCTTTGCTAAATGCATAATTTAGAAGTACAATATGCTACATTCCCAAGTGTACTACTTGGAATTAGCCAGGGACCATTCACAGAGCTCTGCCTGGTGTTGGTATTCAAAGAGCTCACTGACATAATACAAAGTGAAGAGAAATCTCAGAGCCACTGTGTGAACAATATTCTGAATTCATAAATAGTTTATGGAGAAAAGTTACTTTTTGATACATTCTTTTGTTTTTGAAGGAGGTTCAAAATGAATTTAGAATATTTAAAAAAATGTAGTGTCTACCTTGAAGACAAAAATCTTTACAAGGTTTTTGGGTTCAATTCTCAGTTCTACTGTTCTTTCCAAAACCAGGGTAGTTCCCGAGCACATTTCTTTTCCAAAGTAGTTGTTTGTTCTTGCTCAGGGGTATTGATGAAAAGATCTATTTATGTACAAAGAGAGAGTCAACATTATATGAAACATCATATTAAATATATTTTTCATGACTACAAAGGATAAACTAAAGTAAGTAGCTTAAGCATTTAAAAATAGTGTTTCATTTTTCTGTTACTAAGTTATAGAAGAAACAACATGTAGATTATGCCTAGAAGATGTCAAATAAGATTACTCCCAATGGTTTTGTGCATTTTAAAATTTAAAAACCTGCCAATATTCATCTACTAATAGAAGCTAAGTAAAATTGTGCCCCATTAATTTTCTCCAATAATGCCTCAATATGAATATATTGTCAAGATTGTAAACTTGAAACGTAGTACCAATAAAAGCTCCAAATTTCAACTAACTAGAAAACACCATAAAAATAATCCAAACTTTATCCCTTTCTTTTGTAAATCCTAAAAGTTTGCAGTTGCATGTCAAATATCCAATTTAATCAGAGTAAAATAAAATAAAAATAGAATGATATATTAACAGATTAATATGTAATCAAAATGATGCAGACTACACATCGCTGGAACAAAACAGTGTCATGTATTTATAGTCACATAAATTTCTATTCTTTCTTATTCATTATGCTTTACTTGTAACCCTAATTCTTAATTATATCACATCTATTATCAACCAGACTAGAATATATTTGTATGTACATATATATGCATGTATATATTTTATGGGATTGGGGAACAAAAAGCAGTACACAGATGTTATGCTAAGTACAGATTCAGAGACATTCCTGGGAATTCTAGAACGACTATATGGTGAAGGGGTTGCAACCTTGAATTTTTCCTACAAACATGCCTGCCAGCTCTGTGTACCGTTCTATAGGGCGAAGTTACATAGTAGAAAACCTTCAAATGTTTAGATGTCAGGGTGTCCAAGAGAAGGTACAGCTAATAAGCTGAGGGGCTCTTAATGCAAGTTATTGGAACAATGTCACCCACCCCATGGAATGCTCTGGGGGCCGATGGTACTGTATACAGTTTTCTATCTGTCACCCTTCCCTGGAGGAAGACAACTTAAAGAGATTAACCTCCTCATTCCTCATATCCCCTATGAGATGGTAAACCCTCTTAGGTTTAGTTAGCATTGAGTATCTGTTTGTTATCTACCCTTCTTTCTATGGCTGATTATTGCTGAATAATAAATATCCAACAGAGAAGATAATCGGGGCTCTCTGTCCATAAGACTAACAGACCTATGACCACCATGCTTTCTCTCTAATGTCTCTCTTGTTTTCTCAGTCCTCAGGATGATCCTGTTTTAAGCCCATTCACTTAAAGCTGGACTCAGACACCATTCCCTCAACTAGTATTTTTATGCAGATTTGGGTGTTAAATTCAATTCCCATTGACAAAGCAAAAAACAATAACCAAGGACATAGTTTCCGAATATTAAAAGTTATATCTGGGACTACAGAGACAGTACAAGGGTGTTAGGCAATTTCTTTGCATAAGATTGACCCTGATTTGACCCTTGGTATCACATATGGTTCCCCACTGAATGAGATCCATCAATACAGAGGCAGGAGTCAGTGCCCAAGATTTTTAGTTGTAATCTAGAACCCCCCAAATTATCATTTTCCTATGTATAATCATACCTTTGTTACCTTAACTTGCATTTTATTATTATTTATTATTATTATAACCTTAGTTATTTTATTAAAAATTACAATTAGTGCATAACATTATAATGAACAATTTTATAAAACCTAGCCATACCTCAATAACATAGATAGCAGGATTTTAACTACAGAAATTGACACAAACAACAGCAACTGAAAGGTTTATTGGCACTACAGACAATAACTTGGGTTGGACAACCTAGTATGCCTGGAGTCTAGAAATAGTCTTATGCCAGAAAACTTCAGGAGTAAGGTCTTCTTGTAATTAGGCCAAGGCTTTTCCTCTCCATGTCCCCCATATTTTGTTGTGCCTATGCAAACAACAATTGCCATTCTAGCACTGTTTTTGTTGTACTTCTTTAACTCTTATTCTTAAAAAAAAAGAAAACAAAGAAAAGCTTATTAAACCCTCTGCTAGGCCTTTAATGAGTTAATTGGTGACTCAATGATTTTTAAAATTATACTTGCTACCGAACCTTTTCTTTCTCTTCCATCTCATTAGTTTTTTTAAATTTTTAAAATAACTTTGCCTTTGTTCTTCCTGAAACAAATGCATTATATTCAATTGTATCAATGATGTGATATATTTCCTTTAAATAAATTTTAAAAAATTAAAAAAAAAGAATAATGAAAGTCAAAAGACACTTCCATGACATGAATAAAAGCAAATTTCTTTCTTGGCAGTAAATTCTAGAAAGGATTCATTACAAAAATACTTGTAGAAAGGAAGTTGTGACACAACCAGATTAAATTCCAGTGAACTGATTTACACAAGGAGAATTCTATCCTAACGTGTGTGTGAAAGAGCAAAACTTTCAAACTGCTGTGATGTACTAAATGTAAACACAGCTGGAGGACTTATGCTACCTGATTTCAAGACATAGAAAGCTACAGCAATCTCCCAGCACGAGATTGATATAAGAGTAGTACATCCATCAGTGAGACAAAAGACAGAGCCCAGAAGTAAAGCCATATGAGCATCATCGACTAGTTTTTAACAAAGAAGAGTTTAATAGATATAAAAGAGCCCTTTTCCACCAAAGATTTCAGAACAATTGGAGGACTGTATACAAAATAATAATAATAATATAACTAAAACTGGACACAGACCTTACACACAGTACAAAGCCAACCCAAAGTGGTACATATAATATTTAAAATTTCAGATAATAATAAAAGATAAAGCATATGTGACCTAGACTTTGATGATGAGTTTTATTTTTTAATTATTATTTTGATTATATTGGCTTACATATCTTTCACACCAGTATTTTAGGTACATATTAACATTGAATCAGGGGAATACCCATCCCCAAATTTGTCCTCTCCCCATCCCCGTTCCCTTCCTGCAACCATATCTCTATAACCATAGCTAAATTAGGACCAAGACTAAGAGTAATAATGCAATAAATAAAACTCACCTTTGACATCTATAAGGTATTAGTGAAGTTAAAAGATTGAAGATAGTATTTTTAATCCAATAATGTGTTGCCTGTTAAATATCCACTTAGAGGCAAAGAAATTCAAAGGCAGTCTTCATTATATGAACATTATAAATTTTTGCCTACCCAAAATTATGTGGGACCTATTTTTCTAAGTTCTGTTCCAGAATGCCTGTCGCATTGATTTTTAGACTTATATTAACAACCGTATTATCTCATGCATTAAGAATTAAGTTTCCGGGCCGGAGAGATAGCATGGAGGTAAGGCGTTTGCCTTTCATGCAGAAGGTCATCGGTTCGAATCCCGGCGTCCCATATGGTCCCCCGTGCCTGCCAGGAGCAATTTCTGAGCACAGAGCCAGGAATAACCCCTGAGCACTGCCGGGTGTGACCCAAAAACCACAAAAAAAAAAAAAAAAAAAAAAAAAAAGAATTAAGTTTCCATATAGCACATGTAAAAAAATTAATTGCCCATATAAATATATAAGTAACCAATAACGATGGGTACCCTTTAGTAGCTTTTTCCTTTTGAATTACTTCTCTTTTGGAAGGTATTTGGTCTAAAGTTTGTTTCTTCCTTCCTTGACACACTCCCTGTCCTATTGACATCCACCAACCTAACTAAAAAGAGAATAATAACCAGCCTTGCTATTTTTATCTATACGGTTTTTGTTCTTTAGTAATCTGAGCTTTGCTTTGGTCTTAAAACAGACACATAAGCAATAATTGTCCAGACACTTGTTATTGCTCTTTCTGGATAAACGTTACAAGATCAAGCCAGAGTGTAGGCAGTTGTCAGAGTCTGTGCCCAAGTCACCAATCCATGATTTGACATAGAAATTCTTATCTCTTTTCACTACAATGTTTAAATATCCACCTCTCCAACTCAATTTAGGATGATGTAACATATGGCATTAAGAATGAGCATGTTTCCTAATTCTATTTTAGAAATACTCTTTCCCTGAAATTCAATCCATCTGGAAGGGCCATTTCCAGTAAGTGGCCTCACAACATTAAGTGGAGGTGAGGATCTTACCCCTGCCCCAGGTTACTAGACTGTGACTGTTGAGAGAAATTGTAGGAATGTTGAGAAATATTGTAAGAACCATGATTCTCCAGCTGACTGAGCCCAGTCCTCAAATAACCTGCCCCTAGCATAACTCAGTGCTTCTTTTCAGAAAGAGCCACAGATATTACCTAGTTGGCATCCATTTTTGAAACCATTTACTTTGGAAAACACTGATTTTGAGTTTGGTTTTATTTGAGGGACCACATCCAGAGGTACACAAGTGATAATTTTTCTCAGTACTAAGGATTCATGCAAAGTGCTCAAGGTTTCTTGTGGTGCTGAGGACAAAGCCAATGCTTACTTCATGCCAATTATGCTTTCTAGCCTATTGAACTCTCTCCCTGGTATCATACACATGGGTATATATATATACACATATATATACATATATATACACATATATATACATATATATGTGTGTATGTATATATGTATGTATATATATATAGTTTACAGTTTTCTTTTCTTTTTTTTTTTTTTTTGGCGACTCTGCCGGGACTAGTTTACAGTTTTCTTGTTGTTTGGGGGACCCACAAGGCTTTTTGACTTTTTGATGGCTCTGTGCTGAGGGATCACTTCTGGCAGTCCTCAGATGTCTGTAGCTATGAGGAAAGAAAGCACTTTCTCCACTGTGCAAGGCAAATGCCTTCCCAACTCTACATCAGCCTACTATTTTTATACTATATTTTTGGCCAGAAATTTGTCATTTCTTAAGAAGAGAGTACTTTTGTAGATATTAATTTTGTAGATAGCAATTCCTATTTTGTTATAATAAATTAAACAAGGGTATCTAAATGTGCAAGTTTTGATAATAACAGTAACTTAAAGCTTTAATAAGGAGCCCTGGGTGGAATCGATGGTGTGAACATTGACACATTCTGAAGATATGATGTGTAAAATTGAGATGAGTAATCACAGCTTCTCTTCTAATAGAATTTTGAAATGTCTTTTACAGAAAAAATCCTTAAGAAACATGCCATTTATTCAGAGGTATTAAGACTTGGCTAAGGCAGTTGAAACACATCTGACTGACACATAGATAGATGATAATTATTATTGCAATAAAAGAATAAGGTCTTTATATAATCCTGGCAACCATCCTGTTTAGGTGTCCATTGAGAATGTCTTGGCCATTCCAGATCTCTGCAGGACAAGATTTTGTTGCCTGGTAAAACCACTAGGTATGATGCAGATTCTAGGCCTAGAAATGAATTTCAACTCCCAGAAGTTTGAGTTGCATTTACAGTTGGCAAAAAGTGTCTTTCAGCAACAACCACAAAAAATAAAAAAATAAAAAGGCACACTGAGAAAAGCAAATTCCTACTACCTGAGCTGTTGGAAAATGTGCTAACTGCTCTTTTGAAAGATCTTGAGCAGACATAAACCACCTGCTAAGCAACTCAGCACCACCAGGAGACAGGGGGATAAAAGAACAAAGAGTTTGGAAGACAGTTGAAAGCTCAAAACTCTCTGTGAAATGAAGTCTGGAGAAATTGGAGGCCGGAGTGTGTCCAAGATAAAACATTCTGCTTTTATAAATGCTAACCCCAATTCCAAATTACTGTATAAGTCACTTCCCAGTACAAAATTAGCCTCTCTGCCCAGAGGTATAAGTAAATTTAGATAATAAAATAATGTACAAATCAAAGAGCAAACCAATGAAATCTAGTTTAAATATGTGAAGTTAAATAAATAGGGTATTCTGCTTTTGTGAATGATCACTTCTTATAGAACGATTCTGAACTGCAATCAATCGATGTCATGATATTGTAGCATGAAAAACTGTAGATTTGATTGAATAGAAGTTGAGGTTTAATTATATAACACAATGGCTAATAATTAATTCCTGGCTATATGAAGTTAAAAGAATTAAAGCATATAAGTACAATCTTATCAACTCTGTGTAACTATTCTTAGTCAGGATTTATAGCCAGTTGGAATTCATTTGTAAATCCATATTAATTGTTTCCACTGTACTTAATCTTTTTCTTTATCTTTTTTTGGGGGTCACACCCAGTGACACTAAGGCATTACTCTTGGCTCTGCACTGAGAAATCACTTCTAGCAGACTTAGGAGACCATATGGGATATCAGGAATTAAACCTGGGTAGGATGCTTGCAAGGCAAATGCCCTATCCACTGTGCTATTGCTTGGACCCCCTAAATGGTGTTTCTTAAACATCCATTCTATTACCTGAGGATCTGAAACATTTCAAGGAATTTATGCAGTACATGCAGCAAACATGAATAATAGGTATTATTGTATCACCTCAATGATAATGGATATTGCCAATTTCAGACACTACTGCTGTGATATGAATTCAAAGTTAAAAGGAAAAGCTTATGATGAAGATTATCCCTAACCTAACTAAGGAGCAAAGTGTGTCTGAAATCTTGCTCAGGTTAGACTCAGTTAGTTTAAAATGGTAAATTCCATGTGTAAAAAGAAAAACTAATTGTTCTTTAGAGAGATTCATCTGCTTAATCTCTAACATGCTCAGTTACCTCAGAGAGTTGGGTTTCTACCATTCATCATGATAAATGCAAAGCAGAAGTGAAATCTTGAAAGAAATTTTCTAATTTTACAAAGAGCTCTCTGTAGGTGTAAAGAGAAAAGATGGTTTGCTTTTCCTATTTTCAGAGAGAGTCAGTAGACATGCAGACATCAAGCAGCCTGTGGACATGGCAAGGAAGACAGGGATGGTTAACTTTTTAGACTTTTTCTTTACTGTTTGACACCAGACTTCACCTACTGCCCCTGTCTTGCTGACCTCAGCCCCTAGGCAGCAGCACAGTTGACAGAGAAAACTTTTCTAGCAGATAAAAAATAGGTGTTATTTTTATTTCTTGGTCCACGATTTTCCTTCATGGTTCTATATTCCAGTTTATAAATTTCTTGATTCCAAAAAAAAATAAATCTTGCTTAAAATTTAATATTAATTATGTCCATACCATCCTGAACATGTCCAATCTTGTCTGATGTGGGAGAATTTAAAATTATTATCATTGGAGACCTTTGCAGTACATTAAAGTGAACCTAAGTTGATGCAGAAGGTTCTATTATTGTTTAAGAGGTGAAAATGAATTATTCTGAATTTATCCTGTCTTTGTTTAGTTTAATGCTTACTATAAACCATAGAGACCACTATAACTTGCATAACCCTTGAGAGTCCAAAATTTATCTCTCAGCACCATCAAAATCTGGAACTGGGAGAAGATCCTGAGCACTGTTGGGGTTGGTCTAAGTACCCCATCCTCATGCTTTTCAATATGAAATTGACTCCATATTTTTTTCTAAGACTATAATTGAAATAGAATTTGCTTTATGAGGATTCCCTCCTGATTTTCAAATGTTCACCTGATCACTTGATGTTGAACACACACACACACACACACACACACACACACACACACACACACACACACACACACACACAAATAAAACAAACAAAAAAAAAACAAAAATAAAATGGACCATTACCTAATTGTGTTTTCCAGGTACCAGTCCTGCCAGGGAACTAAACTAGATGACCAGGTCTGAAGCAGGGACTCCATGAGGATTAAGTAAACAAGCTAAGGGGGAAAGCATAGGGACAGTGTACTGAGAGCTCTGACTACTTTGAACTTTGGAAAATTTTAAAAGAGATTTTGGAAACATGTTAAATAGAAAGAACAACTTCAAGATGGAGTGAATATATCTAGAAAAAATAAGATAAAAAAAACACAGAAAATTGTTGTATTAATTACATAGTCCTAGTGGTGTGGATGGATGGTGAGGCCTGGATGGTAGGTCTGTTGGTAGCAGGGTAACAGTGAAGAAAATGATCTACAGCAGTCAGATGAAGTTTCAGGAGATATTCAGCTTTATTACAAGGCCCTAACTGCCATGTGTGGCTTCTAAGCTAAGCAGCCTCTTTCCTGCTGCTCTGCATCCATCCTATGTCTGATCTCTCCTGCCCTTCTCCCAAGGCAATATCTTAATTACCAACCCCAGACCCCTCCCACCTGTAGGAGCGTCTCACAAACCAGGAGAGATAAGCAGGAAGTTGGAGCAGGGGTAACAGAGAATCACATCTCTGTCAAAATAATAATAATAATAATAATAATAATAATAATAATAATAATAATAATAATAATAATAACCAACCCAGTGGTACTTATGAGGCAATAAATACCTTTGTTTCTATATGAGGATTAGAAAATCAATAGAATTTTTATTCTTTATAATCATAAAATGGGAAATCATTGAAATGCATCACTAAATTATAAAATAAATATGATGTGATATTTACACACAATGATATACCACTTCAAAGTAATTACTGATTTTGGTACCATCAGTGAATTTCAAATAATTTCTTCAGTCACCAAAAATATTACTATCATAGTTATATAGCATCACATCAGATAAAGAATATTTTCATTCTTTCTTCTATCACCAAATTTGCTACATTACTCTACTGATCTTTTCTTGCTATCGTATACCTGTTGATTTTGTTTAGCAAAGAAAATAAAACTGTAATCAACATAGGCCAACTGGTAGATAATATAAGTGATAAGATATATAGTGGTTTCTGTGATTCAGAATTCACTTGTGGATCAGCAATGTTAAACTTCTACTAGAATTTAGTAAACCTCAAGCTTATTATAAACAAAAAATAAAAAAATAGCATATCCTTATCCTTTGTATAAATGGAATCTATTATTTTTGTCTAATAATAAGATACTATTCATCTTATAGGAATTCATTTTAAATTTTAATAAATAGTCATTTCTAGGTTTGTGTACATTCCAAAATATGCATGTTAACTCTGAACCATAAATTTCTTTTAAATTTCCATAGTAATTTTAATAAAAGCTTCAAGAGAATTTTTAATATGCCATAGATATTCATCAAATATCATGGCTTTATTTTCTTGTAGTTTCTTTTTCTTCCATTTTGCTTATAAAAGATAATGGATAATTTACTTTCTTTTATTCTGATAGGAAGGGAATGGGCATCCCAAGACACATTCAGGTGTACAAAACGTTCATCCAAATAGTTCTCAGCCACCTGTTCTCATGGATAAACATGAGGACACAAGGATGTTGTCTTGATAAGCTGCTGCATTGCCAGGGGTTGCCTGTGCCACCCCGACACTGTGTAGTGTCTCCAAATATTCACCCTGTGGTGGTCAGAGGTAGATGTGTTACCACTGATTAAACAGAATTGGCTGCATAAAAGGCGAGCACCTTAACTCCTCTATTATGTTTTGGGTCACTTGAATAACAATTTCACAATAAGGAATTTATAATTTTAAGTGAAGATTAGTCCTTAAATTATAAGCAAGTTTACCTCTTTCAGTGTGGTGTGGTTATTGTCATATTCTGAGCTGTCAAATGCAGCTTTTATATATATTTAATATTTTATTTTTATGCTATTTTTTGATCTGGAAAACCTATGTGTTCAAAAATAGATATTTATTTTTTTTTGTTTTGTTTGAGGGCCACACCTGGTGGTACTCAGGGAATACTCCTGGCTCTTCACTCAAGAATCACTTCTAGCGGTGCTTGGGGTTTCATATGGGATGTCCAGCTAAGTGCAATGCCTTACCCTCTATATAATATCCATTAAGTCCCCCCAAATAGATATTTTTAAATTTTCATAATTGAAACTAGGTTAAATGTTTTATAAAACACAAATTATTTCATGTGTGTGTGTGTGTGTGTTTCCTGTGGGAAGTCATGAAAACAGGAAGTGGCATTTTATAGAGAAAAGGAGTTGGTTTCTAGAAAAATGGACTTATTTTTGTCATATATTCTGTGAGTTTTGCTTTTGAAAGTAGGATTAGATTCTGAAATAGATTTTGCACACCAGAGGGGAGAAGAATTAGATTGCGTTAGCTTCTCATTTGTTGACCAGGCAGAAAGAGGTGGTATTGAATCACTCGCTGTTTCAGCTACCTTGTAGCTTGGAGTTTACTGTTCATTGAGGTCTAATACTTGCTTTCATAATACTATTGACTTACCAGAAATTATTAATGTATATATGTGCAGGATCACTTTTTTCAATGAGGAAACCTCACATGTAATAATTGTGCATGGATAACAGTTTCATAATCTTTAAAATATACCCAGAGGGATTGAAAGAAATTTCTAATTAGTTGGTTCTTGATAAGAAGAAATTGAGTTCTTCAAGAAAAGTCCTTCAGGCTGTCTTCATGAATTGCTAGGGTGTTGATACTTGAATAACTTGGTTATGGGAATACTAGAACCAGCTCTCCATGTGACACCAATAATGTTATTTCTTTTTAGAGATAACTTATATTCCACTGAGTTCTAGGGGAAATTTCATGTCTGCTTACAGTTGTATATTGCTAGTACCAGATCTGAACAAAAAACAAGTGGCTAGCTAGTTCAGTTATTCCTGGACTTACTCAATACCTATATTTTCTTGGGAAATCCATTTATTGTTTACTGCTTTTGGAGTTTAATTGTGCCTGTGTGAAAAGTGGTTTCTAATTCAATGGGGACTTGAATCTAGGCAGGAGATTTGATGTGGAAGAAGTTATGTGATCAAAGAAACCCTGTTATATGTCCCTTTTTATCATGACAATTGTTAGGGGTACATTTTCATTGTTGCCACAACTGTGTTGGGTAACTTGTGCAGCTTCTTATAAGCAAAACCATAGCCTTCTTATGTGAATGAATATATAAAGAATCTGAGTAAAAGAAATACAGAGATAATTTGATATTCATTGTAAATTAATCTTTAGTCAATTAATGAAGCATTTTTATTTAAATGATATTAGAAACTACCTTATTTCTCTATACATTATATCTCATTTATATGATAGGTTTAGCTACAAATATGTGGTAACTGCAAATTGATGTCAATGTCAAACCTTCTTGAATCACATGCCTCAAACTTTGTGGGGAAAAAAAAACTAGAAAAAGTTAGGACATGTGTTTTCATGTCAGAAATTTCTACTTAGATTTTTCTTCTTCTTCTTTTTTTTTTTTTTTGTATTTGTTTTTGTTTTTGGGTCACATCTGGTGGCGCTCAGAAGTTACTCCTGGCTCTTTGCTCAGAAGTCCCTTCTGGCAGGCCCAGGGGACCATATGGAATGCTGGGATTCAAACCTGGGTCCATCCTGTGTTGGCCGCATTCATGGCAAATGACTTATCCACTGTGCTATCGCTTCAGCCCCAAATTTTTGTATATTTTATGTAAAGATCTGGTGTTCCTGAGACCCAGCAGGCTTCACCTGCATTATTATGCTTGTTTTTATTGACTCATTGGAAAATTCTAGATAGTTTATGAGAACTGTTGTCACCATTTACACTGGTAAATACAAGTTATTCCATTGCCCAAAATAACCATTTGTTCAATGATTTGGACAAAGATGAATTTAACTTTAAAGATTAAGATGGTTAAATTACAGAAGTTCAAACTTGGATTTAATACAAAGCTTTCTTTGTCTTGATGAATTTTCAGAATGTCATTTAATTTTCTTGTAACTCTTGTTTCAAAATATCATAAGACAGTTTGTGACTGATCATTAAACAGTACCCAGATATGTGGTTTGACCTGGGTCACACACTAATTTGGCCTCCTATCTTTGGCTAGATCTGCCTATTAAATGGCCACTGCTATAAGAAAAATAGGATGGTTTTCCTCACTATAACTGGAAATTCATTGAATTTTAGGGTAATCTAGATTGTAAATATATTTTTGCTTGTTTAATAACAGTGCCAAATAGTAGGCAAATAAAATGTGAGTGATGGTGTTTTATTTTGTACAGACTAGTTCCATTGTTTATCTATGATGCAAAAGAATATTTCCCAGCTTCAAATGCACACTTATGAAACTACAATTCTTAGTGACCTTTTCAGAGATGTACATTGTTTTTATTCAAATGAAATATTTAATCTACTTACATACTTTTTTGTCAGAGGTGTTCTTTTTTTAAAGAAATACTGTGACTACACTTTTCTAATCCATGTAAGAAAGAGAAGTATGTTAGAAAAAATACAAAAAAAGCAGATGATCTTTCTTATATGTGGAGTACAAAGAAATGGGGTTAGGAAGTAGACAGTGACCAGTGTAAGCAAATTCTCAGACACAACCAACAGACTGAGGAAAGAAAAGGAATGAGAGCCTATGCAGGAAGTGGCTGAAAAATAAAGACAGGAGACAGGCAGCAGTGGGTATGGTATGAAAGCATTGTCAGCCTAGTTTATGTGTGTTAAAAGATCATAATCAAGATGCCAGAAGAATTGTTTTGATTAGAAAAACAAAAGTCTGATTGTCCTTTTTTTTCTTCACATATATTTTCATACTCTCAAATTGACTAACATTTCACAAAACTACACCCACCAAGCTATTTGCCCACATATACAAAAAGCAGTCATTATTTGCCAGACACCTCTAGAGGAACATGCTGTATATTTATGTGCCTTATATTGTTATATCTATATAGTGCTTGTGCAGACCCTGTTGGCTGGTAAGTCTCAAGTTCCTCCTCCTGGTGCAATCGAGGACCAAGAATATTCCCAGCAACTCATGATCAGGAAAGAAAGGGTCCCAGGCTGATGTCCAGAGACAGTTTATTTCCTTACAACACAGCTTATATAGGACTCAAAGAAGAGCTGGGATATCTGAAGGGTAATAGGACATATCTTGAGGTGTAGGTGAAACACTGGAGAAAAGCTGAGCATGATCGATGGAACTTAGGAGTGCTCTGGAGCAAGGAAGAATAAGTAGGACTCTCTGTGAGGGAGGAGGGTGGGCCCAAGGTCAAGCCCAAAAAGAAATACTAATCCGAGGAGAGATGGCACAACTCTTTTTACAATCCCTCCCTGTTTCTGCAGCTGTGGTGTAAAATTTTCAGCCTCAAGGCGAATTCCTGGAACAATGGCTCTACAGGGCATCCTGAAACAAATAGCTCTACAGGGGTTCTGCCTTCCAGTAGGGGACAGTGTCAGAGAGGGATATCGAACAAGAATAATTATGCGGATTTGGCTCACTTAATTCTGAAACAGAGTTTTACCTACAGTTGGCTATGGGAAGAAGGGAGTATCGCAGTTGAGTGTGAAGATCTGAGGACCAGGAAGAATAAGTTCATAAATCTCCATTCTAGTACAGAAGACCCATGTCCCAGTTGACTCAGGTGAGCAAGAAGCAAAATGGGGCATGTATTTTCTTCCCTGACCTTTTGGGCTTAATTGAACCCTGATGGTTGGGTTGATGATCATCATATTCGGGAAGAGGATCTACTTAAGTATCTACCATATCAAACTGTGGGTCCTAGGTTCGCCATTTTGTAAAGACCACATGGCAGGCTTTTCTTCTGTTCTGAACAAGGATGGATGGCATTTTGTAAGAACCACATGCTAAGCTACATGCTAAATTTCTTTAAGCCTATTTCCATTAACACCACCCCAGACTACCTAGCCTATCAAGGAAGAACACAAGGGAGCAGTAGGAAGGTACTCCTAGACAATGGTCAATCATTTTAAAGATCATCAGAAAGCTAGAACCTTTCTATATCTCTTCACTATATAATCTTTCTCATGACCTTGAGCAGAGTTCATCTACTTCTAGAGATGACCCTGGCTGGCCAGTTGGGGGGTGTTGGCAGACAGATTAAAGTATTGAGCTGTACTTCAGTTGTATGGTTTCATCCTTTGACTCTGGACTCTAATAAAATGTAATCTCATGTGGAAATGTTGTCCCAGAAAAAAGATTCATCAGGCCTTCCTTTGGTTTTCCCTTTTCACAGTCTAGAAGACACATAAATTGTCTATCATTATCATGGTTTTTATTCTTTAAATCAGAGAAATAGGCTATAATGTGTGTATTCACTTTGTTTTGGTTAAAAATAGGAATGATAACATTGTAGGGTCTTTTGATACGAAAGCTTCTATGATATCTTTAGAATTTATATTTATATTTTACTTTTATTTGTTATTTTCCCTGACCAGTTACTTTCTCCACTGAAACCTAATTTATTCTATAATTAAGGAGATATATGTGTAAGAAAATGACCTCACTAGTTAGCTCTTTCATTTATTTTTATTTTATTCTTTTTTAAAAAATAATTTTTATTTTGACCACAGTGGATTGCAAATCTTTTACATTAATATTTTAGGTACATAGTGACATTGAATCAGGGGCATTCCAATGTTGTCCTCCCTCCAACCTTGTTCCCAGCATACATCCCATATCCCCCTCCCTTACCCCCTCTACCGGACTGCCACAGTGGTCCCCTCTGTGTCTAGCTTGTTGTAGATTGGTATCAATTTTGTTGTTGTTGGCTTTGGATTCGGTGTTTAAGTCTAATCATTTTTTATTTCTATTCGATGTTCATATTTCTGTTTGGTCTTGGTATCCTCCATTATTTCTCTTCCAATTCATGAGGCAGAACAAGATGGTTCAAGTTATGTGGTTCTGTTAGAAAAAAAGAGAAAAAAAGTGGGGGAGGCAAATATCAAACAAGCAAAAAATCAGGAGGAGTTCTTCTAGAGGCTATAGATACCAATTTAAGAGAAGAAAGGGAAAAAGGAAGAAAGACATAACAAGAATACAAAAAAAACAATCAAACAAACAAAAACTCGAAAAGCACCACAGCAATAAAGACAACAACCAAACAACAGAGCCCGGAGAGAGCATGGATGTAGGGTGTTTGCCTTGCATGCAGAAGGATGGTGGTTCCAATTCCGGCATTCCATATGGTCCCCAGAGCCTGCCAGGAGCGATTTCTGAGCGTAGAGCCAGGAGTAACCCCTGAACGCTGCCGGGTGTGACCCCAAAACCAAACCAAACCAAACCAAACAAAAACCTAACTAAACAATAACCATGGTCCCGAGATAAAAACAAAACAAAGCACGCGCGCGCACACACACACACACACACACACACACACACACCTGAAAACAAGCAACAACAATAACAAAATAAAATTTGTGCTTTTTTTTTTTCTTTTGCATCAGCACTGGTCCAACCCCTATGGGAAATAGTGTGGAGAGTGCTCAGTAAACTCAGAATTGAGTTGCCATATGACCAGCAATTGCTTTCCTGGGTATCTATCCCAAGTCAGAAGGAATTTATCCCAAAGTATGTGTGCACCCCACTATTTACTGCAGCACTCATTAACAATAGCCAAGATTTGGAACCAACCTCGATGTCCAACAACAGATGAACAGATTATGAAGATGTGGTATTTATAGACAATGGAATACTACATAGCAGTTAGAAATGATACATTCATGGATTTTTAAGCAACATGGATGGATCTACAAAATATTATGTTAAATGAAGTAAGCCAGAAGATAAAGGATAAATACAGAATGATAGAACTTTTCTGAGGTACTAAGAATATACACCATATATACATAAAATACTCCAAGAAGAAAAACAATGGTCTAATATGGTAGAAACTCCAAGCACTGTAGTTGTCAGCATTTACTGGGGAGAAGTGTTCAAAAACAAATAGTAGAGAAACAACACAAAGCCTCGACTATCCACTATGCCATAAAGAAACCAGCGACAATGGAAATGATTTAGTGAACAGGTATGAATCAGCCTTTTACTACAAAGGTCTATAATAATGTCTTAGGGAACTCATATACAGATACTGGTGAAGAACATAATTGGAAGCCAGAGACTCCGTGGCAGCATTTCCTAACAATATGTTTTAGTGCCTTAATAGTAAAAGGTATAAAAGAACCTCTCATCTTCTCTGTCCACAGGGTTTCTTGGATACAATGGGTGGACATCCTAATTTGACACCTCAGTGCTCAATTATACTAGATACCATATTCAGTTTGCATTATGAAAATCTCTTGATGAAATACCCCAATATACCCTTTTTCTTTGATTTATGTCCTCTATTAGGACCTGAAACATATTTTTTTATTTTATTCTTGTAAAACCAAATTTTTATAAAGTTTCTCTTATAAAACCAGTTAGGCCTTTACTATATGACTCAATAGGTATTCAATATACTTTTAAGAAAAATAACTGTATCTTGATTTAAAGGTGAAAAACTCATATTGTAGTTAAAAAATACATCCAAGCAAGTGTTTTCTTCATATCTATTTTAACTATACAACAAATATATGGAGTTTTCTGTTATTCTTTTATAAGTATTTTTGTTTGTTTTCTTGGGCCACACCTGGTGATGCTCAGGGATTAATTACTCTTAGCTATGTGCTCATAAGTTGTTCCTGGCTTGGGGGACCATATGGGATGCTGGGGGATTGAACCGCGGTCCATCCTAGGCTAGCACTGGCAAGGCAGATGCTGTACCACTCCATGCCACTGCTCTGCCCTTTTAAAATAAGTTTTATATGACATGAAAGAAAGTAATATTAGAATAGAACTATGTTGCTTCAGAGGATGTCTTCAGAGCAGTGTTCCTGGGCTAGAAGGCACCATCGTTCTGGAAACTGCCAAGATCAAACATGATGGTGTTTGGGGGTGTCTTGCCATATATCTGTTATGTATGTGACTTTATGTGCTGGAGAAAGAATCAGGCTTAGGTTCATGAAAAACATGCCACATTCTTGTGTCAAAAGTCCTTGAATGTGTTTCTGCTCCTTAAATGTGACATCTTTTATGCCCCATAAGTAACACCACAATTCCAGCAACTGAGACTCAGACAGGATAAGTAATAATTAGATTTCTTATGTTCACAATCCATGCATCCAGCAAAAATTTTTAATGGATGCTGGCATTGGGTCAAATAATACAAACCAAATTAAAGCTCATCCTTAGACTGCAGACCAAAATATATCAGATGACAGGGGTGATTTTTTAATGAAACTATTGCAAAAAAAATTAGTTTCTGGTATTGATTTTTCCTAGCAGAATACCAATATATGAGTCATTATAATTTGAAGCAATTGTACTGTATTGTTTTCCCCATAAGAGCTTTTTCTCTTTCTAAATAGAAATTTGGTTTCAACAAGAAAATAATCTTTGAACAAATCATATTTGAAAATATATTCAAAAGAATAAAATTGATAATACACTGGACATAATATAGTTCATCTTGCTTTTGAGTATTATTTTATATACCTTTCCATATTTATGGGCTTTATTTTCTCCCCCAAATTGCCATTTAACTCACTTAAAATAACAATAGCTTGAAAAATAAACCTCTTTCAAAGAATATGTTTCCTTTAGACAACTCTAAACATTTGGAAAAATTCATGAGTAACCCTCTGAAATAAATACAATAAAAAATAAATGTGTTAACTATATTTCTTATGGTTACTTGGTATGTGTCTGGAATTTATATTAGTCTTAGCTGAATTCAGCATCATAAGTGAACTAGTTAAGAGTAGCATTTCTTGTTACTTCTACTCACTGTCTTACAAATTGAAACAGATAATATGAGCAATTTAATAGTAAATATTTTTGTATTGCTATCAAAGTACCAAAATTAATGACCAATTTATGAAACTTCAAAAAATCTTTCTGAATTTTGCAAAAATATATTCATTAATTCTAGATAAACTAGGCACTGTAAAAATTCTCGTATCTTTAACTTCTTTCACTTTTAAAACAAGTAGTCTATTCCTTCACACTTCACTTATCTCCTAAATATATTTCAATCAGAAGCTAAGAAGTATATGCATTAGCATCAGCTTTTTATTAAAAATAATTTATTGTGGGCCTGGGATATAGGAGATAATACAGTGCATGTGATCAACCATAGCTTGATCTCTGGTACCGCATTTGGTCTTTGGAGCCCCTCCAGGGTGATCCCTGAATAAAGAGCCAGGAGTAAGCCCTGAACAATGCTTGGTATGGCCCACCCCACCCCACCCCCCTAAAAATATCAAACAGATAAAACTATTTTATTGAGTGGAAGTAGGAAATAAGATTTTTTCAAAGAGAATCTGAAGCTAAGATGTTGCTACTAGAACAGTATGTAGCTGCTACTTATTATACTTTCTTTTTAAATAATTTAAAAAAAGCTAAAGTACTATTGGAAAAATCACTTACTTTTAGTTTTGTAAAAATAAATTTATTCATTCTCAATCTCTTCTAATCCACTTTTGCTATTGGAACACAGAACCTTGTGCAGACCTCAGTTTGGTACTTGTCACTGGGTTGTATGCCTGATTTTATTTTGTTCACTGAGAGGCAGCTCATAAACTATGGTGGCCAGGCAAAGGGCACTCTGGTGCACCAGAGTGCAAATACTTTCTTGTGGTGTCTGGGACCCCAAAGGGAAGTTCCCCTTGGATCACTCTCTAAACATGCCATGGAGGGAGGGTGGAGGACTAGGAATAGAACGTCTGCTTACACTTAAAAGGAGGTGACTTTCCCATTGCACATTCCATGACCCTCAGATTTGAGATTAAAAACTAGCTTTCACTGTGCTTTAAAGATATTCTAAAAGACCAAAGACTGCTTTGTTAGGGAACAACAAAATAGCTGTATAATAGTTGCATCTATCTATCATCTATCTATCTATCTTTCTATCTATCTATCTATCTATCTATCTATCTATCTATCTATCTATCTATCTATCTATCTATCTATCTATCTATCTATCTGTCTGTCTATCATCTATCTATCTATCTATCTATCTATCTATCTATCTATCTATCTATCTATCTATCTATCTATCTATCTATCTATCTATCATCTATCTATCTATCTATGTTATATATATTATATATAATACGCTACGATTTTGGTTGTATAATCTACTTCTGATTGTATACAAGTGAAAGAGCCCTAATTATATTTTCTAATTGAGAATTATTACCTTTTGTTTGTTTGTTTTTGGGTCACACCTGGTGATGTTCAGGGGTTACTCCTAGCTTTGCATGCTCAGGGCACCATATGGGATGCAGGGAATCGAATCACCATAAGTCCTGGGTCGGCCACATGCAAGGCAAATATGTTATCTCCCCTATCATTTGCTATATTTTTAACCAAGTTTTCGTTTTACAATGTTTGATACCAACTATATTTTTTCTTATTTCTTTCTTTATTTTTTTTAATTTCATTTTGGTTTTTAGTCATGCCAGGTGATGCTCAGGGATTATTTCTGGCTCTAAGCTCAGGAATTATTCCTGCTAGGCTTGGCATATGGGAAGCTGGGGAGCAAATCTGAGTCAGCTGCATGCAAGGTAAAAACCCTATGCACTGTGCTATTGATCTGGCTATATTTCTACTTTTTTAAAATAAATAACCCCCTAAAAATTCATGTTTTTCAATTTAACCATGAAGAAAAATGAAATACTGATACATTCTGATAAACAGTGAAATAAATCATAAATAAAAAATGTCACATAACACTATTCTTATGAATTGTTCAAAAACGAAAATTCATAGTTACAAAATATTAGTGAGAAGTGAGAGGGAGGAATGACGGGACACATTCACAAGTAGGTGTCTTCTGTTTGTGGTGGTGAAAATGTTCTGGAATTATATAATCATAGCACAATCTTATGAATAAACTAAAATCACTGAATTACACACAGAATGTTCTTGTTAAATATGTTTATATTAACATCTTAGTACTAATCTAGAAAGTTCTGATTTCAACTTCTGGAGAATCTGGTGAGGAAGCCATGCAGTCCTCTTCAAAATCAACAAGATCCCTCTTCCTTGTTTTAATAATGACCATGTGTTGTTTGCAATGTAGCAATAACATACTCTTTTTGTACTATTTTTGATGGGTATTTAAAACACATAGATATTAGATCCTCTGCTTATTTAATTCAGGGCATTTGTTTGACTAGAATCTCCTGAGAACTTCATGAACGCGTTGTGATTTTTTTGTCATCTTCTCTAAACTTTATGCTAAGAAATGTGGTTGCCTTTGGCTTTGCCACTTGAATCTTTACCATCATCTGAGAAGTAGTTACTTCTTCAAGAGCATCTTCCCCTGGATTATATATGCCATTATGACTAATGACTTTGATATTTATTCTTTCTATAGAGAATTTTATTTCTCAATTTTTTGGGATAGATTCATATACCTTATTTTGTTGCCTATAAAGTTCTGTCTCTAGGATATAAGATGGTTGCCTGAAGAGGTAAGGTGAGGGTGCTGTTGTCTTTTCATTTATATACAAATGAGAAAAAATAACTCAGGAAGATTATTATTAACAAAAGCAAATAAAATATGATTGGTGTTGAAGAGAAAAGAAGCCTTGTGTTAAGTGTGAGCTAGACTAATTCCTGAGAAATATGATAATTCTACTGAAGGGGCTGTAGCAGAGAATGGCAAAAGATGTGGTTAACAGGAAAAGAAAACAGCTTTCAGATGGAAGAAGAAATAGGACAAGATGCAAAGACCACATGATGAATAGATTGAATATCTATCTTCCCTCCCTCCCACTCTTCCTTTTCTCACTCCCTTCCTCCCTCCATCCATTGGTCTGTCTATCTATCTACAATCTACCTCACTCTATTTCTCTATTTAAAAGTAAATAAGCAGGACCTATTATATAATAAAATGTCCCGTCTATTTCAAGGTGAACATTTATTTACATTGACATTTAATTTATTAATATAGTACTAGGAAAACATGTGTCTTTCTTTTATCTACCTCTCAGAGAAAAGAATTGATTCTCCTTTTGTCCTACCATTATCTGAATTTAGTTCGAAAGCAGTGCTGAGCTCAGGTTATTCTCTTAGTACTATTTCTGCTGATTCTCTTTCTGGTATATCATTGTTGTATTTGATTTCATTTTCACTATGATTGCTTTCTGATTCCCAGTTTCCTCCTTCTTCCATTTTCCTTTCAAAATGATCTTATCCTAACCAGAAATGTTGAACAAATTCTCCAGTTTTTAAAGGGCGTAAAGGAAAATTGGGAATTCCTACTTAGTCTGAAGTACTGTTTTTCAATATTTATGGTTATTGACCTAAATGAAAAAGCAGCAATAAATGGATACAAAAATTATTTGACAACATAGAAAAATTAAGGTGATATTCTATGAGTGGAAGATTTTCTTGAGCTAAAATATTTTCTCCAGAGCTAAAAATGAGAGACAACTAAAGCTTCTGATAATGGATTGATTTTGTATCAGGTGCTCAAATAATACCATTTGTGTATGTGTTGGCTGCCATTCAGATCTTTGCGTTAGAGTCACTGAATTTCCTCAGAGTGATCATTTTAGTGCTTCAATGCTTTTAACATTTCCCATGATGGCTGGAAATACAAAGTGAATATGTTAAATAATTTCTCCTTACTCTTATGAATTCTAGTAAGGATACCAATATTAGGGGAATCTAGCAGTTATTAAATATTTTATAGTTTTTGGTTTAGTCACTATATTATTCACAAATGCTCAACACAAATATTGCCCTGCCTGTAAATGCTTTTCTTTTCTTAATGGGATTATTAGGCTTAGAGTAACAGAATTATTTTAATAAATTATCTAGAAAGCTTGAATACCCAGCCTGTCTTTTAAGTCTGCATCCTACAAGTTTCTAAAAATGCCTCCACCATCTTTTCTAACTCACCATTTAGAAGTTTCGTCTGTAGATTTACTACAATTGACTAAAGGTAGCATGTGACTTGTGTTGATGCCACTTTTTCATTTCCTTTTGTCCCAAGTTTTTCTTTATGGCAGATAGGGAGCTTCCCAGGGTTGTGTCCTTAATAGCCGAGCACTTTACTCTTTCTAGAGGACTCAGCATTTCTCTTAGAAATAACTCAGGCCATAGGAGCAAGCAATGAAATGAGAAGAAAACACATTTCATTCCTTTAGTCATTTTCTTTCCTTTGCATCTTGTAGTAACCCTTCCCCATTGCGCTAAAAGAGGTTATTCCACTGCAGTTTAGAAAGATTTTCTTTCTGTTTGAAAGCAGCAACTAATATTTTCGTCGTTCCAAGGGATTGATGCGAATTGCACTCTGCATTTACTTCTCCCCTTCGTTTTCTTGATTCTTTAAAAACATCACTTTGGGGAAGGCCAGGTATTTTTCACTACACTGTTACCTATTGTGATTGTTGTTTTTATGGAAGCAACCAAAATAAAACATGGAAACGATCATTCCACAGGTTTGGGAAATGATGAATAGTACCTTGCACTCAGGTGTCTCAGGACCCGGAGTTTGATAGTTCTCTTGAAGACATTCAGCAGCAAGTTTTGTTTGGCATGCGGTGCACTTTGGTAGTGTTTTATTGGAAAAGCTGCAATGGCAGACAAACCCTGGAAAAGTGGTTTATGTTAATAGTACTGATAAATTTATTTTAAAACAAATATTTTATATTTTCTTGTCTAAAAATTTAATATATAAAGATATCAATCATTTACCTAATAGTAATTTGTGAAAAGCAGAGCTGTTTGTCAGGGAAAAAGAGGTGCAGGACAGAATTTTCCTTCTATACCATCCTTGAAATGACCAGGCTATTCTAGAGTATTTGGGATGTTATGGTAAAAATAGTGGAACACTATATGGTGCTCAATTTGGATTGGCCCCATCAGGCGTGATCATACAGTTTATTTTTAATTGAGTAGACCTGTGTTAAAATTTAGCTGCGAATGTATCTGCCTAAAATCTATTTATCTATCTACCTATCATCTATCCATCCATCCACCCACTCATCTATCTATCTGTCTATCTGTCTATCTATCTATCTATCTATCTATCTATCTATCTATCTATCTATCTATCTATCATCTATCTATCTACCTATCTATCTATTATTATCTATCATTACTGAACAATAGAAACCAGTGCTACCTTTGCTAACATTTCAACATTTTATTGCTAAGATTAAATTTATAAATTTAGTGTTAGGGTTAATGAGTCTACAAATCCCAATAGGACATGACTTAAATATTATTCACTCAGATTAATTGTTAGATGAATTTCGGTTATATGTATTATGTGTCCACAGATGCCTAAGGAAGAAAGGCTTTGTGATAAACAAACAGCTAAATATCAACTGCTGAAACTAGTGGTTTCTAGTCTTGCTTACTAAATCTCAGTTGTGTTTGTCCAAAGTTTGTTATGTCAGCTAACTTTATTGTCATTATTAACTTAAATTTTACATTTATAATAAAGCCAAATAAGTCATTATGTCCATAGGAATTTAGTGATATATATTTGAAAAATTTGTTCTTGTGGGGTCTTAAAGAGAGTGCAATGAGTATGGTGACTGACTGCCTGACTTATAAGAGATGGGGATTCAATATAGACTCCTGAGCATTGCCAAGAGTAATACAAGAGTACAGAGATGAGTGTGATCCTTGAGCACAACTTAATTGTGGCTCAAATTCAAAACAACAAAAAATAAAATATATTCATCTGAATTATTCAAAAAAAGTTTACAAAACATAAAATTTAGATACAAATATTGGTGAACATATGCCACATTTGCTGGAAACTACCCCCAAGGTCCAGTGGGCATTTTAAACACTCAATCTTCCCTGATGAGATTCTGTAAACTGATTGTGAACAATATTGAGAGTTCAAAGCTGTGAGGTCCTCAGCCATAGGGATAGTCTCACAATACTCTAAGCTTTACTTTCTTTCAGGAACTTGAACAGACTCCTACAGTAAGTATCAAGGGAAAAGCCCCTTGGATTTTATAGGGGGTTGGGCAAAGGAATTCTTTCAGTATACATCAGGGCACTCACTCACTCCCTCTGAGCTGGGCTTTCATACAGAAGGACCAAGTAACTATAGAGACAAAACTACTAGGTATTATTAGTCTTATTGATCAAAAGAAAGAAATATCCAACACCAGGCAACCCAGCTCTCATATTCTTCTTACGTATGTTATGGTGGGGAGAGAAATATTGAGGTTCCCATTTTATTGACACAGATTCATTAAAGACTGAGATCTAATAGAAAACCATTAATGTTTCCCTTTACACAACACTGAAGTACTATATAAAAAAGTTCCATCTACATGGTACATCATGTCTTGTGAACAAGTATAAAATTATGAACCCGTGGGGCCGGAGGGATGGCACATGCTTTGCATGTGGCTGAACCAGGAGAGATCATGGTTTGATCCCCCAGCGTTCCATATGGTCCCCTAAGCCAGGAGGAATTTCTGAGTGCATAGCTAGGAGTAACTCCTGAGCATCACCGGATGTGATCCCCCCCCAAAATATGAACCCTATATAAAGGCAAAATATTACATTTTGAAGAGAGAGAAAAAAAAAAACACCAGAACTAGACAGATCAGGATGTGGATCTCCTCTGAGATCTTAAAACAATTACAGTTAATATGAAAATAGCTCTAATGGATAGACTGTGTAGGAGACCAGATGAATGATAAAAGCAAAGAAACTAGTAGTCTAATAAAGCAAAGATGAAATGCTGAGATCAAATGCCTTGCAACAGAAAGAGTATATTTTAGGGCTAGATTAGATGTGCCTGAGGAAAGAATCGCTGTACTAATGGATGTGTCAATAGAATCCACAAAACTGAAAAGAAGGAGAATAAGGACTGACAGGAAACCATGGCAGACTATCCAAGTGCTCTGGAACAAGACAGAAATATAATAAATATGTAATGAAAGCTCCTGAAGTTGAGAAGCAAAAAAAGAGGTACCAAGGTAATAAAGAAACAATAATGGCAGAGTTCCCCTAAATTATTGTCAGACAACAATCTTCAGAGATGTAGACTCAGAGAAAGATCAGTAAGCATTCAGAACAGGATTAATGGAAAACAAAACAAATTACAGTCTAGACTTATCCAATGCATATTATTTTTAAAAATGAAAAAAATCAAAGACATAAATCCTGAAAGAAGAGGAAATAAAATCTCTTAAATAACAAGAAACAAAGTTAAAATTGCAGTGTGCAAAATATTTGTGCATTCGCATTTTAAATCGTAACAAAATTAGATATTTTGTAACATAGATATAGTGATAGGTCCAGAGGGATAGTTTAGCAGGCTGGGTGTTAGCCTTGAAATACAGCCTGCAGGATTTCAGTTTCTGGCACCACATCTGATCCCTGATCACTGCCAGGAATATAGAATGATCCCAAAGCTCAGAGCCTAGAGGAAACCCTGACTATAGCCAGGTGTGGCCACCAGACAAACAACATGTTTGTGGCATATTAGTAGCATTCTTCATGTCTTACAAGGTTAAAATTTAAGTTGATTTTTTAGATTCTGTATCACATAGTTGATATATGTAATTGATCATTCATTTGTTTTCAAGTTAAGTGGGAACAATATCATTAAAAAGTAAAGAATAAAAGAGGAAATGGGAAAATGATAGTATAGCAACAAGAAAATTTGTGAAAGTTGTCTCACAATGAGGTCATTAAATCATTGTCAGAGGTTTTGTAATTTTTGTTACTAGTTGATCATTATGCTACTTCTCTCGTTTATGGACATTATGTGGCTTCAGATACACATTTGCATCTAGATTAGCATGTTCCTATGGGGATGACAGTATTAAAACTAAAATGAGTTACTTCATGGCCACAAATACTGCAGACCAGGAATTCCAAGCAATATTGCTGATACTGTGGCTTTCATAGGGTGTGATTTTAGCTGCCAGAGCTTCTGAAAGTATGAAAGTGGGAAGAGGATGACCGCACTCAATAGTACAGTTTTAACTAAGTTCCTTCTAATTGTGTTTGTTGAAAATGAATTATAAATGATGAAATTGAAATATATTAATTATGCTTCGGCTTCTGTGAATCATGCCTCTGCTCACAGGATTTGTTTAAAGTTTAACTAGAGCCCCAAAGCCTGAACAATGGACAGGACATACCAGGGAAGCCCAGGCCTGGAAGCCTGGGTGAATCTATTACCTTTGTCATTTTCTTTAAACTAGATATCATCCTAGGTATACCTTGAAACAAACATGAAAGTAGTTAAAGAGACAATACACAAAATTTAGGTGAGATGGGAGAGGATGTTTTTGGTTAAAAAATGAAGGAAGTGGGACCGGAAAGATAGCATGGAGGTAAGGCGTTTACCTTTCATGCAAAAGGTCATCGGTTCGAATCCCGGCGTCCCATATGGTCCCCCGTGCCTGCCAGGGGCAATTTCTGAGCATGGAGCCAGGAAAAACCCCTGAGCATTGCCGGGTGTGACCCAAAAACCACAAAAAAAAAAATGAAGGAAGTATTGTTTCAGAATTGCTGCATTGTCTCTTTACTGTTTATTGAATGTTATATGTAACATTTCAAAAACTTATAAAACCTTGTGTTTGACTGGCACTCGGAGTCCACAGACCACTGGAGACTGTCGGACCCCTTGGCCAAGGTAATTAAATATTGATTGCTAATTGCGTTACCAACTGGTTGTCTTTCTCTCGGATTGATGTGGAAGGCACCCAGATTCTTAACTTGCTGTCCAGTCTTTTCGTCTCTCTTTGCTTTCTATACCTCTAATCCCTCTTCATGGAGCACTCTGAATATACCCTTAGACATGGGTCCTCCATGCCCTTAGAGCTCTTAGAGCTGGAGGCCATGAAGACACCCATGAAAGGATGAGGGGGCCTTGAGTGGGTCTCCCCAGATAAAGACCTGTTCCCTGCAGAAGAAAAGCCTGGCACTGTTGATAGGTACATATTGGTTGAAGCAAAACACTGTCCCAACTATTTTTTGGCAGACTGCTCCTCTTTTACTCTTGTCTCAGGCTTCTCTGACTCTAACATGTTTATTATTAAATTGTGTTAATTTATTTTTCTATTTTCAGTAGTTTTTTATGTATCAAATTGATATGCCAAACTGTGTTTAAAACTTTGATTCTGCAAGATAAAAACAGCTCATCACTAAACCTTAGCCCCATTCACAAGGAATTCTTATAAATTGCTAAGGCACCACCATTTCAACAAAAGGACTATTTTATAGTGTACCTGGTAATCAACTATGAGTCAGATATAGAAAAGCTCTCAATTAAGAATATAAATACAACAGCAGTTCAAAAGCAACATCAAGGTAGAACTAATCTGTTGAAAAAAATATAAATTATTGAATCCTGTATGGTTGTGGATGATGGTGAGATGGATGGAGGGTGAGAGGCCTTTCTCTGCAGGCCCAGGCCATGTGCCTGCAATCCTCTTCCAGCCTGTGGGTCTCTGAGTGGTGGGGAGAAAATAATCCACAGGCAATCAGGTTTCAGGAGACATCTACTTTATTAAGGCCCTAGCCACATTGTGTGGCTACTTAGCTTTTGAACCTTGTAAGGCTGATCCATAAGCAGCCTTGTATTCAAACCTGTCTCTTTTCTCCTTCATCCTGCTTCTCTCTGAACCTTCTCAATCAATCCCTCTTCAGTCCCTGAGGCAAACCCTTTATTAGCAACCACAGACCCCTCCCAGATGTGGGCAGGTTTGTCTCTCAAGGTTAGCAAGTCAGGAAGTTGGGGGAAGTGAGTAACACTAGTCTACATAACCAAGTTTGAGATAGGAGTATTGTGAGGGAAGTGGGTACATTGGACGAAGAGTCTGGTATTAGAATAATGTGCTTGAGAACCTACTGTTATTAGCATTATGAACTAAAGAACTTCTGTCCATAAAATATTAAAACAATGAAAGTATTTAAACACACTCATGGTGGTCTTCATGACTCAGTAGAAATAGAAGAAAAGATTGGAAAATCTTCAAGAAACTTTTGCAGAGGTATATGGCCAGACACTTGAAGATAAATATAAACTTTCTGTATTGCTGTGTCACATAATACATCTCTGGAGGGCACTTGGCAGAAGGGCCTGACAGAAATAACCATCTAATTGGTGCCAGTCAGCTGCTCACTCCCACTCTGGGATTTTCTTAATGATCTCCTGGGTGCAGGAGTCACAACTTCAACAATGCCTTATATCTATGCATGGACCCGACATCTTCAACCCTCCACTTACAATTCATGATCTAGTTACTGAGGATTGTCCATGCACATGCTAATCCTGGTGGGTGTTCTTTGTTTTTAGTTCTGCAAAAATATTTTTGGGGTGGGAGACATCTGTAGGTGCTCAGGAATTTCTCCAAGCTGAGTGTAGTCTCAAGGGACCATATGGAGTTTTGGGTAGCAAACCTAAGTCAAGCTGTATACAAAATAAGTACACTACCTCACCTGTAGTACTGCTGTACTATTTTTTCTCAGACCCCTGGTTTTGCAAAACAATAATCAATTTATTTCTCAAACTGCCCCCACTTCATGGCCTATTGATAACATCTCTTTTCCTCTGTAGAGTTTGACAATATTTAGGAGATAAGTTTGCATATCCTGCCTTCAGGGCCTTAGCTAAATGTGCTATGTGATAGTATACAGATGTTTGACCTCAGAGGAAGGATCCTCCTGCTCACTGTCTTTTTTTGACTCCTCAAGTCACCATCACACAGACACAGCTGCTGTCAGAGAAAACCAGCTTCCTAGAGAAGGTGGGAAAACATAGAGGAAAAATATAAGTCTAGTTTGGAGACAAGTTTGTGCCAAGAAGGATGCCTGTATCAGAAGACAGTAAATGGAGGATATCTCTTTGTTTTTGTTTCTTGTTTTTTTGTTTTTTGTTTTTTGAGTCATATTCAGCAATGCTAAGGGTTTACTTCTTGCTCTGCACACAGGGTTCACTTTTGGTGAGTTATGAAGATAAAAAATACAGGTCTGCAGGTTGCAAGGCAAATGCCTTACTTGCTCTTCTGTCTCCAGACACAGAGACATATCTAAGTACCATTATTATTAATTGTTCCTTAAGTGCAGTTGACAAAGTTGATAATTGCTCATTGCAAAGATTATTAGTTGACCTAATTCTTTCAGATGTTTCAAAATATTTTTCCTAATTATTAGGAAAATATTTCTTGATGTTTATGAAAATAAAAACTAAGATGAGGAATAAAGGAGACACCAAACTGTCCATTAGGATTGAGATTAAATGTTCAGTCAGCTGTTTAACATTAAAAGACATAATTTTCAATGACTCTATATTGATTATAATTTTACTGTCACTGATGCTTAAAGACATTTGAGATAAAAAGGTATGGTTTACCCTATTGATTTATTTAAATGTCATTTGATTTGGGGCAGATTTTGACTATGGGCCAAGAATCTTAATAGATTCTCCGTTAATAAAGACTCTGGAAATGAAGATTTCACTAAGAATAAAATCAATAAAAATAGGGTGTTCTTTGTCCATGCAGAAGTAGAGATAGCTAAAAATATATTTTAGGGGCCAGAGTGGTGGCACATCCATAGGGTGTTTGCCTTGCAAGTGGCTGACCCAGGATGGACTGCAGTTCGATCCCCAGTGTCCCATATGATTCCTCAAAACAGGAGCGATTTCTGAGTGTATAGCCAGGAGTAACCCCTGAGCATCACCAGTTGTGTCCCCAAAACCAATATATATACATATATATTTAAATATCAACATATATGAAAATTTACTAATTGAGATTTATAACACCTTAGTTGAGTTGGACACATTCCCTTCAAAGAAGAGATTAAAGATAAACATTCATCACATTTAGCTATAAATTTCTTGAGTAAACTCAGAACCATATCATTCTTTTGCCATTTTTTGCAAACATAAAAGGGCCAATTGCAAAATACAGTTGTCAGTTATGACCCATGTAACTCTGTAGATTTGATTCTAAAGTATTAATTGTTCAGTTAATTAATGTCTTCACTTGTTTTGCTTTCTAGATACTTCTCTCCATGGACAATCTAGAAGTCACTTTGCTAGGACATACCATGGATACATTGCTGTGCTGTTTTAGACTGAGAAGAAGAGTTGTCAACACCTGCTTTGATATGTTTCCAGGTCTAAGTCTTGTCTACCTGCTGTCTGTGTGCAACTCTGGGACTCAGCCAAGCCTTTGTAGAGGAGATGCTAATGTGTGGATAGCAACTTGGCTCAGCCTCATCCTACTGTCCCATGTCTCTCCACCACCCACTTGGAGATGTTCAGTCTTTCCATTTGGCCAAAAAACCAATTATACTCCCTAAATTCATCTTCAGTACCTAATTCTTTGATTTTTCAAAGGACAAGACTTTGCACACAGAGTAACCAGGTCATTATCTTTTTCAGCAGAAACACATTTGATTCCTAACAAAAATATCTAATGACCAAAATCTTTCTAAATTAAAAGCACCATTTTAAACAGAAGGATTATTGTAGTTTAAAAGCAATATTCTGAAAAAGATGAATAGTTAAGAAGCACAGTTGAACATCAAAAAAAATAAAAGGAAAACTTTTGCCTCCTGATGGCAGTAACTTTGCTAACTACCTTCTATTGATACAGAATAAGAATAAAATAATAATTTTAATTTGCATGCTTTTGCTGCTGGCACCTTTAGCTTTGACTATAATATTAGTCATTGTTTTCAATATTTTATAATGAATTATTAATGTGTGTGCACATGAGATCCAAAGTTAGCATTTGACCAGGAGAAAAATAGAAGAGTTAGGAGTTTTCTGGGTATTGTGGGAAGGATATGCAAATTGTATGATACAGAGAATAGGACTTGAAAAAGATGCTAAAACTTTCCAGCTCTCCTCAGTGATTTTGAATTCAGAAAGAAGACATCATATTTAGCACAATATTTCCACCACGGTATTAGATAATCTTTGTCAGTGGCAAAATTATACAGTTGTACTTTAAAATTATTAAATTATTTTTAAACTAAATAAGAACAAAAGTTATTATTCTATATGAAATATTTGTTAGCAATACATTGGAGGAGCCAGAGTGATAGTAGGATGCTTGACTTGCAAATAACTCACCTGAGTTTGATCCTAGGTCTCATCTACTTCCCCAATCTCCACCAGGAATGATCCCTTAGCACAGAAAGAGGAGTAAATTCTGAGCATCACTGGTGTGGCCCCAAAGTAAAATAAAACAATGCAAATATGCTGCATTCATTACCCTCTAACAGACAAATTTGTTTCTGTAGAAACAAAGAAAAACAAAGAAAAAAAGCCTCTTTTTTTAACATTTATTTTTTTTTAAATTTATTTAAACACCTTGATTATATACATGATTGTGTTTGGGTTTCAGTCATGTAAAGAACACCACCCCCCATCACCAGTGCAACATTCCCATCACCAATGTCCCAAGTCTCCCTCCTCCCCACCCGACCCCCGCCTGTACTCTAGACAGGCTCTCCATTTTCCTCATACATTCTCGTTATAAGGACAGTTCAAAATGTAGTTGTTTCTCTAACTAAACTCATCACTCTTTGTGGTGAGCTTCCTGAGGTGAGCTGGAATTTCGAGCTCTTTTTGATTTTGTGTCTGAAAATTATTATTACAAGGGTGTCTTTCATTTTTCTTAAAACCCATAGATGAGTGAGACCATTCTGTGTTTTTCTCTCTCTCTGACTTATTTCACTCAGCATAATAGATTCCATGTACATCCATGTATAGGAAAATTTCATGACTTCATCTCTCCTGACAGCTGCATAATATTCCATTGTGTATATGTACCACAGTTTCTTTAGCCATTCGTCTGTTGAAGGGCATCTTGGTTGTTTCCAGAGTCTTGCTATGGTAAATAGTGCTGCAATGAATATAGGTGTAAGGAAGGGGTTTTTGTATTGTATTTTTCTGTTTCTAGGGTATATTCCTAGGAGTGGTATAGCTGGATCATATGGGAGCTCGATTTCCAGTTTTTGGAGGAATCTCCATATCGCTTTCCATAAAGGTTGAACTACACAGCATTCCCACCAGCAGTGGATAAGAGTTCCTTTCTCTCCACATCCCCGCCAACACTGCTTGTTCTCATTCTTTGTGATGTGTGCCATTCTCTGGGGTGTGAGGTGGTATCTCATCGTTGTTTTGATTTGCATCTCCCTGATGATTAGTGATGTGGAACATTTTTTCATGTGTCTTTTGGCCATGTGTATTTCTTCTTTGTCAAAGTGTCTGTTCATTTCTTCTCCCCATTTTTTGATAGGGTTAGATGTTTTTTTCTTATAAGTTCTGTCAGAGCCTTGTATATTTTGGAGATTAGCCCCTTATCTGATGGGTATTGGGTGAATAGTTTCTCCCACTCAGTGTGTGGCTCTTGTATCCTGGGCACTATTTCCTTTGAGGTGCAGAAGCTTCTCAGCTTAATATATTCCCATCTGTTAATCTCTGCTTTCACTTGCTTGGAGAGTGCAGTTTCCTCCTTGAAGATGCCTGTAATGTCCTGGAGTGTTTGCCTATGTGCTGTTCTGTATATCTTATGGTTTTGGGGCTGATATCGAGGTCTTTAATCCATTTGGATTTTACCTTCGTACATGATGTTAGCTGGGGGTCTAAGTTCAATTTTTTGCAAGTGGCTATCCAATTGTGCCAACACCACTTGTTGAAGAGGCTTTCCCTGCTCCATTTAGGATTTCCTGCTCCTTTATCAAAAATTAGGTGATTGTAAGTCTGGGGAACATTTTCTGAGTATTCAAGCCTGTTCCACTGATCTGAGGACCTGTCCTTATTCCAATACCATGCTGTTTTGATAACTATTGCTTTGTAGTACAGTTTAAAGTTGGGGAAAGTAATTCCTCCCATATTCTATTTCCCAATGATTGCTTTAGCTATTCTAAGGTGTTTATTGTTCCAAAAAAATTTCAAAAGTGTCTGATCCACTTCTTTGAAGAATGTCATGGATATCTTTAGAGGGATGGCATTAAATCTGTATAATGCCTTGGGGAGTATTGCCATTTTGATGATGTTAATCCTGCCAATCCATGAGCAGGGTATGCGTTTCCATTTCCGTGTGTCCTCTCTTATTTCTTGGAGCAGAGTTTTATAGTTTTCCTTGTATAGGTCCTTCACATATTTAGTCAAGTTGATTCCAAGATATTTGAGTTTGTGTGGCACTATTGTGAATGGGGTTGTTTTCTTAATGTCTATTTCATCCTTATTATTATTGGTTTATAGAAAGGCCATTGATTTTTGTGTGTTAATTTTGTAGCCTGCCACCTTGCTATATGAGTCTATTGTTTCTAGAAGCTTTTTGATAGAGTCTTTAGGGTTTTCTAAGTAGAGTATCATGTCATCTGCAAACAGTGAGAGCTTGATTTCTTCCTTTCCTATCTGGATTCCCTTGATATCCTTTTCTTGCCTAATCGCTATAGCGAGTACTTCCAGTGCTATGTTGAATAGGAGTGGTGAGAGAGAGAGAGGACAGCCTTGTCTTGTGCCAGAATTTAGAGGGAAGGCTTTTAGTTTTTCTCCATTGAGGATACTATTTGCCACTGGCTTGTGGTAGATGGCCTTCACTATATTGAGAAAGATTCCCTCCATTCCCATCTTGCTGAGAGTTTTGATCAAGAATGGGTGTTGGACCTTATCAAATGCTTTCTCTGCATCTATTTATATGATCATGTGGTTTTTATTTTTCTTGTTATTGATGTTGTGTATTATGTTGATAGATTTACGGATGTTAAACCAGCCTTGCATTCCTGGGATGAAACCTACTTGATCGTAGTGGATGATCTTCTTAACGAGGCATTGAATTCTATTTGCCAGGATTTTGTTGAGGATCTTTGCATCTGCATTTATCAGTGATATTTGTCTGTAATTTTCTTTTTTTGTAGCATCTCTTTCTGGTTTAGGTATCAAGGTTATGTTGGCTTCATAAAAGCTCTTTGGAAGTGTTTCCGTTTGTTCTATTTCATGAAAGAGTCTTGCCAAGATTGGCAGTAGTTCCTCTTGGAAAGTTTGATAGAATTCATTAGTGAATCCATCTGGACCTGGGCTTTTGTTTTTCGGCAGACATTTGATTACTGTTTTAATTTCATCAATGGTGATGGGGGTGTTTAGATATGCTGCATCCTCTTCCTTCAACCGTGGAAGATTATAAGAGTCCAAGAATTTATCCATTTCTTCCAGGTTCTCATTTTTAGTGGTGTAGAGTTTTTCAAAGTAGTTTCTGATTACCCTTTGAATCTCTCTCATATCAGTAGTGATCTCTCCTTTTTCATTCCTGATACGAGTTATCAAGTTTCTCTCTCTCTCTTTCTTTGTTAGGTTTGCCAGTGGTCTATCAATCTTGTTTATTTTTTCAAAGAACCAACTTCTGCTTTCGTTGATCTTTCGGATATTTTTTTGAGTTTCCACTTCGTTGATTTCTGCTCTCAGCTTTGTTATTTCCTTCTGTCTTCCTATTCTTGGGTCCTTTTGTTGAGCATTTTCTAGTTCTATTAGCTGTGTCATTAAGCTACTCAGGTAAGCTCCTTCTTCCTTCCTGATGTGTGCTTGCAAAGCTATAAATTTTCCTCTCAGTACTGCTTTTGCTGTGTCCCATAAGTTCTGATAGTTTGTGTCTTTATTGTCATTTGTTTCCAGGAACCTTTTGATTTCCTCCTTGATTTCATCTTGGATGCACAGGTTATTGAGCATGAGGCTGTTTAACTTCCAGGTGTTAAAGTGTTTCTTCTGAGTCCTTTTGAAGTTCACAAATAATTTCAGAGCCTTGTGGTCAGCGAAGGTAGTCTGCAAAATTTCTATCCTCTTGATCTTATGGAGGTATGTTTTATGTGCCAGCATGTAGTCTATCCTGGAAAATGTCCCATGTACATTGGAGAAGAATGTGTATCCAGGTTTCTGGGGATGGAGTGTCCTATATATATCCACAAGGCCTCTTTCTTCCATTTCTCTCCTCAGGTCTAGTATATTCTTGTTGGGTTTCAGTCTGGTTGACCTATCCAGTGTTGACAAAGCCATGTTAAGGTCCCCCACAATTATTGTGTTGTTAGTGATATTATTTTTCAGATTTGGTTTTTGGGCCACATTGGTTGGTGCTCAGGGGTTACTCTGGCTGTCTGCTCAGAAATAGCTCCTGGCAGGCACGGGGGACCATATGGGACACCGGGATTTGAACCAACCACCTTAGTTCCCGGATTGGCTGCTTGCAAGGCAAATGCTGCTGTGCTATTTCTCTGGGCCCAATTTTTAGTCTCTTAAAATCATTTTTTTTCTCTAAAATTGTGGGAATCACAAGTCTTTTCTTAGATAAATATATTTAACATTTTCAAGAAGCGAAAGACTACATTGATTTACAAATATTAGAAAGCCATGATAGACATTTTCCTTCACCCAGTTTAAATGTGGAACCAGTTTAAAATGTGGAATTTGGTATCAATAATAGGTTAGATAATATTTATTAATATGATCACTAAGCTGGTGTCTTATATGCCTACGAGAATCCTTTAGTGATGATGTATAGATAGAGGAGCTTCCATGTGTACATAAAACACATAATAATATGTGTTAGTGAGCAAAGCTATCACTCCAGTGGCTCTTACTTGGAGCAGAGAGAAAAATGCTAAACACTGTTCTATGTAAATAACTATGCTAGAATTAACAAATATTCTGTGAAGAGAAAAATATAGATGAGATAAAAAAGTAGGACTACAAGCTCTAAGGACTCTAAGGCATCAGGCAGTAGCCAGGAAGGGATCATTGAGTAAGCAATAGTGAACACAATTATGGAAGGATCTAAAGAGAATGTGCAGAGAAGGAATGGGCAGAGGTGTCTATTGGAGGACAACTGTGGCTGAAAAATTCAGAAAACTCTATCATCAAATAGTAGCTGGTGTCCTCCCAGAATCCCTGGAGACCCTGGTTATTGAAAATCTGGTTATTCGAATTGTGGAGCTGGTCTGCCTTATATATTGAACTTTTCATATTGTGAGAAGACAGAATATTGATGAGCAAAGCAAGAAGCAAGGAGAACTGTTGGATAAATTAACCATTCATTACTGTTCATTTCTATTCCATTGGTTTCCTAGATGAATCTGAGAAATTTCAAAAGTATATAGGTTTGTCTTATACTTCAGTCATCCATGCTGCAGTCTTTGTAGATAGAGCCCTCTCTTCTGTTTTAACTGTCAATGAGAAAACTTGTGTATCTTTATTGAGATAACAAGCGATGCAGTTATTTTGCAAAAGAAGTTGCAAACATCAACATTTCAATAAATTTTAGATAAATTAGAACTTATTATTAATACTATATTTTGTTTCTAAATTGTTTAGTGGACCTATAAATAGAAATGTGGTGCTTAGACATTGACAGAAGTTTTAGGAAGGCTTTCAATAGCCTTTTTAAAATCTAAAACAAAATATATTGAACAATGTACTTGCTTATGTAAGTATATAGATGGAATAATGTTTTTCCAAGGTTATTTCCTAAATAAATTGAAAATCACTCAGAGTTTTCCTGTGCTCACTAAGTGCTCATGAATGATCTAGAGGATCCCAATTTTGTTAACAGCACCAAGACCAGAGCTAATCCTTCTGGATCATAAATCTTTTCATAATTGAGTTTGAGCAATAGCAAACAAAGGGAGAAAATTGATGTTTATTTTGAAATGCTTAAATATGTCTCAGGTAAAAGACTAGTTAATCTCAGTGAGAGTTACTTTTATGAGCAGAGTGTGCAAATGCTGATTTTCAGCCTGACACTCACCTTAGTCTTGTTAGATATGATATCTTGAGATAGTTTATGCAGCAAGTTTTTTTTACAGCAAGTTTCTTATCTACTCCTATGTTCATAGCAAAAACAATTCTTATTATATAGACAGCTTCATGCAAACATGTTTTTAGTATTGAAAGCATCAGAAAAACTAACTACAAGTTTTAGAAATAGCTTACAATAGTTCAATTTTTTGTTCTAATGAAGACCGCTTTATGCAAACATGTTTTTAATATTGAATGTATCAGAAAAACTAGAAATAGCTTACAATAGTTTGATGTTTTGTTCTTTTGGTGAAGCAGGATAGTTTTTCATTGAAACTTATTTAGAAAAATTTGGGGGGAAAGAGAGAGAAAGAGAGAGAAAAAAAGAGAGAGATGTGTTTAAGAGAGAATACTGGCTTCTCCAGAGTGGAAAT
Source organism: Suncus etruscus (assembly GCF_024139225.1). NCBI lineage: Eukaryota > Metazoa > Chordata > Mammalia > Eulipotyphla > Soricidae > Suncus > Suncus etruscus. The sequence goes on from NC_064857.1 coordinate 58,959,111, forward strand.
AAGCAAAAAAAAAAATGGAGTCAACAATCAAGCAAGATAAATATTCAAGGCAGAACATGGGTTTAAAGAGCAAGTCTATAATTTTAATCAAAAAACTAATTGTCTGGGACTTGTAAATATATTAGTCTATAATTGGTTAAAAAAAACTTTCAGATGAAATGAAGAGATTCTGTGCCAAGTTGTTTTCAGATCTGAGATGTACATTTGTTGCACGATGAACATTGATTTTTAGAGCAATGAGTAGACACTTATGAAATGAATGACACATTCCAACATTATTATGCTCATGTAAAATGGCTCTGAAAATTTATTTCTCTTAACAGGTATAGAACATTGCTACATTCACTTGTGCTTTTTTATCAATATCAATGTCTATTTTCTTCTTCTTGTTCCAACAACATACTTAAGCATTTTCCCTCACTATGACTTTTTTTCTCCTTAACTTGAGGCAGGGTAAAAGCAAAAAATAGATAAATGAGATGACAGAGAGAAATGAATAATTCCAGTTCACTAATAAATTGAGATAATATTTCTCATTCTATAATTTTCTTGATTTTTGAATTTTTTTCTTACAGTCTATGACAGTATAATTGGAATAATCAGGCAGAAGCTTGATTTGAGGGGTTGTGTCATGTTGTATTTGTGAACTTCTATGTTTGAATAGAAGAGCTATCACCTGAAATTTGAATGTGTTTTCTCATCTGAGTTTTTTGTTCCCAAACTTACCTATAATATCCAATCAGGTCTCAAAGTCATGAATTCCAAGCATGAAGGTTTCCATAATATGGAGTTAAAGGCAATGAGCACTGATTAGGTTGTGCCAGGAGACATTTTAGATTTTGAAAATCTAAAGGATATGAAAATGGTATAAATTCAGCATCCTTCAAAGTCCCCAATTAAGACTGGGTCCACAGATCATCTCAGAAAAGAAGAATAAGAACCAAAGTAAAAGGCATATATTCCCTTAGGAAGTATCAAAATTGATCATAATTTATGTAGGAAAGAAGTCTTACAAGTGACCATCTGTGCAATATTGTCAAGTAAATATTAGAGTTTAATAAATAACACTTTAGTAGAAATACACAACATTCTAATAATTCTTCAGAAAGAAACAAAATTCTTAACTAAGTTATATTGACAGTGAAATTCTACAAAGAAAACTATTTTTGTAATTTTCATAACTATCAAAATAGGCTTTTAATCTTTTTGTCATTTTAAATTAGCATAATAGTTTTAGAATTACTTCTGTATATAATGACAGCCATTGAATAATAATATACTGATTGAGCTTGAATAACCTCGTACTTTTCATTAATAATAGCACTTATATATCATATAATATATATTTTATTTCTACATACTGCTAATATTTAAATGTTCATTAGATATAAAATATGAGAGTATGTTATTTTAAATAAACTTAGTTTTAATTATGTCTGTGTATCAAAGAATGAAGTCAAATTTTAGTTCAATTGCTCTAATATTTTGCTAGAGTTCCTGAGGAAATTAAGAAATAAAATTATTTATATAGTAACATATTCTTTGAAGAAAGATATTAATTACTAGATTTAAAGATATTAAGTACATTTATTAGAAAAAAAGCTGAAAGATAATCATGTGAGCTGAATTCATTTTGTAAAATATTATAAGATAATATTATTATGTCATGAATTCACTCTGTTGAGCACCAAAATTTGTGTTTTTAGTAACTTTACAAATACATACAGCCCTTACCATTGTCTCCTTCCTGACCATTTATTTCCCAAAAGGCTCTGTATCACCGCCTATTGCCTCCCTTTCTCGAGTCCAGAATTCAGTGACCTTAACAAGATTTGTCTATGGATATACTTTCCTGATCATATCAACTAGGGGTTCACTGGAACTGTTATTTATTTATTTATTTATTTATTTATTTATTTATTTATTTATTTATTTATTTATTTATTTTTGGTTTTTGGGCCACACATCCTGTGATGCTCAGGGGTTATTCTTGGCTATGCAACCAGAAATCGCTCCTGGCTTGGGGGACCATATGGAATGCTGGGGGATCAAACTTAGGTATGTTCTATGTTAGTACATGCAAGGCAAACACCCTACTGCTGTGCTACCACTTCAGACCCAGGAACGCTTATTCTTATTTTTTATTTCTACTTTAAAGAAATATATGTCTTGGTATTTTTCTATATCTATTAGCACAGTGCAGGTACTCTACAAAGCAAAATTGATGCTAGAATTGCAAAGAAAAGCTAAAAACAAGGTCCAAAAGTGACCGACATTTAAAACATCAAATTTATTCTGTTAAATTGTGCCTTTCATCCCTGCCTGTCTGTCTGTCTTTTTGCCTGTCTTGTCTATCTATCTTACCTTATCTGCTGCCATGAGTATCTTTAAACAAATGATTGTGCTACTTTTATTTTATCATAGCTGCACTGATGCCATTTATTTCTTTATGTAATTTTATTTTGGGGGGACCCACTACTAGCAATGTTTAGGCCTTACTCTTAACTCTGAACTCGGGAATCATTCCTGGGGGAGCTAATAGGGAGAAAACTGGGTCAGTTGGCTGTAAGGCAAACACCCTCTCTAATGGACTTTTTCTTCAGTCTGCATTACCAGTTAGTTATTACCAATAAAATCAATATCAATAGCAAGTTAACGGAGAGGTGAGCTACTTTGCAGAAATTACAGTTGACCATAAATAGCAAAAACAAACAAAACAAAAATCCCACAACATAGTTTTACTGCTAGTATAGAAAAAAATCTTTGGAATAAATTTGTCTTATTTCTTATTGTGTCAATACAAGGCCTGAATACTCTTAAAACATTTACATCATGTTCTGAATGTGTGTGTATGTCTGTGTGTGTGCGTGCACATTCCCCCATGCATACCCACATTTAAGTGCTTGCATTGATGTAATTTGACAAAGCTTTCTGAGAAAAGCCTGTCAGTGTGAGAATGTGTCTGGTGATTTACTCCTCTGAGAAGCTTCACATTATCTGTGGTGTGTGTGTGTGTGTGTGTGTGTGTGTGTGTGTCAGAGACAGAGAGAAACAGAAGGAGAGACAAAAAGAAAGTGAGAGAGAAAGAGAGAGAGAGAGAGAGAGAGAGAGAGAGAGAGAGAGAGAGAGAGAGAGAGAGAGAGAGAGAGAGAGAAAGTCAGTCTCTGGGCACCCACCAACACGATGGAATTTGATAGCATGCCCAGAAATGCCATCCCAAGCAAATGTCTCTCTTCCTGCACTAGAATATGATTATGTAAGTTCCCCACAGAACTATTTTCTGAATTGTCTGAGAAAGTAGAGAGGGGATTACTGAAAAGAAGAAAATTGTTTTTCTTACCGTGTGGTTGGAAGAAGAAAGCCTCGCTCGGACTGTCAGAAACAGGGGCTAGGAGAATCAAAGGAACTTGCTTTCATTTGGAACTTGCATCTTTCTAGATGCCCTCTGAAGGATGAACTTTGCATGGTTGCTATTCCAGCTTTGAAGGCGCCTCAATTTTCTGTTAACAGCACACATAGACTTCCTGTTAGAGCGGGAGTTTTTCTTAAAGACCTTGTTAATATAAGCTAGGTAGATGAAAAGCTGGTATACTTCCAGAAGGAGAAATCAGGAAGATATTGTTGATATTGCCAAATAAACAGTCTTGTGCTGCTAAAGTTTGAAAGCTCCTGAAATGGTCTCTTAAGTATTTGTAAGATTATACAAAGGGACCTTCAGGATATAATGTATGAAAATGTTTGCCATCATGGAGGTGTCTAAACTGGCCATTTAGTGCAATAGGCATTGTATGTTCTGTGGCTGTGCAAAGGAGTGCAAGTCACTGGCTAGAAGAGAGAGAAAATGTTTATAAGAATATGTTTCCAAAGAAGCAAAAGCTTTCAGGTGGTTCTGACCCACCCTTTGTTCCTATGCATCTCAAAGGGAGGGGGAAAATAAGTTGATCCATAGGATACAAATCCATTTTAACCTACTTTAATTTTAAATGTAAAATGCCTTTATCATCAATGTGTCTCCTGTTACCCATCTCAAGATGTGAAATTAGTAAAAGAAGAAGTTGAACCACGAAGTATGCACAGTGTTTAAAGAATGAACAGACATTAAGGACCTTATAGCTCTACTACATGAGACTGATTTGGCCAGATACAATGTGTCCAGTTTAGATTCTTCAAGCAAAATGATTGCATCAAAAGCATCAAATCAACTGGCTCAATGCAGAGGCCAACTCTGGAGAGATAAAGTATAGGTGTCAATCATAAGCTCAGGATCATATTGAAAATTCTTTGGTTTTAAGTAAAAAGGCATTTGTGACCTGGCCCAACCTCTTTGGGACTGATTCTGGTCCTTGTGGTTTGATCTTTATACATTTTCTATCTCTCCTCTCCTTCAACACATTTTCTTGGTCTTTACATTATTTGGGCCCAAATTTTAGTCAGCATTCAGGAAGTTTAATAACATTTAGGTAAGATAAGGAATGTTAGTCCATTCATTAAAATAATGCACACCTGTTTCCTTACTATTAGAGAAAGGATTTTTGATTATGAGCACAGAGAATGTCAGGATCATTCTCTAGCATGGGGTTTGAAATTGAATCTATTAACAGAATTTTGATTGGATTTATATCTAGACATATAGAAGTTGAAATTATGCAGGTGACTTGGTGTTTTAACAAATATCTACTTGTGTATTTATATTTCTTAACCAAGTCCTTTGAGAGCAGCTTGACACAGTAATATCCTAACAGCAATGAGTATAACTAGCATCCAGGTATTGGTTTATTCCCCCACACACACTATAAAAAAAAAGAACCAGATATATTTGGACTAATGATAGAGCCCCAGGCTTGTATAGGAAAAGAATCAAGTGGCTATAAGTAAGTCAAGGCAAAGAAGAATAATGTTGGTATATTTACACAAGAGCTGGTGAAAGAGGTCCACCTACTGATTTCTGAGGGAAAGATGAACAAAACTAAATAATGTTCTAGTGACTTATAAATATGTGTAAAAACCTATTCTGAAGGTCCAGTGGAAGTCAAATCAAGTGATTTAATAAATAGAAGGGAGAAAAAAATAATTCTTATATTGATAGAATGCCAAGTAATATAAAAAAGCACCATAAGAAATTCAACATATGTCAATTATCATAACCATGGACAGGAATGAAAATTATCAGGGAATTTACAGCCAGTTAGTGCATCTGAAGAAGAGCAGAGCCATTTCATCATTATAAAGTATAGCACCTCAAAGTACATTGAAATTTGTGTTGGGGTAACTCCTGCCAGTGCCTAGGGTTTATTCTTGGTTCTCTGTCCAAGGATCACTCGTGGTAGTTTGTTAGTTGCCTACAAAGAAATCACCTTAACCTCTGCACTATCACTCCAGTCCAAAATGTTAGCTCAAAATGTATTGAATAATAAAAATTGCATAATGAAAATATTTTCTAAGTAATAAGTCTTAAACCCCTGGTAATCACTATCACTGTGTGCTTCTTACTAAATTTAGTGTTCTAAGAGCTAATAAAATTACTCTTGTGATAGACTTAAGCACAAAATGAGAAGAGGTTATGCCCATTCCCAAAATGTGGAATAAGCTTTAAAACAATAGGCCTTGTCTCTTCAGATACAAATTCATTAACAAAAATATTCAGGGATTGTTTCTGAAGGCAGAAGTGAAAAGCATAAAATGTCAATAAATAGTACAGAATCCCGATTGAACATAATAATGATATTTTGGGGCAATTGGCAAAATGTAATTGAGTTCAGTGGATTGGATGGTAATATGAGATCGATATTAATTTACTAGAGTTACAAGTTGAGCCCTGGTTAGATGAGGGAATGCCATTATTTTAGAAATAGAAGCTCTTGCACTAAGCAATGTGGACTCGCACATCTGCAAGTTCTTTGTGAGCTATAGGGATTGCTGAGTTCTGCTTGTCAGCATCCCACAAAACTTTAAATTAATTTAAAAAGAAAAACGAAAAAAAATAAATGATAGTTTTTCATCAAGTTCTTTCTGAAACAAATTTTGTTGGATCTATGCTTTTTGATTCTTATAACTTGCTTTTATTTCATATAAGTTTCTATAATTCCCAACAAATTATGCAGAAAACTTATTAGACAGCACTTAACTCCCATCATTTTCTAACGTTAATAACTAAAACAGCAGCCTAGATTTTATACCTTTTGGCTGAAGTACCTGTTGATAAACTGAATAGGATTTTGTTTCACTAGGAACCCTGGAGCTTTAAGGTGAATGATATGGATCTTTGATTCATCCTGGTCACGTTGAAAGTGTCGAGCTTGCAAAGAAATAATTTTCTGCTTAAAGCATCCTTCTTGACAGAAATAAGAGGCATGAGGATATTAGAAGTTGTAAAACATAGCTCTTGTATCATCCCAAGCTTGCAATTGTATCATCGTTTTGTGGAATTTGTAGAGCTTATGTTCTCTAATACGATGGTTCCTTGAATGAACTTTCTTCGCATATTTTCTAAAGCATAATAGAAATCCCTGGGCAGGGGGCTGGAGCAGTGGTACAAGCGGTAAGGTGTCTGCCTTGCCTGCGCCAGCCTCGATCCCCCGGTGTCCCATATGGTCCCCCAAGCCAGGAGCAATTTCTGAGAGCATAGCTACGAATAACCCCTGAGTGTCACCGGATGTGACCCAAACAAAACAAAACAAATCAATCAAACAAAAAGAAATCCCTGGGCACTTCCTATATTCTCTCAAACTCTCAAGCTACATCCCTCCATTCATTGGGTACATGTTCTCTTTGTCACATTGCACAGGTCACAATTTTGCCAATCGTACAGCCACTTCATGATGAGGTGGTGTCTGATCACTACTTCCACTCTCCTCACAACCCTTGGCCTAAAAGCCAGAGACACAACATAGAGCAAAGCCCAAATTTTAGGTTCCAGATTTCATTCTAGTTATTTATTTTTGCAATATTGCCACTCTAATATCAGTGTATTACCTCAATATTAGTGGGATAACAGTACTACTCTTACTTAAAATGAAAAAATATATTTTGTCCCTTATCATCAATGGTAAGTTGAGGATTTAGCCAGATGTGAAAAGAGCCATTATTCTACTCCAGAGATCTCCCCAGAAACATCTTCTATGCAGAAGTTAGTGGACGGATTTCAAGGTACAGGGGTCCACAGGGCTTCAGTCACATACCTGAGGACTAGCTAGGAAAAACAAGTGTCTTGACTTGAGGAACACACTCCCTTCCCACACTTATTCTGGTCACTCCAGTTGCTGAATTGCATTCATGGCTTTCATATACATGAAATTCATACAGGAATTTCATTCACGGATTCAGATATATAGGAGAGTATTATCTAGAAAAGGGGCAAAGTGCTAGTAACTCAGCACAGCACACTAGAAAGTAAATGACAGGGTTTCTACTGAAATGTAGTTGAGCCAACATTCTGCCCACATCCAAGGGACAGAACCCACAGTCATTTTTCTATTTCAAGGGGAAGATAAAATAATTTGGGTTGTTCATAATCTCCCAGAAGAGATCAGAAATTTTGTACCAGTAATTTTCTATGCCCCATGGACAGGCATTTTATCCAAGGATATAAATAAATGCATACTCCACTGATCTCTAAGCACACAATCTTCTGAGAGATGAATCTCTCCAGTAAAAGTCTCATCATGAATTTTAGTATTTTTGCACCTTTCCCTTCCCCCTTACATTGGCTATGTTCAACTTTCATCTATAACTACCATACTTATCTTACTAAAATGTAATTTTGGATTTAGGGAGAAGTTTAAAAAATATAGAAAATCTCTTTTATGCTTCCTTTCTTACTTTTAAAACTTTCTATAAAGAAATTTCAGAAAATTTATTCTAACTGGTGAATTGTACAAACAACAAAGGATAAAGCAAGACCAGTTTTTGTTTCAATTTTTTAGTAAATAGTTAATTGGTAAATGGATTATCCAACTTATTTTATGTGATACAGTATTTAACACCAATGATGAAATGATAACAATAGGATAAAGTAAATATAATCTATAATTCATGAAAATTTGTTAAAAATTGTAATAATGTATAATATTAAGTAGTGGGTGACAATCAATGTCTTATGTATATAATATAAATGACTACATTTAAGACTAAGTGGAGATTATCCCATGAGAATGATAAACATTAATCAATGTAATTAGCATGTTAATAGAAGCAAGGAAAAATACACATAATATACGATGAAACAGCAAACACATTTCAGTTGTCAATAACTATAAAGGATCTTTCCTAGTGTGGTAAAAATAGACTATTATTTTAACATATTAGTAGGATAAAGAAAAACATATGTCAATGCTTACATGTCAAATTTAAATTAGCAAGCAAATAACTTTTGACATTTTTGTATTCAATGTGTAGAGATTTTGTATTCACTGGTAGAGATTCTGACCATTTATGGAATATAAAATAAAACTGAAAAGGAAATAATTAATTTATTAACAAGGTAGATTATTGGCTATTATTTAGTACAACTAAAGTATTTGTCAAAATACACAAGCAGAAAAAATACGAAAAATATTGAAAATAGTTGAACAATTTTGGTAAAATGTACACAATCTGAAGAGAGACCAGAGAATAGTTGAATAATTTTGGAAGACATACAAATGTCCAGTGTATTGTCATGACCTATCAATAGTAATTCCATGAAAAAATTTAAAAACCACGTTAGCACCTAAACTGATGCAATATTGATACAATTTTAATTTGAGATAATAATACTCATAACAACTGCATTGCTCATTAAAATCAAGAAATATTTCATTAAGTAGAGAGATAAACTAATATTGATGACTGTAAAGAAAAATGTCCATATTGTTAAGTTCATATTACTCTTTGTACTATGTTGGGAACAGCAAAAATTCAAATCACTTTACCGTAGAATTCATAAAATAATGCTAAAAACCTCATGCACCACCAGGAGTTTAAAAATCAAAATAAGGGGCCGGGCGGTGGCGCTCGAGGTAAGGTGCCTGCCTTACCTGCGCTAGCCTAGGAGACGGACCGCGGTTCGATCCCCCGGCGTCCCATATGGTCCCCCAAGCCAGGAGCGACTTCTGAGCGCATAGCCAGGAGTAACCCCTGAGCGTCACCGGGTGTGGCCCAAAAACCAAAAAAAAAAAAAAAAAAATCAAAATAAAATTATAAATTTGAACAAAACCAGTGATCACTGTCAATTTATTTTACATCTATTTCAGAGCAACCGTAATCAACAGAGTTTAGAATGGGTGTAAAATTCGATAAATTGATCCATGGAACACTCAAATTCAGAAACAGGCCTACACATGTGCCCCTTATTTTCAAAGAATGGAATCAATAGAATAAAAAAAAATTTTTTTTGGCTTGGGTATGTTGCCCAAGCATATGAAACTGAGAATCTCAACCCGTTACAAATTCACTTCACAAAAATGCATGCCAAGTTCTGATTTACCAAGCATAAAAATATATTTCTTTCTAGATTTTAATTTACAAACAAGAATTTCGTTATATCTTTTTGCCATGGTGTTGAGGATTGAACCCCAGACCCCTCATAGCCCTCACCTGGGCACAATTCTTATTACCTACTCATATTCCTGACCCACCCACTGAGTTACTTTTTATCAAAGTAATATAGTTTATTTCCCTTGATGTTATTTTTTTTCGATATAGATTCACAAAGACTTGCCCATTGCGTGTAATACAATTTGGCTTTGTTTGCAAATGACGTCCTGGTTTATATATCCGAGTCAACCTGATTTCAAAGAGCTTTCTTTGAAAACCAATAGGCAGTATCTTTATTTCCACCATTGTTTTCCCTCAGTGTTTCTTATTTATGGCATATATATATCTGTATATATATAAATATATAAAAATAAATACACTCACACTTTGTGCAATCCTATTCCTCGGAGCTCAAACCCATCCATCACTCTGCAAAGCTGACTTCTATTCTCCACACTTCACCACTAACTGAATTACAGAGCTGAAAAACTTACTCAAAGTTTAAAATGTGATAAACGTAATCAAATTGCTCTAGTCAAATTCTAACAGTGCTGAATAGATGACACTAATTACCTTTCTTATTATGCTACAAATGTGGTTTTCCCATCTTTATTCATGAAGAAGTAGCAGACAGCCCACCACAGAGACTGCGGCAGGATCTAATATTGCCTTATTTGTTTCCTTCCTTTTCCTTTCTTTTACTAGCATCCAAGAGATGTAATTTTAAGCTCAAAGATGTTTTTATGCTGCGTGTTTTTTTAAGCCACTTTGGATGATAATTATTATTCACTGCAAAGATTTACTATGCTACATCAACAGAAACTTTATAAACTCCAGTAAAATAATGTAACTTTTAATTGTTGCAGTTGATTTATATTTTTAGAGGAAGTGAGATTATTTTAAATCAGCAGAAAATAAATGAGGCATACACAAGAAAAATTGAATCTATGAAATATGGGTGATATTTTGTATTTGCTTTTATTTTTTCTGATATGAGGACATACCTGGCTGTGGAAGGGAAACCTTGTATGTAATAAGAGTGATAGAAAATGGGATTCCTGCATGTAAAATATTTATCTTAGCGTCAGAATCATTATCTTAGATTTGGTATTAGACCTTTCTTTATAGGTAAAATAAAAATATGCTACATTAAATACATTTTACATTTTAGCACTATTTTTCATATTTTTTCATGATATTTCTTAGTAAGTTTTCTTAAAAATAGTTGACAAAAAACTAGATCAATTTTACTTGTTACTATTTCAGTTAAATCATTCACAAATGTATTTTTAATACATTTTATTGTGACTAAACTGAATTAAGAATCTTTCACAGTAATATTTAAGGTACATAGTGACAATGAATCAGGGCCATTCCTACCACCAGTGTTGTCCTCCCTCCACCCATGTTCCCAGCATGCATCCTATATCTCCCTCATTGCCCCCGGATTGCTAGTGTAACTGAACCCCTCTGTGTATAGCTCGTTGTAAATTGGGTATCAATTCTGTTGTCATTGACTTTGGGTTTGGTATTTGAATCTGATAACTTTTTATTTCCACTCAATGTTCATACAACTATTTGGTCCTGGTACCCTCCGTTTTTTACCTCTTCAATTTATGAGGTAGAACAAGATGATTCAAGTTATGTAGTTCTGTTGGAAAAAAACCCTGAGAGGTTTTCTTCTAGAGGTTATAAATATTAATTTAAAAGAAGAGAGAAATAAGAAAAATAAAACAACAAAAATAATATAATCACAAGAACAAAAAAAATTTAAATGTAAAAAAGAAGAGTTTATTTCTGAGTTTTTACTAAACAATTTTAAATATATTCTTTATATAAAATACTGTATAATGAAAATGGTAGGTAGATTCTCTTAATTTTAATATATCAATCTCAGCTTATCCTTCCTCCCTTCCCTCCTTCCCTTCTTTCCTTTCTTCCTTTCCTTCCTTCCTTCTTTTCTTCCTTCCTTCCCTTCCTTCATTCCTTCCCTCTTTTGTTCCCTTCATTCCTTCATTCATTCCTTCCTTCACTCCCTTCCTTCTTTCCTTCCTTCCTTTCCTTTTCTCCTTTCTTCCTTCCTACTTTCCTTCCTTTCCTTTTTTCTTCCATCCTTCCTTCCTTCTTGCCTTCCTTTCCTTTTTTCTTCCATCATTCCTTCTTTCCTTCCTTCCATCTTTCTTTCCTTTCTTCCTTTCTTCTTTCCTTCCTTGCCTTCCTACTTTCCTTCCCTTCCTTCCTTTCTTTCCTTCCTTCCCTTCCTTTCTTTTTCCCTTCCTTTCTTTCTTCTTTTCTTCCCTTTCTTTTTTCCTTCCTTCCTCCCACCCTTCCTTCCCTTTCTTCATTTCCTTCCTTTTTTCTCCTCCTTCCTACCTTCCTTCCCTTCCTTTCCTCCTTCCTACCTTTCTTCCTTTCCTCATTTTTCCTTTCCTCCTTTCTTTCTTCCTGCCTTCTTTCCTTCCTTGCCTTCCTACTTTCCTTCCCTTCCTTCCTTTCTTCTTTCCTTCCTTCCCTTTCTTTCTTTTTTACTTCCTTTCTTTCTTCTTTCCTTCCCTTCCTTTTTTCTTCCTTCCTCCCATCCTTCCTTCCCTTCTTCATTTCCTTCCTACCTTCCTTCCCTTCCTTTCCTCCTTCCTACCTTCCTTCCTTTCCTCATTTTTTCTTTCCTCCTTTCTTTCTTCCTGCCTTCCCTTTTTCTTCTCTTCCTTCCTTTATCTCTCCTTTATTCCTTCCATCCTTTCCTTCCTGGCATCCTTCCCTTCCTTCCCTCCCTTCTTTTCTTTTCTCTTTCCTTCCTTCCTTCCTTCCTTCCTTCCTTCCTTCCTTCCTTCCTTCCTTCCTTCCTTCCTTCCTTCCTTCCTTCCTTCCTTCCTTCCTTCCTTCCTTCCTTTCCTCTTTCTTTCCTTTCCCCCTTCCTTCCTTCCCTTCATTATTTTATTTTTTTACAGGAAGATATGATACCATTTCATGAGTGTTTATTTGCTCATGATTATTTTATTATTATTTATTTATTTATTTATATTTATTCATTCATTTATTTTGGTTTTTGGGTCACACCCGGCAGTGCTCAGGGGTTACTCCTGGCTCTACAGTCAGAAATTGCTCCTGGCAGGCTCAGGAGACCATATGGGATGCCGAGATTCAAACCACCAAACTTCTGAATGCAAGACAAATGCCTTACCTCCATGCTATCTCTCCAGCCTGCTCATGATTATTTTAAAATTAAGATATTAGAAAAGCAATAAACATAATAGAACAATTATAATAATGTGTTAATTAACTGTAATATAATATTTTCTATATATGTTATTGTTATAATTAGATATGATTATAATATATTGAATATAATATGTAATATAATAATGCGTTAATTAACTGACTTTGCCAATGATGTTTATCTAGAATTTAACATTCAAGACAGAATATAAAATAGAGGCCTGTTAACACTTATTTAGGAATTGAACTTACAGAATAGTTTATAATTGCTTCAGGTATGATTCAAATAGGGACATAAGATCAGGAGCAAATGTTAAGTCTACAACTAGATGTTTGAGTCAGGGAAAGAGCATAGAAAGGAAACTTAGGGCTATCAGATTTTATACCAGTTCTTCCATAATTTGAGAAAAATTATTTCTAGTTCCAAAACAATCTGGTTCATATCATAAATCTGCTGGGAAATTTTAATGAAATTACACTTTATTCTCAAAGTAGAGGAAGTCTTGGTATTTGAGTAGACTTGTTTAACATAATTCATGATGCAAAACACTTTATACTGCATCAGCAATTAATTTGAGAGATTAAAGTATAGATCGAAAAAAGAAATTTTAAACTCAGAGGAGGAAGTGGAGGTAGTCTAGAGATATGTCAAACTCAGATATTGTACTCCTTTATGATACATCATTTTTTGTTTGTTGATTAGTTGGTATACTTTTTTGTGATGGGAAGATTGGTAAAACAATAATTAGTTTCATTACAATATCAAATATTTATGCAGAATTCTCTTAAATGTTATTAGATGAATTGTAGTTTTAAATGGTGTATATTAGTGGAGATTGATTCTGATACTCATTCAAGAAACAACAGAGCCTTAGAAGGAACTTGGCATATGGGTTGGAAATGGAGTTGATAAAACACTCTAGTGCATGTGATGAGGCATATGAAAACAGCAGTTCATGTGCACATTAAATTCACTAGGCCTTGCTGCTTAAACAATGAGATGTATAGTAAGTATTTAGGTCCTGGGAAATAAATAGGAATCGACTTTAAAGATTTTCTAAAGTATGTCCTAATCATTGTCAAGATTAATTTTCCACATATTTCATAAAGTTCCCTTTTGATCTTTTTAGAAAGATACTGTTTATTCTTCACCAAGACATACAATTTTATACAAACATGTACATTCAACCAAACTTAAAAATGTGACTGTCTGGGGCCAGTGAGGTGGCGCTAGAGGTAAGGTGTCTGCCTTGCAAGCACTAGCCAATGAAGGACCGCTGTTGGATCCCCCAGAGTCCCATATGGTCCCCCCAAGCCAGGGGCGATTTCTGAATGCTTAGCCAGGTGTAACCCCTGAGCATCAAATGGGTGTAGCCCAAAAAACAAAACAAAAAAAAATGTGACGGTCAAGATGACAGGTTGTAAACTTGGTAATATTGGTGGTGGAAAGTTAACAAAGGAGGTGGGATTGGAGCTGGGACTTTACCTTGCATGTCTAAATTTCAACAATGGGTAATTTTGTAAATGACACTCCTTTAAAAATATAAAATTTTAAATAATAAATCAAAGTAAAGTTTTTCCAGTCAAATAAATATACCTTATATTTCTGTGTTTCAGTTGAAGCGCTCTCTCTCTCTCTCTCTCTCTCTCTCTCTCTCTCTCTCTCTCTCTCTCTGTTTGTTATTTGTGGCTATTAATCTGAAGCTTGGACCATGGAACCTTGAGGTGTTAGACCTGGTATCATACATATTGGAAATGTGTCACCATTTGAGCCATAGCTTTTTCGTTTCAGTTTATTTTTGTTTGGAAGATAACTGGATTGTTTCAGATCAAGTGAAGAAAAAACAAATGGAGACTATACAAGGAAAATTCTTCCAAATGAGATAGTCTGTCTTTCTCTGACCCGAAAATGCTAATATTAAGTTAACATTGAAATTCCGAATGGCAAAATATATCTGTATACAAACCTAGCAATCATATAATTCTTATGAAAAGACAAAAGTCTGGGCTTGAACAATAATATAGCTAGTAGGGCACTTGCCTTGCACACAGCTGACCTACATTCAATCCCCAGCATCTCATATGTTCCCTGAGCATCATCACCAAGAGTAATATCTGAGTGCAGAGCAGAACAACCCCAGAGCATCATTGAATATAGTACCCAAACAAACAAATGAAACCTAATAGAATTCTGTATATTAAAATATATTTTATAATTGAGTGATATTTGTCTCTATTTTTTAGAATAAATTGAAATTTTGAACAAAATTTTAGTGTGGTGTACTTACAGTGTTGAAGACTGGATTTTCTAACACTGGTAATATTTTAAACATCCTGTTTCCTGAATAGGCTAGACATTTTGGTCCATACTACTCTTCTCCTAAATGTTCTTGAATATCTATTGTGCTCTACCCTCTGGCCACTGAACAGTTGAGGAATGACTGAGGTCAGATTGGTTCTACCTAGATGGTGACAGGTGACAAGAGTTTTCTCTTGCAATTGGGGGATATTTTTCTCTTTAATACTTAGTCGAGATGTGTTTCACTTCTAGCCAAATGTCAGTAATAAATTATTCATATGTGCTCTGTAGAGAAATCTATACATTTTATCTTCCTGAATCAGAGAGGCCATCTGATGCTTTTAAATAACTTTCAGTTATGTGTTATACTGCATTATTAAGGTAAATCTATATTTCAGAGATTTTGTATTTGGTTTTGTGTTTTGGTGGTGAAGGAGAGGCTTGGATTACACACAGCTTTGTCCCTGCACAAAAAAAATATGGAATATCTTAATTTTTAATAAATAATGGAAAGTTATCATTGATTTTGACCAGGTGATAACATTTCTAAAATGTTATTTTTATGACAATAAATATAAAACAGTTTTATATTCTAAAAAAAATCAAAATCATGATTTTTTCTGTGCTTTATTCAGAAATAAAGCATTGTCTTAACAGATATATTTTAGAAATCCAAAGCACCTTTAAAACTACCTTTAATACAGACCCGAAACCATAAGATATATAGAACAACACGTAGGCAAAACACTCCAGGACATTGAGACTACATGCATCTTCAAGGAGGAAACTGCACTCTCCAAGCAAGTGAAAGCAGAGATTAACAGATGGGAATATATATAAAGCTGAGAAGCTTCTGCATCTCAAAGGAAATAGCGCCCAGAATACAAGAGCCCCCCAATGAGTGGGAGAAAATATTCACCCAATACCCATCAGATAAGGGGCTAATCTCCAAAATATACAGGGCACTGACAGAACATAACAAGAAAAAAACATCTAATCCCATCAAAAAATGGGGAGAAGAAATGGACAGACACTTTGACAAAGAAGAAATACAAATGGCCAAAAGACACATGAAAAAATGCTCCACATCACTAATCATCAGGGAGATGCAAATCAAAACAACTATGAGGTACTACCTCACACCCCAGAGATTGACACACATCACAAAAAATGAGAACAAGCAGTGTTGGCAGGGATGTGGAGATAATGAAACTCTTATCCACTGCTGGTGAGAATGCCGTCTAGTTCAACCTTTATGGAAAGCGATATGGAGATTCCTCCAAAAACTGGAAATCGAGCTCCCATACGACTCAGCTATACCACTCCTAGGAATATACCCTAGGATCACAAAAATACAATACAAAAATCCCTTCCTTACACCTATATTCATTGCAGCACTATTTACCATAGCAAGACTCTGGAAACAACCAAGATACCCTTCAACAGACAAATGGCTAAAGAAACTGTGATACATATACACAATGGAATATTATGCAGCTGTCAGGAGAGATGAAGTCATGAAATTTTCCTATACATGGATGTATATGGAACTTATTATGCTGAGTGAAATAAGTCAGAGAGAGAGAAAAATGCAGAATGGTCTCACTCATCTATGGGTTTTAAAAAAAATGAAAGACATTCTTGCAATAATAATTTTCAGACACAAAAGAGAGAAAGGGCTGGAAGTTACAGCTCACCGCATGAAGCTCACCACAAACAGGGATGAGTTTAGTTAGAGAAATAACTACATTTTGAACTGTCCTAATAATGAGAACGTATGAGAAAAATAGAAAGCCTGTCTAGAGTACAGGCGGGGGTTGGGTGGGGAGGAGGGAGATTTGGGACATTGGTGATGGGAATGTTGCACTGGTGATGGGTGGTGTTCTTTACATGACTGAAACCCAAACACAATTATGTATGTAATCAAGGTGTTTAAATAAAAAATATAAAAAATACCTTCAATATTATGTATAATTTATTTATTTATTTATTTATTTATTTATTTATTTATTTATTTATTTATTTTTTGGTTTTGGGGTCACGTCCAGTGGCGCTCAGGGGTTACTCCTGGCTCTGAGCTCAGAAATTGCTCCTGGCAGGCATGGAAGACCATATGGGATGCTGGGGTTTGAACCATCTTTTGTCCTGAATCAGCTGGGTGTAAGGCAAATGCCCTTCATCTATGCTATCTCTCCAGCCACCCAAAATTCAATAAGTAGATAAGAGAAAAAAATTGTTTTTGTTTCAACCATAGCAAGCTATAATTTTTTGACATGTTGACTTTGTTTAATAGAAGCTATGGTTGTGATAATAACTTTTTAATCTAAATATTTTAACAGTCAGCATTGTTGTGTCAGGTGGAATGAATACAATATATGTATATATGCAATTACATAAAACTTTGAATTACATAATTATATTTTTTAAAAAATTAATTTTGAAGATTAAAATTCAGTAACACTAAGACTAGAAATTAAGAATAACAGGAAAAATAATGTAAGAGTATTTGTAAAATAGAGATATTATAGCCTCTTACACTATCTTCCATTCTCTTTTGAGAAATAAGTTTTTCTAAAAATCTCCAAATTTAATAAACTCCCAAACTTAACATTTTGACATCAATTTTTCAACTAGAAATTGCATGTATTCACTGCTATCTGCATTATCAGATATTTATTAAATTGCCAATGATAGAATTGGTTGCTCTTGCGATAAAAGAGAAAAGTTCAAGAGTAATTCTCATCAGGTTCAAACCTCCTTTTGCAAGTGTGAGTCCTCAAGAGAAACTCTTATTTGACTACCTTATTTATGACAAAAATGATTTAACAGAACAGAGGACTTATAGTTGTTCAATAAATTGTCTGGGTCAGCAAGTCAAAGAAAAAAAACCAAGATGCACTTTTGCACGAAAATATTTTTCCAATATAAATATATAGAACAGGGCAAACATTTCTTAATATCCTGGTCTGAAATTTACTTTTAAGGAAGATATTCATGGTTCCTTCTGAAGAGTCATGAGATAAGTAATCTAATAAGAAAAGATAAACTCAAACAACTTGGTTCTATCTGGATGGAACTACAGATTACCATACTGAATGAAGTTAGTTAGAGTGAGGAAAATAATCCAGAATGATCTCTCTAAAATATGAGAAATAAAGAAATATTTTTAAAAAGCTTAACAAATGACCAAAGTCAATAAGCAGAACCATATATTTAGTCTATAGAATTGAACATACCTGAGCGGGGCATGGTCAGTCAGAGGTAAGAATGGAATAGATGCAAGTAGATCATGAGACACTGGTGGTGGATGCTAGAATAATGCATGCATGAAATTCTGTAATTAATAGTATTGTTAAGACACAGGTCTCAACGAAAATTGTGGGAGAAAAATTCAAAGAGCGAAAGTAAAGTTCAAGTCATCAGAAATTTACTAGAACAAAAACAAAAGACACTACTCAGTTGCAATTGCAAATTAATTTATTCAGAGAAGTATTTCTGTTGAGAGTACTAGTCAATAAAAAAGGCCAGGCAACACAAGTAAAGGTGAGAGTGTTCAATAGAACTAAATCAATTCGATGTTAACCATGAAATGAATGGTTTATAATTCAGCTAAATAGGTACTTAACTTTATTAATCAGCAGCTAAATTCAAATTAAAACCACACAGGGAATGAAAGATATATAATAGAAAGGAAAAACAATTAGCAACACTATGTATCATGAAGATCTGGAACAAATCAGAGCCCAATTAATGCCTGTAGGCACAACTAATTAACAATATGTTGATTTCCATTGACTTCTGATACCATATGGTAACGTGATTGCTTGTTTTGTTTTATCTTGGGCTCACACCAGGTGATGTACAGGGGTTACTTTTGGCTCTACACACAGAAATTATTCTTGGCAGTGCTAGGAGACTATAGGATGTCCAGGATTAAACCTAAATTGGCTGCATGCAAGGCAAATACCCTTGCCACTTACTATTGTCCCAATACAGTTACATCTCATTGTGAGATCAATAGAAGCACATGAAGATACTAATTTAGAAAAGCATGCAAGATTTTTCATCCCAATGGAAACAAATCAAATAGCAAATGAACATGTTAACAAGATTTAAAAAAAGGATAAATTTTGCAAAGTAGTAGCCCCAAATGTAGTGACCAAAAATTGGAAAGCTTAAAATAATAAATTATTTGTGAACTATATTTCAGAATTATCAAAAAAAAATCTTGGAAAAAATAGGATACTATGTATCACTGGGAAAAAACTTAAAGGTAAGTTTCCCAGGTGTTAATAGTGTTTCTAGTTCTAGGATATACTGTTCATAATTTTAAAAAAGTAAAGTCAAATACTTTGGATGTATAGTGTGTATTTTTATAGCTCCATAAAACATTTAGAGTAGAAAATATTTATTTTATTCATAATGTAGAGGGTTTCTTCTAATAGTAATTTAAATGTAATAACTCTAACAAAGAGCATAGGCATATATTTTCCCAGATAGATTAAAAATCATTCTCAGGAAAAAAATAAATGTCAAAAATGAAACCAAATCAAAAATTAGATAATTAATTTGAGTGCAACACAATGAATTAGGTAACATAATTTAATTTTAAGGTAAAATGAGCAATTTATTGAGAACATAGGACCAATAATATGGATGTTTAAAATTTTTTCTAGTTAATATAATATTATTAAACACAAAGATATACTATAGTTGAAGATTTTAGAATATTTTGGACTTAGTATAACTCAAGTAGATGACCACTAAATAATGTGGATAGACATAAAATGGCACAAAATTTTGGTAGGAAACTGACAGTTTGCTGCCATGGTACTGACTTTAGTATTCATTCTATTTCTAGAAACCTAACCAAGGGAAACTTAATGAGTGAGTATGGTTATATAGTTATAATAATAGATTTGACAGAGTTTATTATAACTTAACTTTGGGCATTTGAGAGACAGGGAGCAACCAGTTAGTATGTCAAGATATTGACTTGCAAAAAAAATGGAAGTGAAAAATAAAAATAGAAATCAGCAGTACATGAGGACTGCAAGGGCAGCTCTAAATCAGGAGTTGATTCATGGATTGATGGGATTTATATTATCAGACATAACCTAGGGAAAGAGGAAAATTATCCCTAAGAAATCTAATATTTTTTTCAAACAAAATGAAACTGACTACAAGCTTCTGATCATATGTTCATAGGTAGAATGAGGATCCTTTTCACCTTGCTTCAGAAGGTGTGTTCCATAGGTAAAGGTGTTTTGGAGTTTTTACTATATAAAAGACCTTAAATTTTATCTTACAACTTGGTAGTTTCTAAAATTCTCAGGAAGTAGTGTGTCTTGAAGCAATTATATAAAAAAGTGAATGAGAGAAACAAATTAACTCAAAAGAGGAATGTGGGACTGATTCTAATACTAAACAGGTGAAAAAATAGAAATTCCAACTTTGTGAATTTGAAAGTCAAATTAACAGTCAATTTGACCAGGTTCCAAAGTTAATTTGACCAGGTCCACAAATTTACGTTTAACATGTGTACTTCCTCTTTTACTTCAAAATGGAGGGGAACAGTTTCTATCTACTGTTGGACCCTGGAATCAACTTAAATATTTTCATTCCTTTTTGTGGCACCCATTTATCATGGGAAGTAGCAACCTAAAGAAAGCCACAAATCACACTACTTCTCCATTGACAAGAAAGAGAACAGTACAAGGTAAGTAGAGTTAGAGAATTAGTCTAAGGCTGAGGGCGAGGGTTTGACTTCTGAGCCTCATTCTACAGCCAATGGTGGGAGAAGTAGAAATACTTATCTTGAGCCTGTGTCCAGCTTATTGTTAAGTTACCCTTCTTGTCCAACCAACTTTCCAACACCTGTGTCCAATGACCTCAGACCTTCTCTTCTGGCCATGAACTCGAACTAGAGAAAAACTGAGCAAATTAACAATGCTGCTAAAAATACTTTTTTTAACTTTACATTTATTCTCTATCTCTGTGACCTTATGAAAATTTCTTCAGCCACTGGATAAATGAGACTCTTTATTGATACTATGATATCTACTGTAGAAGCTTTCATAATCATAAATCAAGATCATGTATTGGAAATATACACAAATGATAGTGAGGTGTCAGAAAAACTTTTCAAAAAATAAAGGTTCCCCACAAAGAAAGACTTTATCATAAGCTCCATTACTTGAACTACACAGTCACCAAGATCTCTAGATACAGAGATCTGATGTTACCATCCAAGACGAAGCAGAAGTCTTCCATATACCACGAAAGCACCAAGGGGAGAGTAAATGATCATGCTAAGAGTCTATAGTTAATCCCATGACAGTATACTTCAGGGGTGGAGAAACCCTGTATCTCTTAGGCCAAGGGAATTCCCTCTACAATATCCCCAAGAGTTACTGTGCCTATGCAGGGGGGGGGGGGAAGGGGAAAAAAAAGCACAAAACAATCATTTTTCCACATGTTTATTTATCGATTGATCGATTTTTTTGACGTCTTTATTTTGGTGTGGAGATTAAAGTTGATATTTCCAACATTATTTTTTTTTATTTTATTTTATTTTATATTTCTCTTTCTTTTTGCACTCCAGCATGATTTGATTTCAGAACCAAGTGGTGCTTGTCTTTATTGCTGTAGTGCTCACTGGATATTTAATTTGATATTTCTTTCTGTATTGTTGTGGTGTTTCAATTACCTTTTTCACATCCTCTCTCAAACTGAGGTTGGAAGCCTCTAGAAGGACTCGACCCATTTTCAGCGTATTTGACTTTTTTTCTTTTCTTTTCTTATTTTGTACCCTAATCTATTGCTTTTCTTTCCTTCAAACAAAACCACATACCTCGATTTATCTAGCTCTGCCTCTTAAATAGAGGGGGAAACAAGGGAGGGTAACAGGATCAAACAGATATATGATCACTAATAGTAAGCTAGACAAAGAAGGGACCACCTACTCTAGCAGCCCGGGGAGGGGGGTGTGATGATGGTAGGAGATATGGGTTGCAGAAAGGGAACTGGGATGGGGGGAGGACATATTTGGCGATGGGTATTCCCCTGATTCAATGTTAATATGTACCTAAAATACTACTGTGAAAGATATGTAAGCCATTATGATAAAAAAAATTGTGTTTTAATCAGAAATGTTCTTTAACTTACAAGTATTATTATATTATATTAATTGTATTATATGTTATGTTATGTTACTATATTATATTATGCTAATTCACCTCAAATGGTAATCAATTTTGTCTTTCTAATAAATTTTTACTATAAAAAAATAAAGGTTCCCATTAAGGGAACACTAAATTGTAGTTGCTTAGAGATAATACAAGAACACACTAGAAGTGGAAAAAGCTTTTTGAACCTGAAACAGAAACCTCTGGTTTAGAAAATAAAATGAACAAAGAGATTCTACTAATCAGAATTTAAAATTTAAACAGCACATGAGAGCAATGAACAAAGAATATAAATCGGTTTATCCTATTTTAATAAAAATTATCCTGAGCAAATGTGCCAAGCATTAAAATTTGATTTAGATGCACTGAGGATATATCAATCTTTTCTCTAATATCTTTATTTGGTAAATATTTCATGCTCAAAGTAAAAATTATTAGTTGGCAAGAACAATAAGCATTTGCTTCAAATATTAATACCATTCATAAATCTGGACTTTTGATGAACTCCATGGTAGGCTGAATAATTTTTCTCTCAATGAATCCACCTCCCTCACTTTAGGTTTAGTCCCTGGAATGTGGGAATATGTTAATTTATTGATCAAGAGTAGTTTCCCAGGATCAGAGAGACTTTATAGTCCTGGATGCTTGGATTCTGAACACAGGAATTTGTCCTTACTTCAGACCCACCAATCGCAAAACTCAGAGTAGTCGCTCATAGCTTTTCTAGGTATCCAACTCACTCTTCCCTCCAAAAAAGATTTTTCACCTCTGGATTTTTCACCTCTGACAAGGTGATGAAGGATTCTGGGTTCCCTGGGCCAGATCCATTATTTGGAAGGATTCCTTCCAAATAAAAAAAGAAAGTAAGAGTCCAGGAGAGAAATCTGAGAGAAGAACCAGCAGAAAGGGGACACCATGCTGGGTAGGCTGTGGGTGAAGATGGAAGGAGGCACTGCCAGCAGGGAATATGGCAGCAACTTCAAGAAGCTGCAAACAAACAAACAAACAAACAAAAAACAGAGAGAAGAGCTATTCCTTTAAAAAAATTATATGTTTATGGGCCCGGAGAGATAGCGCAGCGGCATTTGTCTTGCAAGCAGCCGATCCAGGACCAAAGGTGGTTGGTTCGAATCCCGGTGTCCCATATGGTCCCCCGTGCCTGCCAGGAGCTATT
The DNA here is from genome assembly GCF_024139225.1 of Suncus etruscus. NCBI lineage: Eukaryota > Metazoa > Chordata > Mammalia > Eulipotyphla > Soricidae > Suncus > Suncus etruscus. The sequence continues at coordinate 58,982,500 of NC_064857.1, forward strand.
TCTGAGCAGACAGCCAGGAGTAACCCCTGAGCATCGTCGGGTGTGGCCCAAAACCCAAAAAAACCAAATATATATATATATATATATATATTTAAGCACCATGACTACAGATATGATTGAAGTTGGGTTTCTGTCATAAAAAGAACGCCTCCTGGAGTCTGAAGAAAGAACTCAGTTTGGATCCAAGGTGCCTTCTCTTAGTCTTCTGGCCATAACAATGAGTACAATAACTGCACCTACAATAGGAAGAAAGAATTGGAAACTTCACCTTATGCATCAGTGTCCCTGTGTTAAGTTAGATGTAGCATACTCAATTACATAGTTAATCTTTTTTTATGTTTCTCAGAAATCTAATTGCTTCTCTTGCTTTGTTTTCGGGCCACACTCAGCAGTGCTATGGAACTTCTGGATAGAAAATGAGGATTTGCTCCCAGGTAGACCCTGATATGTCAGGAATAAAATCCAGACCTCCCGGGATGGAAGCCTATAATCTCCCTAGACCCCAATCTATCTACATGTTAAAGGCCCAAGGAAAATGAGAGAAGATCTTTATTTTTGTTTCCCAAGCCACATCAGGGTTTACTCTAAATTCTGTGTTTAGGCATCACTCCTGGAAGGATTTAGAGATTATAGACGGTGCTGGAGATCAAATGAGGTCCACATTGTACAGTGCAACAGCCTTTCCCATGTACTAATTCTGGCCCCTAGATAATACATTTTATATTTCTTGTTATACTTAATATCAGAGAAAAGTCAAGTAATCTAGATTAGGGCTGGTGATATTTAATAAAAAGTCTCCAAGCTCTTTTGCTAAACCTCAATGAGTTTAGCATGCAATGGAATCGATATAAAAGTGATTAATTTGAAAGGCCCAAATGTCATGAAACTTCAGGATTTATTATGGTTTCACAGTAATAGTAATAACAACAAACATATAATTAGAAAAGTTGGCTTTGTTCAGAAGTAAAACATTTCCCTATTTCACAAACCGAAATTTAACAGCACAGAAATCAGTCCTATTAAGAGGGTGGCAAGAGGCTAGTAAGGGGCAGGTGATGGCCCACGCTTCATCAGATTAAGCACAACCCCTATGACCCTGAAAACCTGGAGATCGAATGGGGGTGACTAAAGGAGAACTTGAATAAGGATAATAACCAGGGCAGTGACTCACTGGATGTGGGCAAGTTACTCCAAACCTCTTGAATGTTACAGACCACAGAAAAGGCCACTGTCGAGTCTAGAGCATCTATTTGGGGAACAACTAAATTCAAATGTGTTCCTCTTTAGGAATATTTGAGGAACATCTAAATTCAAGTGCATTCCTCCTCAGGAACCCACCAGCTGGATTCAAACTGTCCTCCTATGCTAAAGTATTCCATGTCTTCTCTTTTTCACTCCGATATGTGACAACCCCATCCTCCCTTTTTATTACACGGAAGCTGGAAATAATGGCATTTTATTTCATTTTTTGCCTCCAGAAGATTGACCAAGAAAAGAATAATCTTGGTCAATGTTAAAAAAAAATGTCATTATTTGCAGCCCTCTTTAATTCGCATGTGGCTTTATGTTAGTCTGTTTTCCAAGAAATTATTGACAAGGATGAGCAAGGACTTCCTGTAATGATTGATATCATTTCAGTTCACTTTGTCACTCAGCACAAAGAAAATAATTCTTCAAAGAACTCTTTTCCTCATCCTGTTACAGGCTCACTTTCCAGTCCTTTCTCAGGAATCTCTATTCCACCATCTCTATGGTTAAAGTCTTACCTCTGTCCTTTTCAGAATGAAAAAACTATTGTCAAGTGCATATAAAAAGAGAAATATTTTATAGCTCCTGAGAGCACATGTAGATATTTACAGTAATTATGTACCAATGGTGAATTGCATGAGACACCCAGAGCATTGCTCTTTCTTCTCTGAATGACCACGTAAAAATAATCCTCCAATCTCCAGTAAGTTCAATATTCATCTGCACAACAATACCATATGAAAGAGAAAAGATACTTAGCCAATACTAAGGGAAATTTTCAATGAATAATGAAGACAATAGTATTGAATTTCCTATATTCAATTTCATTTTGATAGAAAAATTGCAAATTGTTGAGGTCTATATGAAATTATCACAATACATCATGAAAATATGCCTTGTCCAACTTGAAGTCTTTGTTCCCAAAAGAAGAGTCGATTAAAAATTGACATCAAAGACAATTTTATGCATGCATTTTTTATTTACCTGGATGAAGAGAAAAATCAATTTTGCCAACATTATAAATACAATTGTGCATTTCAAAGTATAAAGCCTTCCAATTTAAGAATTTTCATATGCAAGATAATAAATCCTCCATGTAAAAATATACATATATGGAGAAATATATGTATATATATTCACATTTGATTCTGACTTATTATAAAACTATTTCTTTTTATGCCAATGAAGAAAGTGGATGTTGATGAGTTGAAGCCAAGGGCACATTTCCTGTTATAAGTCTCTTTCATTATGACATCTGGCCTTGAGCAGGTAGGATGGGGAAAAAAAATGCCACTCAGGAGTAAAGTATTCTTTAATTAACTGTGAATACTTCTCCAGGCCATCTTTAAACACTTGTACTTCATAGAAAGACAGAGAAACATTAATTAATAGAAGAGTCTCAACAGAAAAGAAATTAGTTCAAAATAGTTCTTGGTGAAAATGTAGGACATGAAGTGAGACAGGAGCTGGCTGCCTCCATCTGCCATGTGTCCCAGCATTGCTCTCTGGACTCTATTCTGGGACTCCAAAATCTCTCTATTCCAGTTCACCAAGTACAGTGAAGAATGGATTCCATTAAGATAGATATATTGCTATATAAGTTACTCACAATTTGCATTTTTATTATTTAGGAACTTACAACCAAGGCTTATAAAGGTGGCAACTTCAACTAACAATTACTACTTTGGGCTTATTTTAATTGCGTTTTCCTTGTCTTTAGAAATATAAGAATATATTCAACTTTGAGGACTATCAGTAATTCATTCACTGAATCAATGAAGATAAGAAACTTTTGTTGATACTATTAATGAATTATTGTTTGTGTGAGTGATAACATAAAAAGTCACACTAAACATGATTGCCTAAAACTCCAAGAGTATGATAAAGTTTCAATGTGTTTGTGTTGTTTATTTATATTAAAAATAGATGGTTCCACCAATATGAGTTCAAGACTCTCTCTTTGCTCCTAACACTATTGTCTATGACTCTGTTGTTTCAACATGTTACAACTATAAAAAATATGGATCAGATAAGGGGACTTGGTATAAAAAGAAACTTTCGTTCGCTGCTGGTTAGAGTGTTGTGTTGGGTGTTTCAACCCTTATGGAAAACAGTATGAAGACTTCTCAGTAAACTAAGAATTGAACTGCCATATGATCCAGCAATTCTATCTTTGGGTTTATACCCCCAGGACTTAAAAATATTTATTCAAAAAGACATATGCTCACCATTCTTTATTGCTCTAAAAAGCACAAGATATGGAATCAATCTGGGTGTTCAACAACATATGAATGGATTGTGAAGATTTGGTTTATATGCACAATGGAATACTATGCAACTGAAAATGATGATGAAATCATGTAACAAACTGAAACTTGGTTGTAACCAGAAGGTATGTTGAGTGAAGCCAAAAGAAGAAAAATACAAGGTAGATTTCACTTAGGTATGGTGTAGAAAATAATTGTATGAGGTAATGTGACATAGTAAAGGGAAGATGCCAAGATTATTCTTGATACAAATCTAGGGAAGAGAAGGACAGAGACGATAAGAAATCAAGGAGAGAAGAAAGATGAGAAAGGGAAGTAATGGGATACAGGGGTCTAGGCTTTAGTTATATTTTATAGCTCTACATCCAAAGCACAGCCTCAACAATATGGAAAACTTGAGATCTAATCTGAAACCAAGAAACTTTAATGTTCCTACCAAGGTGATTGACAGGGACTTAATTCACTTAGTTCACTTCTAAGTCATCTAAGTAGCTAATCGCAGAAGAGAAGAAACAACATAGTGTTAAGTTGGCTGCCACCAGAATCTCTCAAAACAGGATATGGTTGGCTTATTTAGCGCCGAGCAATTGTGGGGTGAAATCCAATCCTTGAACACATTATTAAAACTCTAGAACCAGGAAAGTAATGGATGATAATTTCTTTAAATGGTATGGTTAATGGGAAAAGGAGATTAAAGAATATTGATTGGTGCTCCAAAATATTCAGGTAGTTATGCATAGATGGATTAAACTTTTTTTTCACAGAAGACTTGTTTATTTTATTTTCCAGTTAGGATTTTTTAAATGTAATTTACTTCACCCTTTTCTTCTACTTCCTCATCTAGTTTTGCTGTTTGTTTCCCAAATCACATTAGTTTGGAAGCACTTCTGACCTACAATCAGGTTATAACATCAGACGCCTCCGCATATGGTTTGTTCTAGGTCATGGCTGGTTTCTTAATACTTGGGAATTCCATGAAAAGAGACATCTTTTTTACATGATGCATTCAAACGTCAGGGTCCATCAAATACTCAATTAAAAACAATTTGTTGATTTTAAAATAAAATGGAATGAATCTGAGGGCAGAAGACAGCGCTACTCATGGCTTACTCCTAGCTTTATGCACACAAAACACTCCTATTGGAGTCCAGGGGAACATGTCTCTATCAGGATTGAAACTCAAAGGTATTGTGCAAAGCAAGCATCCCTCTCACAGTTCAACATTGCTAACTCCTCCAGGAGTTTTCTATTTTAATCAAAACAAGAAAATAGGATATTAACTATGCACAGAGAAAATAACATGATGATGATTCATGGAAATGATCAATTAAATACAGAAAATATTTCTAATTTTTTCTCTGGGAAATATGATGGAAATGTGTGAAAGAAGTACAACTCTTTTAAATTTCTCTCAGTAGACTTTCTATAGACAGATGGTTTTAAGGGTGAATTCTTCTAAGTAGGTTGGGATATGAAACTCATAATGTTTATACTTTTCAGTAGCACACAGGAAAAAGATAGTGCCTCAATATATTTTACAAAATAGTCAAAGATGGCACACAGAGAATATTTCCTTATGAATATTGATTCAAATCATAAATAAAATATTAACACATGGAATAAAATAAACTATCATATAAATAATATACCTAAACAAATATGATTTATTTTGGCAGGGCAAAAATAATTCAGTACTGGGAAATTATCTAAGTACATTTTATGATTGTCACTGGTCAAAATTTAAAATGTATAAACATTTTTAAAGACATTTATAAAGCATTCATGAAAGAATAATATTCAAAGATGTTAAGAAAAGGGTATTATTTTAGTATGATGAAGAGTGCAGAATAAAATGCAGAATATTTAAGGGGTTTAAGACACATGTTAATTAAGGACCATAAAAAGATACCTCTTTCATTCTATTTTTTATGTAATGATTTTCTGAAATTTCTAACCAATACAATTCAGACATAATCAAAAAAGGGGGGGGGCAGAGCAGTGGTGCAGCAGTAGGGTGTCTGCCTTGCATGCGTAATCTAGGATAGACCATGGTTCAATCCCCCAGCATTCCATAGGGTCCCCCAAGCCAGAAGCGATTTCTGAGCACATAGCCAGGAGTAACCCCTGAGCATCACTGGGTGTAGCCCCCAAACCAGACAAAAAACAAAGATGGAGAAATATAAGTGTTCTTATATTGTAAAATCCATATAGTGTTAAAATATAAAATTATTCACTAATTGTTATATTTATAAATCATTTCAATCAATAGGTTAATCACATATAGTAAAAATTAGGTAAGTGGGGTAAATTCCATTCATAACAACAAACACAATATCAAAGAAAAGAAGATGTGCAACATAGGCTTTATATTCAGAATTGTGTGAGAATGTACATGGACTAGAATAATGGCATAAATGGATTTATATGTTTTTGCACAAAAGATGAATATTCCAATCATGTTAATTTTCTTCTACTAGTTGTATGTAGAGAGAACAATGCAACTAGTTATAGCTGACTTCTTTATTCTGAAGAATAGTCTCAATACATAAGGAAGAAATATAAAATAGGACTGGAGGGATACAGTTAAGAGGCTTGCTTTGTATGCAGTCAATCTGGGTTGCTTCAAACCTTAGCACAACATATGGTTCCCTGAGCACTTCTAGGAGTGATCTCTCTGTAGAGTCAGGCCTGGACACAACTGAGTATGTATGGCCCAATATCACCCTCCATCAAAGAATGCAGAATATAGTTTTAAGCATTTGTCCCACCTGTATTAAAATATTAAAAGGTTCTAATTGTGCAAGCAAAAGAGTAGCAAATGTTGTAGAGGAAGAGTACAACTCAAAAAGCAGAACAGGGTTCAGATAATATGAACTTTTTGCCTTATAATAATTTATATAAGTAAGAAAATAAAATGAATAGAAAATTGACAATTTATAATCATTACCACAAAATAAACTCATAATAGTGAGTGATAAGGTGTGATGAAACTGTCAACTTAGTAGAAAAATATATAATTTATACAGACATTTGTTTGGTTTGGTTTGGGTTTGGGTTTGGGTACATACCTAGAAATGCTCAGGACTTATTCCTCGTTTTGCAATCAAGAATCACTCCTTGTGGGCTTCAGGACCATATGGGGTGCTGGGATCAGACATAGGTTGGCCATGTGCAAGACAAGCACCCTAAATACTAGTGTACTATCTCTCTGCCCTCTACACAAATTTGAGTTATATACACATGCATGAGTTATGTTGGTAGATATATATAAGATCAACCCACAATAATTTATTTATGACAGAATGTATAAGTACTTATAAAGTTTGTAATATAAATCAAGATGACTGTATCCATTCTGGTTTGATTATTAATTAATATAATATTTTTTCTATGTGTTTTTATAATTGGACATTGTCCCTCTTGTTTTTAAAGACATTAATTATTCTCACTAAAGGTACAGTATAATCACAATTCCAAATGATGATTTTGAGTCATCTGGTCTATAGTATTTACATAATATGAATTATGAATAAAAAATTGCCACAGACACCATTAATTCATATTGTGTTTCAGCTAAACCTGCATATTTATGTTGAGAAGAACATTTTTTATTTTGGTTCTAGGAACATATACAGTTCTATTCATCTCATCCCTGTCTCAGGAGTTACTTATGACTGTTCTAGAGAAATTTTTGTGCTTTTAGTGGTGTGGGTCAGCCTCTTGCAAGGCAAGTGCATTATCTACTGTACTATCTCTCTGGCCCAAACAATGTTTTTAATTAAATGGAAATATTTGTTATTCAAAAAATGAAAACCTTTTTACTTTTATCACTGAACTATGAATAATAAAATATTCATGGGTAAAACATAATTCAAGTGACCCCTTTGATCACATAATTTTCCTAAATGTAAAAAATAGTTTTGCTTTAATTTTAGAAGATCAACCTATATGAAGACACCTGTGTGAATTCCATTCTAACTTTGAATACTCACTCCACTCAGCTCTACACAATTCAGTAACCATGACCCTAATAGCACACCATTGAGAGGGACCAGATCTGTACCCCAAGAGTTTAAGACCCTTGCTCATGGCAACATTATCAGCAGAGAGCTAAGGCAGGAAATTAAAATAAATCTACACACAGTTACCAATTCGTTTGCATACAAATATTATTCACATTTGATTTTCATAACAATGGTTTGAAGCAAGCTTGAGTTGTGTCTGTTACAGGCCAAGATTCTGTGATATCTAATTATTAAAGTCAGCTGGGTCATTGACTTGGAATTCTGGTGCCTAATTCTTGTGTAAGACTCCTAGGGGAGACCTGAAATGTAATTATTGTATTACTTCTGTTAGTAGACATGTCAGATAAATATGCTAGATCTGATTCATTCAATAGTCAAGTTGAATTGGTGAATGGTTTTATAATGAAAATCAAATAAAAAGTGTTTTGTTTTGTTTGTTTTGGGACTCAATGATGATTAGGAATTACTCCTGATTCTGTGTTCAGGAATTAGTCCTAGCAGTTCTTAGTCAACCATATGGGATGTTGGGGATCGAACTTGGGCAAATGCCCTACCTGCTCTCCTATCACTCAGTGCTTAATAAATGATTTTTAATAAACAAAAATAAAATTAATTTCTACCACTCTAGATAATTATATAGTATTAATTTATTTAAATTGCTACTACTCTAAATAATTATATAGTATTCATTTAAATACTACATAAAGTATTTTAACATTGTGTTTCTTCTTATTCATGTGTTTGGCCTAAAATTACAGAATTTCTGAGTTAGGAATTCTGAGTGGGCTTCTCTGAGCCTGAGTATAACTACTGGAAATTCTTGGTTAAGTATTCCAGTAGTTTCCTCTCTGAACCCTGTTGTGTTAGGGGTTTCTTGGACCACAGCATAGGGAATGAGGGCCCCCCAGACCTAAGTCTGGCAAGACTCTGATATCCCTTTGAGGTCAGGGATAAAGCTAGGATCTACTACATGTTAGGTACATGCCTTCCCCAATAAACTTTCTCTCTTGCCTCTGACAGTGTGGTTTTAAGACCTGTGCCCACAATAATAGAGTATATGTGTTTCTGTTCTTTTATTTATTCTTTGTATTTCTGTCACCTGCATTCATAAAACAAGGTTGCGGTCCTAGTTGTGGTTATAATTGTCTATGTAAGGAGACACACAGAAGCAGGTCTGACCTGTGGCAAGCCAAGTAGGTTCAAGCAAAATCAATTAAACTCAACCAATAGTGTATCTTTGAGTAATCAAATATGTGTATTGACTTAGACTGCCGAGATTCTGAGGCTTCAATATAAGATATAACACATCAGTTGGTGACACTTAATGATGATGTCTTCATATATCTTATTAGATCTGACCTATACTAACAAAGAAAACTTCAAATTTATAATTTGAAAACCTTATTTTGTATAGGTATGAATATATATTCTACTAAGCTTCCTTTATCTTCTTTTTTGTTATAACATTTAATAAGAATATATAAATTCTAGTAAGTCTTACCTGTAGGAGTGTGTAAATTTTCTTAAAATAGATAGTTTATGAGATAAACAATGTGGCAACAATCTTTTTTAATGCTGACACATTAAGAATAAATTTTATGACTTTTTCCACTCTGGAGAAACATATTCTTTCTTGAATGGGTAGGTAGGTCTCTCTCTCTCTCCCCTTTTATTTCTCTCACGTTTCTCTAAGTAAATTTCTTTATATACAACTGTTGTACTTTATTAAGAATTACAGTAATATCTATAATAATATATATAATATATAATATATATAAATACAGTAATATCTATTTCACAGGAAAATAAACACATAGCATAAAGTAGACTTCATAGGATCTCTACAAAAAGAGAATTGAGAATTAAGTTAAACAAGTGTATTTGTTCTTGTTTTTTTTTCCCAACTTATCACTTGCTTTGTGAACTGCTTGGTTTTCTCTGCAATAATAAGAAATAATAAGAGTAATAAGTAATAAGAGTAATAAGTAGTAATAAGAGTAATAAGACAAATGAATTCTCAGAGTTCACCTTATGAATGGTTGTCTTTCCTTTAACTATCATTTTCAAGTAAATCCTAATTGATTTCTATGACAGAATGAAAACACACCAGTAAAATTCTGTCACTCCAGCTATCCTTTACATCTGAACATTTTCATGCAACTGATATATAAAATCTTATTAAAACCAGAGGAAAAAGCAAGATGGGAGTTTTTGTTTCAAAAGTTTGATAAAATAATCCCTTCCTTTCCCTATTGAATTTACAGCCCACTGATGTGACTGTTACATGATTTATATAGATAGAAAAATATCCATTTTAATGGGCAAATCTGGAGAATAAAATGCTTATTCCCCAGGTTATTCAGTTCTACCACCTGCGATAACTTCTCATCCATCTCTTACCATAGATTCATCACTGCTCTCTGTGAAGTCGAATTCATATTCTGAATTCATATTCTGTGTTGTCATCTCTATGATGAAACTACATGGAATGGGGTCTTGGGGGAAAAAATTGGCTAGCTGGTTTATTATCATCTTATGATTTCACTAGTCAGAGGAACTCTGCCTGCCATTGATGATGAATAAGAAGAAGGGAGACTAATGGGAGATCAAAGAAGAAGATGCAAGAACTTGAATACCCCAAACAGGGCATTTTCTCACTCACAGCTAACACAATTCACATGATCGTGTACCTACATACATTGGGAAGTAAGGTACATCAGTAGCGAATAATTTCATATAGGGGCTACTAAAGCAATTCAAGTACAAAAACTATAAGGGAGTGGAATAAGGTAGAACAACAGGAATGGGAAAAATGTTTAGACAGACCTAGTGAATAGGTTGTGCTTTTATTTTTAAGAAATTTCTCTTTGTATTTTATTTTATTGGTTTTATTTTGACAATGGTTAATTAGAGCCCAGTCATTAGTTGATTTCTGGGAATGTAGAATGATCTGGCTAGTCCAAGAATATATTCTGAACCTTGGGATGCAAATAATTTTGCTTTATCTCACATTTATGCATATTTCTATAAAATTAAGAAGGAAGGAAAAAAGAAAAAAAGGATGAGGGCCAGGAGCAAAGCGGTCTCAGGTTCATTGATGGAAATAAAAAAGGACAAAACTGGGGCCGGTGTGGTGGCACTAGAGGTAAGGTGTCTGCCTTGTGAGCGCTAGCCTAGGACGGACCGCAGTTCGATCCCCCAGCGTCCCATATGGTCCCCCAAGCCAAGAGTGACTTCCGAGTGCATAGCCAGGAGTAACCCCTGAGCATCACCGGGTGTGGCCCAAAAACCAAAAAAAAAAAAAAAAAAAAAAAAAGGACAAAACTAAAATATCTAAGACAAAGTCAACAACACTAGAATCAAGAGACCCACACTATAATAATATAAACTTAGATGGGCCTGTTATATTGGCAGACTAGGAGGCAAAAGATGGTGGTATAGGATGCAATCTGGGATCATTGGTGGAGGGAAGTCAACACGAGGGTGAGATTGGCCCTGAATCATTGTATATCTAAACCCAAACTCTGATGGACTTTGTAAATCACAATGTTTTCAATAAAATAAATTTTAAAAATAGTTTACCCTATGTAGTATAAGAATTACTATAAACCACACAGTGCTGAGTCCTCACGACCAACCTCCACCATAACTATAATTGATCAAGTGTATTAACATACTTCCTGGAAAAGACAGCAATATCCCTATTCAGATTGGGCACTGGAAATAGAGGAGAAATGTAGGCTAACTTAAATGTTAATCTCAGTGCTATCCATCATTAATACATCCTGAATATTTTATAAACATATGTACTCTAGTTATGTGAACATAAAAGAAAGGGTAGAATAGTCACTGAACTTTGAAAGTGTGACATTAAGCACAAAAACAAAGCTTACACCAACAAGCACATTTGTTCATGACAAATCCCAAAGAAAGCAAGCATAGCAACATCATTAACGACTCTATGAAAGATATAATGATCAATTCATTTCACTGTATAAATATTTTAAATGTATGAGATGTTGGAAACAGATCCTTAGATCATTTCTTTCTTTTTATAAAAGGAGTTTAGAAGTCAGAAGAAAAAAACTAAATAATGATATGGTTGGAGTATACACTGAGTACAATATTTTGGAGTAATGAACTCTTGACAATACACCAGTCTTTCTCAAATATTTTGAATTTAGTATACCTTTAAAGCAATAAATTTTTGCAAAGTTAATTAATCAGTCAGCATTGTTATTTAGAAGTATACTATGAAAATAAATTAGCATCAAATGATACAGTGAACAATATGGTTAAATTTTCTCTCTTTTGTGGAATGAGATTCATTTAGCTAATTAAAAATGATATAGAGGGAGAGTTTATGCATACTATTAAAAGTAAAGATAGTCTTCTGAAATATTTATTTCCTAGTATTATCTGTTCTCATATTTAATGACCATATATGCTGAGTGGTGGTTGATATGGAATATTCTTTAATTCATAACTTTGTAGACTCCACAAATGAATTCATTGTTTCTAATTACAAAGAAAGGTCTAACAATTAAACATGGGAAAATATATTAGAAATAAAAATATCACACAAAAAAACTTTTCGATTGCTAATTTTGCATCATTCAAGCTAAAATATTGCTCAACATAAATGAGTTAGGTAGATTTTTAAGTTTGTGTATCATCGTTTAGCCTTCATTTGCTCATCTTTCTTTTATGTTAGTTATTTGGGGAGATCAGACTTCAAGGGAATAAAAAACATATCTAGAAAAACCTTCTAATGGTATTGGCTATTGCCAGATATCCAAGGAAGACATGTAAACTAGAACTGGAAACCGGATTCGTTATTACTTTCTCATGTCAGTCACATCTCATGTAGCCAAATGTTTTAATAAAGGCAACAAAGACTAATAAGGGTTTGAGGAACACACTAACACACCCAGATCACTGATCCCACAACCATAGCTCTTTGATGTCCATATTTTTCATTTCAAATTATTCCTCTGACATGAATGGTGACCATCTTGTTTTACTCATTCTTTAACATCATAAATTCTTGATGTCACTCTTTGAGTCTCATAATACCCATATTTTCTTTCTCTATTGACTTAACCCAGGAGAGAAAAGTAGCCCATGACAGACATTGCTCTTGTTAGCAGAATACAAATTCTGCTTAAAGCAAATATTTCTCCAAAGCATGACTAAGAATGGGCAACAAATCGACATTTCAACTAAATGTCTTGATTCATTGGTCTGAAGATGAAAGCTATTGATACAGTAAACAACCATAAAAGAAAGTTTTGTTAAAGGTTTGAACACTCATTTGTCTTTGATTTTGAAGGTTACATTCATAAAAAATGCTCCTCTGATTGTGAAAAGTATTTAAATTTTACTGTCATATCAATAAAGGTACTTAAACTTAACTTTTCTATGTTAAAGTCAATGTTTAATAATGTGAATGAAAGAATGATAAGCTTCCAAGCAACAAAATATTTTTATTTCATAATAGATCATTGGTTGGAAAATAGATAAATGGCAGAAGAAAGAAACTTGTTCTTAGGTCACTACATCGAAAATAGAGGTGAGCTCTAATTGAAAATAATTATTAGACAGTACACAAAGGGAGTGTTATTATATGGTCCTTGAACATTGTAGTAAGTAACATTCCAGCATCATTTTGTTTTAACTCTACAGATAAATTTGCCATTCAGAAATATTTCCCACCACCATTATCAACAGCAAAGAGTGGGTGGTAAATTTAATTAGTCTGTGTAAATTCTTGTTTTCAGGTTGCCTCTCCCTCAAGATCCTAGAATCCTTTGGGAAACACCTATAACCTTGAATATGATACATTGATGGTATTGTTGGAGATACATTGATGGTATTATTGGGAACCAAGCCCTGCTTAGCTGAAGGCTTAATCCCAGCAGATTGATACCTGAGTGATAACAGAATGATATCTGAGTGACATCAGAGTGATACCTGAGTATCACAGCTGGTCAGCCTGGGGACCATATACAATACCACAGATTTAACCCAGCCCAGTGTGTGCTAGGCATAAATCCTACCAAACTCTACTATTCTTCTTGCTCTTGAATGTAGAACATTTGAAAAGAAAATAATGTCAGAAATATAAAAAGACTTCTACAGTGAGGAGATTCTGGAATTTATTGATGTTTCTCTTTGGGCATCAGAATAAATTTCAGCTCAGCATTCTCTAAAGGACTTGAAAGAACCCTCCTCCCCACTCATGTATATGCAGTCAAGTGTGATAGAACATTTGCCCATTGGTAATCCCCACTTGGCAGTGGAATTGGCCCATCTGGGTTCAAATGTATCATCTATGATATAATCCAGGGACACAAATCTGAGAAAAAGAGTTGATGAAGCCCTGGTAAATCCTAGCAATCACGATGTAAACAGAAATATTCAGTCAGCAAAGAGACTCAATGTCTAGGAGATGTAGAGAAATGACAGTGCCAGGGATGGCCACTGAGTATGCCTTTAGAGTTTGATCTGAAACAGGCACATAGTGTCCAAGTGACATTTGGCAATGAATTTAAGGTGAATTTAACAACATCAGAACCAGCAAGACCCCATCAAGGAAACATAAAAGCTGAACTTCATAGACCCTCCCTGACAGTTTGTTAGCAACGAATTTCAACGTGTAAGCTTGAAAAATAAATACTCTAAGACCAGTTTTGGAGAGAGTCTCACGACACACTTTACATCTTTCCTCAGAGTCACTCACACTTTTCCCTGCACATATGGCTCCTTTTCTCTTATTTTATGGAGCATAAACCGTTCCTGAGATGGCCTTTATCCCACTTGGGGGAGAGTGATTCTTTTGTTTGGGGACACTCTATTTTCTCTGATCAAACCTGCATGCACTCTAAAGAGGTGTTCCCCACTTCTCTTCTACCCCACATTTCCTAAATAAACTTGCTTTACTTCACTCTCGTCTTCTAAAAATCTTTTCTGTAATAAGAGAAAAGCAAGCCTGAAGGCTGGATAGGGATTGTTCACTTCACAGTCAAGCGCTATAGGTTTCTGGGAGCCCAGCTCATAGCTAGGAAGTGTAAGGAACCCACTGGAATCCAGACAGTCTGTTTGCTTCTGCTATGAGATGATGCTGGGGATCTAAGGACTGTTCACTGAACAGAGAGGGAACTCAGTAGTGGCTCAGTGTCTCCTTAGCCTGCCCATTTTTTTCTGATCTGTTTATATGTAGGAAAAGACAATTGGCAAACGTATTACCTAAAGTTATCCCTGGCTGGCACAGACCTAACAGAGCTTGATTCCCAAAATTCAAATATAAATTATTGAAATTTAAGACCATCTGTTGATCAATCAATATTTTGGAGTTGATGAGCATAATATCATGATCTAAGTCATTTAATAATTTTGCTGGTTACATTCCATGTCCATTCTTTTTATATCTATCTATCTATCTATCTATCTATTTATTTATGTATTTATTTATTTTGGTTTTGGGGCCACATTCAGTGGCGCTCAGGGGTTACTCCTGGCTATGCACTAAGAAATCGCTTCTGGCTTGGGGGACCATATGGAATGCCAGGGGATCAAACCAAGGTCCGTCCTAGGCTATCAAGGGCAAGGCAGACACCTTAGCCCTTGTGCTACCGCTCCACCACCCTCCCCATGCCCATTCTTAACCTGTGCATCTCTCCTGGCTCTGCATTCTGAAAAACTCACCACAGGTTTGGGAACCACCTGGGATGCCAGGAGAGAACCTGGGTTAGCAGCTTGCAAGGTAATCACCCTGGCTCTCTGGAGTGCTTTTTAATAAAGAACTATATGGATCGTGTCAATTCTATAATCCTAAAGTGTTTACTGATCCAACAGTACAATTGATTTTTACATATTATTGAGTGATCATTACTGGAGATTTGAAAACAAGCAAAAGAAATGGTGAAGGGAATCTCAACAGTGGAGTGATTGAGGGATTATTGTCTGGAATGTGTGCATGTCTGTCTCTGGGGATATGGTCCAAATTTTCATGATTTGAAGCACTGTAGTCATGTTATTTAAACAGGTATAAATCAAGGAATTCAATTACCCAACTTATCTGACTTTTTCTCCTCTCTAACACACTGAGAGTCCTTTTTCAAAATCACCTTGATTTCCTGTTTTCTCCAGCAAATGAATTGTTCTTATCTTGAAAAGAGATTACAGTAATGATATATATATATGAATAGTGTGCTGATATGAAATATTTAAAAGTGTAATAAGATTAAATAATCTAATTCTTAAAAAACAGTGTAATATGTATCAGAGAGATAATACACTGGGTAATATACTTGCTTTACATAAAGACTTTTCCTCTAAACCTCACCAGGAGTGACCCCTGAATGCAGAGCCAGGAGTAAATCCTGAGCATCACTGAATATTGGTTTCAACACACACAAAGAGACACATTAGAGTATGGTATTAAGAGAATATAACTAGATATAATACAGTGTACAAATATGATTTATATCATAATGGAGCATAAATAGAGTCCTTCACTGTCAGAATCTAGGTAGCTGAGTTTTCTTCCCGTAGGATGGGGCCCACAGGGCCTGCATATCCAAACTACAGTGGAGTGACTGGACTGCCAGAAACCTCTTCCCAGATCAGTTTCTTCAAACTGTACTTACTTCTTTGCAAATAAACCCAACAGCACAGTTCCCCAGTGAAATTTTCAGAATCCATCCTTGATTATGTTGCCTAAATTAGTGAAAAAGACTATCATACAGGGACTCAGATAGCCTTGGGTCGTAATGTTCTTACGCATAATAAATTTATTTAAAATCTTCAAATTATTTGTTGAAGGTGATTGTGCACTGACCATGGTAAGGGAATAAAGAACATTTTAAAAAATCCATGAGTTCAATCAGGTTTATTCAAGAATGTGCACAGGGGAGGAATGGGCTGCAAAAAAAAATAAAGAATTTGCACAGGGAGTGGACAGAAACTTTGTCTTTGTTCCCGCAGTGCTTTGTGGACCATGATACTTTGTACTGTTTTTCCCTTTTATTTGAGGTCAGAGAGTTCACATTCCTGGTTACTTTTATTTTTAACATTTGACTTCTATTCTCTCTTACTCTTTCTCCTCTTCCTTTTGCTGAAAGGAAAATTTCTTTGCGGAAATTTCTATTGAAAAGTTTGAATACAGTTGTTGGGCAATAGCAGGAAAAATGGCTGGGATGGCCTCACTTGTCAGATAAATCCCAGGGCACCTTTGCTAAGAAGCCATGTGGGGATAGATCGCTCTACCCGGCAAATCAGTGACATTATTACACTGTTTAAGTTCTAAATGAAAAAGTCTTTACCTTGAAGTGTACACTGGATAGCAGGTAGAGCATTTCAGAGGGGAATTTGAACAAGAATCTTATGGAAACATCACATTAATAGAAAATTGCCTTTATTATTTCTCCTCCTTCTTTAGTTTCCATATATAGAGAATTTTTTATTACTTATATATATAATTAGCTAAATCAATATCAGTTAAACAAATGGAAGAGGTTACTTTTCCACTTAGTGTGGCTAATGTCTTTGAAAATAACCTTATCCTATACAGATTATATAATAAAACAGACAAGAAATATTTCTTAATATTTTAAACTTTTATTTCTAGAATATGACTATTTTCTGCTATGCATTGCTTGAAAATCAATTAATATTCTAAAGTTCAAATGTAAATAGAAAGAAATGAATCAAACTGTATATGAAGTGCTACATAACACATGCAGAGATACTAATCTATTTAATTTATCCAAGTATCTTCACAACATGGCATTTTGGTTACAATTCCCTGTGGGATTCTAAACATAAAAGAAAACAAAAATAGTCTTAAACTTTAAAATGCACTCAATAATTTACTATTACCTTGAAATTAACATTGTGCATAGTAATATGAAAAATCGCTTAAAATAACGTTTTAAGGCTGCAGTGAGATTTTTCTATTTAGTCACTACTGTGACAGCATGGAAATGAAAACACAAAATTTTTAAATTAAAAGTGAACAATTTTGAATTTATGAAACATGTATTTTCTTAGTCTGATCATTATATATATTGAAATAAATGGATTTTGTCATCCAGTTGTTTAGCATATGGTTCTTAATATTCTCAGTGAGACTACTTTTGCTTCTCTGAGAAACAGATGTCCCAACTCTCCATCAGAATATGAAGCAGATAACTCTAGATCATTTAGAAGGGTAAAATATCAAGGATGATGATGGGATAAGGTATTTTCTGTATATATATATATATCAGACCCTAGTTTGATCACTCACAACACATATGGCTCCCTCAGCACAGACAGGAGTAAGCCCTGAGAACCACCAATTATTTCCCAATATCCATCTAGCAACAACAACAGCAACAATAAATTAATTTTAGGTCATTTTTAAATAAATAATATAGGAAACAGTTTAAAGGAACTTCTACTCTCTCATATTGACAAATTTAGCATACAAAATAATATGATTTATCCAAAGATCATAATGAATTCATTGTGATATTACTTAAACTTAAATTTTACTGACTCTTGTACAAGTAGCTGAGATACCAACTCAATAAAATGCATGCCATTCCTTTCTTTGTGTACTTATTTGGTGGTGAAATATTTAGAGAAAATTTTTATATAGAAAATTTGCAACCAATTCAGAATAAGGAAAATGTTTTTTTCAACTATTAATGGAATATAAATCTACACAATGAACGTCCTACACTGTAAAGCAATTAGGTATATTTTTCAAAAGGAATTCAATGCTTTAAAAATCAGAGATACCATATTAACTAAGTAATCAGTCTTAACACTACAGAAAACTTGAAAAGTCAGACATAATTTTTTCTTCTGATCAATGGAGCAGAAGCTACCCAACAACAAATGTAAGGTCTTCCTTATTAGATATAACTTTAAATATAAATAGGTCAGTGAACTAGCCCAAATGAGGAGAGTAAACTTATTGCATGATATGCATATTTAAGAAAGAAACAGGTGAATCAAAAATTGTGCTATACAGTAGAAAATGTTCTTATTAATATAAATAAACAAATGTGAGCATTTATGGATAATTTTTGCAGAATAAAATAGGTTGGATTCAAAGAGGCATACTCATAAGAATAAAATAAAATTTGTATAAACTATGAGTCATTAACTGAACAAAACAGTAAAAATATGATTGAGGTACCCATTTGATGGAGCATTATTTAATGATTAAAGTAATTTTATTTAGTTTTTATTAAAAAATAAAGAATTATATAGACACTGCTAATGACTAAATGTTGTATCTGTATTCTCAGCTAGATTGGATCAAAGGTATAATCTGAGTACTTAATCTATCCTTACATTTGCATTCAATGCAATCACTAAAATCCATGTTTTTTTATAAGATAAACCTATTATAAGTAAAACACACTCATATTATGCAAATACTTTCTAGCTCACTAACTTACATTTAGTCATTTATTTATCACATTTTATCATTATTGTTATATATTATGCAAAGAAAGAACATTAATCAGAAAATCACAATGTAAATAAAAAGGAAATGTTTTTAATTAACTTGATATTGGAAGCAAAAATCAGTGAATCATGACCAAGAACTATTACACTCTGAGTCTCAGAGACTAACTGTGCCACTTTGAACCACCACTCTGGACCCATCCTAGTTCCTAATTCTGCCCAATAGTGATTTTGCACCCAGTACTTATTCTGTGTTTTCCCTGTTGCCTGCATGAAGACTATCTACGTAAGAGTAATAGTTTGGGATTCCTTTCAAGCTCAAACCAGGATCTACAATGTAGCATGTTATAAGGCTTAGGGTTCAAGGGATCTCAGTGGTCAGAGAGAGAGTCCAGGGGTCAAGTGGTCAAACATGGCTGACCAGGGAAGTAGGCCACTTCCTTACACAGGGAGACCCATGTGGTCTCCTGATCCCTGACAGAAAGAATCACAAAGCACAGAGCCAAAAGGAAGCTCTTAACACTATTGAACGGTGGTCCTCAAACCAACAAAAGGCCAAATTGGCAACTCATCAATAGGAATAAAATTTTTATCAGTCTCCTGGTTTTATATATTTCAATAATTGGGTTATGAATGTGTGATGATATTTTGGCTCTGTATGTAAACTACATGCTGGAGAATAGTTTGATGGGATTCATGGTGTTGTCACACTATGATAGCATCAATGGGCCACTTTTACATGTATATAGAAATACAGAGTCAAAGGCATTATATGTGTGTCAGCCCAGCACATATCACGGCCCAGTGCCATCTGTTGAAATGTATTCACTTTAAAATACATTTCTTTGGAAGAAGATTCATCAACATCATTGAACTACCAGCATGGCATGCAGAGACTACCAACCCTCAGAGAATTGTGCTTGGCAGGGTGGCAGACTGCTCTACAAAGCGATATTGGGAATTAGTGCGAAAAGACTTGTGGAGTGATCAATTTGCCATTGAGTGATCAGATGGTTTTCAGAGAGAATGGCCCACTTTAGGTGCCAGTGTGTTCCTTTGTTGCTGCTGGATTCTACACAGCAGTATTGTTCTTTGAATAGCCACCTTCAACATCATATGACTCTTTTCAAGCAAAACCAAGCAAATATGCTATAGGTTCACCATAGGAATCTGGTAGCAAGTTCTATCTCAGGGATCATGCAAGAACCTTCTCTTCTCTGCTCACTTCTGTGTGTCTGTAATGACTTAATGCACGATAGAATTTTGGTTTTGGGGAGGCACAACAGGCAGCCCCCAGGCATTACTTCTGGTTCTGTGCTCAGGAATCATTCCTGGCAGGCATGGGGGAATATATGTAATGCGGGGATTGAGTCCGGGGTGGCTGCATGAAAGGCAATGCCTTCCTGGCAGTGCCATTGCTTTGGCCCCCCAAATTTTCTATCATTGTTTAGGTTTTTCTCTTTTGAGAGTCCTAACCAAAAGTTCTTCATAAACCACTGTTTTAAGCATAGGGAGATTTGACAGAAAATTCAATAGACCTAACAGAGTCATTAGGTGACTCAGGGTTTGCTATTCAGTCTCATTAATGGGAAGAAAATCAGAGTACTTACATGTCAAATCACAAGTATTTCTCTGTCCTAAAAGGATTCCCATCACATTTACCTTTTTAATAATTTTAGAGTGTTATTTTTGGTAGCAAATATATTCATATTGTTGTACCAAGATCACTATCATATTTCTATAGAAACACTTCAATTTTGCAAAACTGAAATGTTGAATATTAAAAAAATAATTTTCCAGGGTAGTGTAATAGTCCAACACCTAGAATGCTAGCCTTGCCTTTGATCAGTCTGGGTTGGATCCCCATCATCCCATATGTTCCTACAGAGCACTGACAGGCTATGAGTTCAGAGCCAGTAGTAATCCTAAGCACCAATGGATATAGCCCAAAACCAAACAAACAAGAATCCCAAAACCTTCACTCCTTCCCTTCAGTCTTTAGCACCCATCATTCTTCATTTTATCCCCATAAGCTAAATTACACACTGTCCTTCACAGAACTGGTCTCGTTCAACATTTCTTCTATTGTATTGAACTTATTTCACTTAGCTCAATAATGTGCTCAAAGTTCATTCATGTAAAACAATTCTGTTTCTTCCAAGAATAAGTAATAAAGTATGCAAATATATAATTTTATTTGTCCATTTATCTGTCAATGCACACCTGAATTATTTGTACCTGTCTGAAATTATGAATAATGTTGCTAAGACTATGGCTGTACAAATATCTGTTTAGTTCCTATTTTCAATCTTTTGAGAAGGTATATGATGTATAATGCATTTCTATTTACCTTTGATAAAAAATTAATACTTATTGAAGTATAGCTAAGACTCAGAAAACATACACAGAGTGCATGCACTTTATTCCAGAGTATGGTTATTTGGCAATTCTTCCAAATGGATGACAGATCTTTATGGATCCTCTTAATCTTGTAAGTGCATTAGCTTGGACACATTTCAAGAAAATCCTATCAATACAGACCACCATATAGCAATAAAATAATGTTTCAATCAATATATTACATTGAAATTTTTAACCATACTTTATATATTTATATGAGTAGAATATAAGTGCCAGCATATTTTTTGTTATTTGAAAACAAAACACCCTCTTCCTTGAAATTAGTCTATATTTAAGATAATTTCATAAGCATTAGTTACTGACTTTTAATTTTAATCTGCATATACTCAAAGGTTTTGGAAGGGAGGAGAGGGGTTAAGACACACCTAGTTGTGTTCAGAGCCAACTTCTGATTCTGAACTCAAATAAGTTCCTGGCAGGTCATGGAGGAACATGTCATGTTGAAAATCAAATCAGGATCATTGGTATGCAAGGCAAGTACCCTACCCACCCTATTCTCTCTGGACCTAGCTTTTAAATTTGTTGTTGCTGCTGCTGCTGTTTTTAACTCTAGGGGCTACACTGGGTGATGCACAGGTATTACTCCTGGATCTGTAGTTAGGAATCATACCTGGAGTACCCAGGAGATGATATGGTATGCCTGGGATAGAACCCTGGTCAGCTGTGTATGCAGGCAAACAACCTAACCATTGTACTTTCACTCTGACCCCATCCAGAGTTCATTTGTATATTAAATTACATTGTTAATCATTGGCTAAAAAACTCTGTTTATATTATTTTATTTAAAAAAATAATGTTTTCCTTTTTTAATTATAATAATTTACTTACAATGTTGAAATGCATTGTACTTATTTATTAGGTTTTCTTATACAAATTTTTCAAGTAACTAACACAAAATAACATTTATCATTTCTTCTTAATCTTAATACTTGTAAAACTTTTATTTAATTTGAATGTTAACAATGCAAAATGTAAATATTCTCAGTCAAAGGTATTCAGTATAGATTTTATATTTTTCCAATCCAGTGTTTAATCTTATTGAATTAAGAAAAGTGGACATTTAGAATCATTTTAAAAAGTTTGAACTCTTCAATTAAGAGGTTAGGAAGAAAGAGGGATCAAGTAGGGACATCCAAGTTTATGCTCAGAGCATCACAATACTTGGGATCTGCTCCTTAAGTGGTTGATATATGGCAAATAAAAGTCAATATTGAAAAACAAGTATATAACACAAATCACTTTCAAATATAATGAGCATTAGATAAACAATTCAAAGTAATTAAATGATATTATAAGACCTTGAAGATTACCTTTTATTTTTCTGAAAATGTTCTCCAATTTCTAATTTAGAAAAAAAATAAAATTAAGTACAAGAGTTTAGATAACTCCAATATAAAGTAAGTCACATTTAATTGGACCAATCATTCCTGCCAAAGACATAGGCATGGTTTTCAGCACATGACTATGCTAATCAAGATATTTGATGAACTGTTTTTTGATAATGGTGACATCTCTCCCACTATAACTCAGTTTGTTGATAGATTTTAATTTGTTGACACGTGAAGCAAATGTAATGCAGTTTTATATTTTACTCTGCAAAATATTTGCATTATTTAATGTTCACAAAATATTAAATATTTAGTATTATATATTTAATGTTCATAAAACACTTTCCTAGTAAGATAGTATTATTTTTCTTGATAGAAGTTTGTCTCCAAATATGAAACATTTAATTATCAATACAAATTGATACAAATCAAATACTATAAATTTGACATTTTATAGTCATAATGAAAAATTATAAAAATACTTAAGAGGAGATGTTCAAAATTCTTGGCATACATGCACATCATTATTTATAAGACATACAAGTGAAAACATCAAGATGCAGATAATCATGGACTATCATTAAGTTTTATGATTAATTTTTAACAAAAATTTTAAGTGGAATTTCAGATTTCTTTTACCCACATACATACAGAGGAAGATGCTAACTACTATAAAGAGATCACTAAATATACCCAAGAAAACCAATTCCAAGTTGAATTCCAAGAAAAGTTAGCTTAGGGCAGAAGAGAAAGTATAGGGTAAACTAATTTGCTTACAAACAAACTTGGATTCTACCCAATACATCACATGTGGTTTTCTAATCACTTCCAGAAGTGCTCCATGAATACAGCTAGTTGTGCCCCACCCCTAAAAAAGAAGAAAAGAAAGGAAAATAAAAGAAAATTTCATCCAAAAGTGTTTCCTTTTTTAAAGCAGTGATTTGATTCAATTGTATGTCCATTTACAGTAGAAAAATATTCTTACCATGTGTTGCGCAGAATAGTGCTCATCTTTATTCATATGGACAATACATTTGTTCAAAGAACACATCTGCTAAAGGCTAAAATGATTCAGCAAGATGAATGAAACTTTGTTTAGCTTTCTTGTGATAGCTATTAGAAAAGGTTTAGGTTGTTTATTTTTTGGATCATTGATAAAGATTGTGAAATGGCAAGTGAGTCACCAGATAAAATGCTTTCAGAGTTGGCTTTGTAATTATATTCCTAAAAGGGAAAATTATATACAAAATTTCAATTCAAAAAGAGAACATTTTAAAGTTTATGTGTCCTCATATTTAGTATTATAATTGCTTTTGGAAAGTAAATCAATCCCCCACCATTTTTATTGCTTTACTTTATTAGTATTTTTTCTAATAATGTTATGATCTCTGTTTCATGATGCATTGTTCTGAAAGGCACAATCTAGCCTACTCAGCAAAAATAGCAAAAGTTATCTTTTACTTCAGAGTAGTAAAGTTTAGTCAGAGTAGGTTATGAAAAGTTAAATAGTACTAAAATACACATACATCCTTGCAAGTGGGCTATGGTAATGTATGGTCACTCTCAGAGAAAATGAGGCAATTTACTAATATTTTTATCTTTGTATTTCATTGTTGATGAGTTTTGTATATGTTGTCTCTAAGTAATTTTTATTTTTGTTTGGTTAAAAATATCGAAATTCATACACTGTTATGAGCTATTAATTTATTAATGTCCAAAGAACAACTTAGAATTTAACTAATCCTAGAGGTTATCCTTATAGAACTGAATCAAAATTTAATGCAACTTTCTAAGTACTTTAAGTCTACTGGATTATCAGCTGTCATACATTGCCTTTATATCAGCTAATACTATTAAGACATGTCATTTTAACCAAGCTGTTCTGAAAATAATAAAAGGTATAAAGTACTGAATGCTTGTGCTCTACTCTCAGTGACAAGGTATAGGTTAAACTTTCTAAGAGAATTTAATAAAAATTCAAAATAATAATCTAATATGATCTTGAGTCATAATAATTCTATAATTATAAACTTTAAGTATAAATCAGTTTTTTATGAATTGCAAATGTAGAGAATGGTCTAATAATTACCAACCTAACTAAGCTAACTATTAAATGTTTTAAAATATTATATCCTGGTCAAGGTAAGTGTATAAAGACCGAAGTAATTTTTATTTTGTAATTTTATTTTATTTTTTTAACTTTTTTTTGGTTTTTGGTTTTGGGATCAAACCTGGTCACCCTTAAGGATTACTCCTGCTCAGAAATCACCCCTGGCAAGCTCAGGGGACATATGGGATGCTGGGAATTGAGCCACCTTCGGTCATGGGTCAGCTGCTTACAAGGCAAAAATCCTATGGCTGTGCTATCTGTCCAGCCCCATGTCATTTTATTTTTCAATAAGCTTTTCAAGTACTATTAGATCATAGAAAATTAAAAAGAAAGAAGAGAATAATCAGAAAGAGAAAAAAGGGAAAGAAAAAGATGGTGTGGAAAAGGAGAAAAAGAGAGGTTTATGTGATTTGGTGTTTAAAAGCAAGTAACTATGGAGGTTGAATGGCTGCATGCAAACACAATTGCAACTTTCTTTCAAGACTTATAAAGCTTATACAAACATAGTCAACTAGCTGGCATCTAAGCTAAAGACCTAAAAAGCTTTATCTGAAAAGATGTTTGTACCTTTATTTTTATTGCAGCACTCTTCACAAGAGCAGACATCTAGAAACAACACAAGTGTCCAAAGACAGATGACTGGATAAAAAATCTATGGTCGGGGCCGGGCGGTGGCGCTGGAGGTAAGGTGCCTGCCTTACCTGCGCTAGCCTAGGAGACGGACCGCGGTTCGATCCCCCGGCGTCCCATATGGTCCCCCAAGCCAGGAGCGACTTCTGAGCGCATAGCCAGGAGTAACCCCTGAGCGTTACCGGGTGTGGCCCAAAAACCAAAAAAAAAAAAAAAAAAAAAAAAAAAACTATGGTCATAGAAATATTGGAATATCACATGACTTTAAACAAAAATGTTTTCAAAGAGCAAGAAAATCTCATTTTATTTGTGATATTTTACTAATTTGTGACAAATAAATGACTGACATGAAGCAGAAAGTCATTGAATATAAAGAGAAAATTAGGAAGCTAGATTAGGCATAGCATTGATTTCAAGCTATTGATAAGTGTGTTCTCTTGTTCAGTTTTCCATATCCATGGAAACTCATCATATTTAGTGGAATATTTGTAAGCTCCGATTGAATTCCCAGATATTTCGTTTTTATTAATTCTATTACAATGTTTTGCTGTTTCTAAATACTAGATTTCAAAATACGTTTTTAAATAATGAGTTATTTGTTGCTGGAAGGGAACAAATGTTGGGCATTGGTAAATATTTCCCAGACTTTCTATGTACTTTGAGGAAACAAAATATAGAAATAACTCCTTAAAACTATGTGTTAGACACTAAGTTTTATGCAAAACATCAAAAATGTCTGCCTGAAAGTCACTGAACCAGGGTGGGAGGAATTGAAGGGGAGACAAATGGAAATGATGGGGACAGAAAAATAAAATATGGTGGGGAAGAAACATTAAATTTTTAGTGTGTCAGGCATTGTGCAGAAATACTATATTTTTAGAAAAATTAGTGGGGCCTAATTTTATCTTTAAATCCTGCAATAATGAGTAAAAAGAAGAGTAACAGAGAAAGTTTTTATTCACTGCTAGAATCACTGCTAGTTGCAGGTTGGCAGCTTTCATGTTGCAAACTCTCAAATTGATTTTTTAAAAATGAAGAAGAAAGAAGCAAAGAGATAGGATTGTGATTTATGAAGACAGCAAAATGTTCCGGTGTCAATTCTAGCAAGTAGATGACCTAAGACTAAGCACAAGTAGACAGTACATTCTAGAGGTTTGAATTTCACAGGAAATGAAAAAATTTAACGGAATCTGGTACAACACAATTCGTGGATTCAGATTTCAGGTTCAGGAAAAAAGTTCTTTTGTATTGATACAACTCAGGATAAAAACTGAGAAAATAAATTTAACTCTACCAATTTTATTCAGAGATTAATGCACTTTGGTGCCTAATAAACCGAAGAGAAACAAATACACTCTATTTCCATTTGAATTAATTTCCACTTATTCAAAGCTTATGGCATAATTAGGGAAAACATATTTAAGCTTTGCAAAATCATTTTCTCAGATCATGAAACATCATTTGGATTCATAATGCCAATTTTGGAGAAAATTAATGTTGCCAAATTAGCCTCTCAAATTTAAAATCAGTGTCTCAAAGTCCCAAAAATAGAAACTGCGAGAATATTCAGAAAAGACAAAAAAGAATATGCTTGAAGTGATCAACTTCAATGGCCAATTTCAGTCTTTTGCTTACCATTTTAATTTATTTTATTAAAGAAAATTGTCAACATTTTCTATTAAGAAACTTACTATCTTTAAGAAATGATTTCAAATATGGTTTAAAATAAAAGTGACATTGCATTCAAATTTACAGTAAGTATAAATTGATTACTTAATTTCAAAAAAAATTTATTTTAGCCACTATCTGGCATACTACAAGGATGTAGAAATATAAGCTAAAATGCCAACTCATAAGTTCAGATATTTGTGTCAATAATAAATTTCATTTTTTACTACAAAGCAAAGATCTATAGATTCTGTTTAGATCAGATAAGTTCTTGACAATAAAAAGGCAGCATTAATAATAGTGTAAAGCCTGGATAAACAGAAGAGAAATAATTGAAGTCCAGTCACATAACTAGAGTGTTGGAGGGTTTTGATGGTGGTAAAAGTGAAATTAATATGTAAACAAAGGATAAGTATGGACACTGGTGTAAACCATGTTTAAAAAATTAAATATGATCTCTGATTGCAAGCATTTTTATTAAAAATGAATGGATTAAAATAGCAAAAATTTCAAAGAAATAAAAAAAAACCACATACACAAGATAGAACTGTAGTTTTGTTCCTTAATGTGCTATGTTCCTAGTGCTCTTTGTTGTTCTATAAATGAATGGCGTGTGAATTCAAGATGGCCACACACTGCAAAACTTTCTTTTGGACTAAAGGCAAATTGAAACTTCACTGAACAGAAGTTTGCCACTATGACAAGAAAAGTCTTTCAGAAGGGAGAATTGACCTTCTGTGTGTCTTTGTACATCTCTGTCTTTCTCTCTCTATCTGTTTAGGATTGTGGGCCAAACTCTGGTATTGGTGCTCAGCAATTGCTCCTGGCTATGCGCAGTGGACCATGTGGTGATGGAAAAAACAAACAAACAAACAACTAAGCTCTTCGAAGAAAGACAATAAGATTCCAAGTATGCTTCTTCATATAATTAATTCACAAAGCACTGTTATCTCCTAAATTAAAAAAAAAAGACAAAATAAAAACACTAGACAAAACAAGGGCCAGGACAATAAGAAATATGGTTGATAAACATTTAAACTAGGTTAACCTAAACAACTTAGTGTTGAAAAGAAGGCTTAAAAAGAAGTCAGAGATTCAGAGAAACAGTGCATTGTACGGCATTTGCCTTATGCCAAATTGACCCTGGTCTGAATCTCTGTCAACATATATAGTACCCTGAATACCTCCAGAACTGATCCCTGAACACATAGCCAGGAGTAGTCCCCAACAATATATAAATGACACCAAAACTAAAAAAATAAGTTAAATAGTAAGTTATATAAGTAGTAAGTTAAATGAAACCAAAGTTTTGAAAATAAGTAAAATTAATACATACATGTATTTATATTAATGAATCTAATATTACTTTAATAAGAGTCAAAGATCTAATGTTGAGAAAATTGATTTTTTAATAAATGTTTTTATTCAACTGTGTTTTGTTTGTTTGCTTGCTTGATTTTATTTTTTTGGTCACACCCTAAGCGCTCAGTGGTTCTCCTGGCTTTGCACTCAGAAATTGCTCCTGGTTGGCTGGGGGGACAATATGGGATGCTGGGATCCGAACCACCATCCATCCTGAGCCGGCTGTGTGCAAGGCAAACGCCCACCCTCTGTGCTAGCTCTCCGGCCACGAGAAAATTGACTTTATTAAAAAAAAAAGTCAAACCAATTGATTAAGAATTAATGGCCATGTTATAATGAGGATTGGAATTGCCTCCAACTCTAAATATGTAAATATATATAATGCACATAACACTGGTTTTTAAGGCTATTAAACAGTGGCGTGTGGTAACTATGGAGAGGAGGAATAGGATGTCACCTTCTTGACCAACCAAGATTTCATTTCCAGTCCTACTAAGTGTGGAATCAGCTGCACTAGGAATTGCATCAAGTTGTAATACTGGGCACAGATTCTTTGTGAGTCCAAATAAAACAGCACACCCTTGGAATATAAAAATGCTCAAAAGAAGTGATCCTTGGGTCCATCTGGGAAGAACACAGGGAGTTGAGCTCTCCAGAGTCTGACTGCAGGTAGGAGTGAATCAGTCCACGGCTTTGACCCCTACCTGCCTTGGCTACAGCAGACTGTTTTTGAAGGCCACACCTGAAGCTGCTCTGTGATCCCTGGTTCCAACCAAAAAGAACACGGGAAAAAATAATACGAACCTCATTGCAATACACAGAATTACAGTTAAAGGGTGACAATGAGGAAACAACGAAGGACAACTGTATGCGTGGAGTATAAGGATGGCAGCTCTGATGAGACAAAAAGTGCCAACTACCTGGTTGACTTCTCAGAAAGGGAGTTTAGAGTGGAGATACGGAAGATGTTCATGAAACTCAAGGGGAGCATAGATCGATCTGAACAAACTACAAATATGGAAATCAAAAAACTCCAAGCTGAAATAATGGGACTGAAAAATGCAGTAGAGTTAATGCAAAACTCTATGGAAAGCCTCTCCAGTAAAGTAACAGCAGCTGAAGACAGAATTAGTCAGCTGGAAGATGAGAGGCATAATAACTCCATTCATCAGAAGAGATTGGAAAAGAATCTCAAAGAAAATGAAAAAGCAATGGGAAAAATACTCAAAGATTTAAACAGATGAAAATAGAAATGTTCGATAAATTTGACAGAAACAACATAAGAATCATTGGAGTCCCAGAAACACAGGAGGAGAATCCCCAGGAAGAATCAACAATCAAGGACATTATTACAGAGACACTCCCAGAGATAATGACTGTATACAACCAAATCTTGCATGCCCAAAAAGTACCAGCTAAAAGAGATCCAAATAAAAGCACACCAAGACACATTCTAGTCACAATGACAAATCCCACAGACAGGGATAAGATACTGAAAGCAGCAAGATCCAAAAGGGAAATTATATTCAAAGAAACATCCTTAAGATTTACAATAGACAATAGGCTCATGGGGTATTTGTTAAGGATAATTTCTTTTATCCTCCATAAAGAGAATGTCACAATGTTGAGAAGGTCAAATATTAAACATCAGTGAATAATATGACTTCCAAGATTTCTCTCACATTGTAATTCCAAGAACAACTCCCAAGACATTTTCTTGAGAACATAGAATAGTAGAGGCATTCTTTGATTCAGCTACTGGTCCACTGTATCAACTACCTATTAGAGCCACTGTATGATGCTTAGGTTAACTGACATCACTCAGGATCTGCTTAGCAAATTCACCTGGAAAATTTCTGCTCAGACATTACTATAATCTTACAACAAACAGAGTATATTTTAGGTTCACTTCACAAATTCTTTCAGACTTCTATCATTCAAGGTGCTTCATTCCGGGATTTGTTCATTAGCTAAAAGTTGTGTTTTCCATTGACACACTGGGTTAATGTTAAAATCAGATGTACTAAGTCTAGAAAAAAAAGATGGGCATGAATCCTAGTGAACATCTGGGAACCATGAATTTTCCTGCAAAAGGTATTGCAGGAGTGGCGGTGAGATAGAGAAGATCTGGGAAGATCCTCATTCAATCTTTTGTAGACCTCCAAGAAAGACACTTTTTTTTTAAAAAAAAAAGTCATTTGATCTTTTTAAATTATTTTATTTATAAATTGATAACAGAGACTTGTTGGCACTTGGGAGTTTTAAACAACTTCATCCTCCATCATTCAACAGAATTTACCTGTTTTTACCTTAAGGGTCATGCTTTCCAGATCCAGTTTTAAATTCTAAATTCAACATCACAGAACCTAGGAATTTCTGAAATAAATTTGCATTAAAGTCATTTATCAACAGGTTTTGGGTTTATGTGCATTTTGGCTTTAAGGTAGAAAATATATATAATGTTTTCTAGGAATGAAATTATAACCATTTTCTAGTTTTGTCTTTGGATGTTGGATAAAAGCACTGATAATATCTGTAGCAATTTATCTTGTGCTTATAAAAAATGCTAGTAAAATATATCCTATTTCTTATTTTTTATCAGTGTTCTATCACCACAATGATGTTGTCACCCAAAGCACTTCCATTTTCATTATTTGATGCCACTGTGCCTTCAGGTGATATTTAGTAACTGTTCTGCCAGCAGGATGCACATCTACTGTACCTTAGTAACAACAGAAATAGTTTAGTTTTAATCTAATAAGACCAGGAAACAAAATTAAAAAACAAAACTTGAACCAAGTCAAATATCCATTTTTATAGCTTCCTTCTATAAAACCATTCTTACTAACAACTTAGGTGTGATCTTTGAAGCAGAATTACTTAAAAGTCAAAGGCTAGGACTTAACCAAATGGACTAGGTTGTGTTAACTGTGTTAAGAACTAGATACTCTCTGAATTCCCTGTATTGCTAATGATTGGACCTGATTCACAGTTTCAGATTCTTTTCTACTCAGAAAAGAATCTGCACATTAAGGATTGTATGACCATACCTGAGACACATGGCTCCTTCAGTTAAGAAGGAGCTCCTCCTGAAGAGGAACTCGGCTGGGTGCTGGCAGATCTTGGTATATTGAGCACTAGAGGAAAAGATTGTTTCTGGCTGAAAGGACAAAAGGAATTTAAGCAGAACATCAACCAGGTTCATAAAATAGTAAGAATCACTTAAGTGTTTAATCTTATAAAGACTAAAATATTATAGAGAAGCATAAAGAACAGAACATACCATTATGGTTCCTTGCTAGCATAACCAAGTAAAACTCCAACAACATACAAGATAATACAAAAAAGGAGGGGAGGTCATAAATGTAAGCTTTCTTTTCTGTTCTTTCCTTTTATTCTTTTCTTCTTAAATAATATCTCTTATTTATTTATTTATTTATTTTTTTTGGGCCTCACCTGGTGAAGTTCAGGGGTTACTCCTGACTATGCACTCAGAAATCTCTCCTGGTTTGGGGAACCATATGGGATGTCAGGAGTTAGAACCACGGTCCATCCTAGGTTAGCACATGCAAGGCAAATGCCCTACCACTTACACCACTGCTCCAGCCCCAATTCAGCTATATTTTATTAAGATATATAACAATGTTATTTGATTGTATGATTTTCCTTGGCATAAATAATTATGGACACCCTTTCTAATAATGCATCTTTTGGCCCTTTCTCTTTCTTCTGTTTTCTTCCCCATGATGCCTTGTTCTTCATTGTATTCTTGACAAAAATACTTATGTTTCATATGTGGGCCTCATTTATCTAAGTGCGCAGATATGCTGAGTATTTTAATTCTTTTAGGTGAATATCCACAAAACCATATAAAATGAAATATTGCTTCTAATTTAAAGATCTGAAAGCAAAAATTTGTTAACATAAGATGGCAAAGTTGATGATTAGGAAAGTGTTTCTCTGCTATTTTAAAAGTTGAATTTACATCTACATCTAAGGGTGGAACACTTCATATCAATTTAGACCATTTAATAAAAAAACAGAAAAGCAAGCAAGCAAAAATATCATTATAGTATGAGTATCAAATTGTAAGTATATACAAACTTATTTTATATATGTTAGCAATAGATTGTTTGAAAGATATATGTGTACATTAATAATTGACTATAAGTTGAGAATGCCCTGTTGTTTGTATAGTAACTAAAATAGAGTCATTTTCATTTGTCTTCTTGGTGTATGACACTTCAGTTGATATTTAGTGGCTAGTAGAGCAATATCATTTTCCTTTTATTTATTTAAGTAACTACAATAGTCATTTAACAATCTTATAGAGTAGAATTTTATTTTACAAAATAGAATGCCACTTGCCACATTAGATTTAAAATATCTTTCAAAGATATATGATTTTAATTTAATAAGTCCCATGATTTAGGAAGAGCTGATTTTATATTAATATAGACAAAGATTATAATGATATAGATTCACTTATGTTAAAATAGATATATAATCCTAGTTCACTTGATATGAATAATCCTAAAATCCATACTTTGAATTTTTGGTAATTAAATCTGAGTAGAAATTAGAGTGAATTATTTCTTTAAACATTACATCACCAGGTAGAGTCTGTCAAGATTTACAAGGAAGCATATTGAAGTTAAAGTATCCCATCATTTTTAGTATGAGCTGGTATTAACAGATGGAGGCCATTTTTCATTGTAAGTAGCCTTCTTTTAAAATGACCTATGTGAACAATTTTATTAAATGAGTCTAAATTTAGATAAATTCTTTTTTACCACGACATTGTTACTTTGCCCATTGATTCTGTTTTTTCATTCATCATTTATGACTCCTGCAAACCTCAGGTCCTTTCACAGACAACTGAGTGTCCCTCACATCTACATAAGGAGTGTGACTCATTCTTTTCTGAGTAAACAAGTTATTAACTGATAAAAATGACTATTGTCATATTTAGGTTTGTGTTATGGATTCCATCCTTGTGGGGGACTCATTTAAATGTTTGCATCCTGGAAATTCTGTTAACATGAAACCCATTTGGAACTGATTACTTAAGAGAAATCAAATCTGGTGGTATTTGCAAGAACAATTCAAAACCATTGTTGAGTTTCTATACAACAAGTCAAGAACCTTATGAAATTACCAGGAAAAATGAGCTTGGAACAAGTATGTGTTTATGACATACGAGTGTAGAAAGATACCTGGATGCTTGTGAGCTAATTTGTTGAGAGAGACAGAGAGAGACAGAGATAGATAGATAGATAGATAGATAGAGAGAGAGAGAGAGAGAGAGAGAGAGAGAGAGAGAGAGAGAGAGAGAATGAAAATGAAATCAAGGTAGGTAGGAGAAAGGGGAAAATTTGTTAACTCTGGTTACAAGACAGTCACGAGTGAACATTTTACAAGAAGGAAGCTCAGTCATTTCTGAAAAGAGAAAGCAATACTCCAACCCTCTGCTGAGTATAAGTTTTGGGAATATGGTGATTAGATGATTAGATGGGGTTCACACCTTACACTGTGAGTGTAATGGAAGAGAAATCCTTGTCTGTCATGGCATCTTGAAAACACAACCTCCTCCCCGTCTTGATCATTATAATTCCTTCTCTTTTCTGGAAAGATTCTATTGTCTTTCCTAATTCACTCTCAAACCCTACATCATGCCTCATCATCCTGCATGTTATTTTGAGGGTGATGGAGGTTTGGCTACACACACTTCCATGAGATTCAAACAAATGGAAGATGATGAAAAAAGAAACAGTATCTAATCCTCCAGCCCTCCCAAAACTCTACCATCCATGACCTTCTTGTACAATGCCCACAGTTTGGCAAAAGCAAGTGACTTATAAAGAGATGGTCTCATCCATAAATCTACTCTCATGAGACCCCAGAGTAATAACTAGAGATAAAGCTTTAATCTGGTCCTTCAGGTGAGAAAACTTTTCATTTTCATATTTATAAATATGTCATGTGTAACCCAATTTTTGCATAATATTATAAATTTGGAGATTTTTACATTTATGAATATTAATATCTGTCAGTGACTAATCATCTATAGGTAAACATGGTTACATGTGTGTATATGTATTTCTCTGGTTTAAATGAATAAAGACAGGACTAGAGTGATATCAGAACTTGGAGGTACTTTAGACTTACACTTGTCTCCAGGAGTGATCTCATAGTTCAGACTCTGGAATAAGTTCTAAAAATCTATACTACAGCTAGCATTTTGACTATTTTTTGTAATACACATATAGCATTTATTCAATAATGAATAAATGTCATGGTTATATAGCAAATGCTCTTATAGAGTACAACACAAGTATGAGTAAAACTCTTTATCAACTACAGTCTATTTGCCACTTCATTTTTATTGAGAATTATTTTCATCCTGAAACTACCATCTCTGTGGCCAGCAGCATTGATAGCAAAGTTGCTGACAGTCCACTTGAATTGAATCAGTCTGTTTCTGTGAGATGCAGTCATACCAGGAGTGAATGTTCACCTCTGAGTCCTTATGAGACCAGATGCTGAAAAGCAGCTTCTGTCATCACAATTCTCTCTCCTTCCTACCTTCTCTCCCCCTGCTCTTGCTTATACTAACTACTGGGGCACCCTAACCAAATACATCAGAACTTCTTTGTTTCCTCTGGTTTTGTTGTCATAACTGTGCAGAGCCTGAAAGAGACAGGTATGAAATCTACCTGGTTAAATATCTTCAGATACATATATAAATTTCTTTGAAGAAAGAAATTCTCACTTGTACTTACTTACATATCTGAGAACAGTAGATTTGCCCAAATTATGACATTTATAAGTTGAGGGAAGGGGGTACAGATTGGTTTTCAAGGGACTGAGGGGCCACTCCTGGTAAGGCTTTGACAATCAAGATTGAAGAATAAATGCTCAGGCCCTATGATAAGGTGTAGTGTTTTGTCCATGTGGTGCCAAGAACCATCAGGGTCATATAGACAGAAGTTCAGGGGAGAACCCAAGATTATTGTGTTGTCCATTGGGACAGCATCCAAATTCACACCTTAAGCATGAAAAATATGATTCCAGGTCTTCTGTATTATACCCTGATCTAACATATTTGAACTGACAAAAACTTCAAATGTAACTTGATTGGCATAGAAACTGGTAAAATATTGAATGATCTTACTTCTTTTTGTTGTTGTTGTTTGTTTTTTTGTCTCTTTGTTTGTTTTTGGGTCACACCTGAGGTGCTCAAGGATTTCTTCTCGCTCTGTGTTCAGAAATCGCTCCTGGCAGGCTCGGGAGACCATATGAGATGCCAGGATTCAAACCACCGTCCTTCTGCGTGCCAGGCAAATCCCCTACCTCCATGCTATCTCTCCAGCCCTATGATCTTACTTCTTAAATTATTGAACTGCATTGTAAAAACAGTTAATCTCTAGTTAACATATGTGGGTAATTTATAGAACATTAGTTTAGAGTTTGAAAATTATTTCTAGTTAAAGTTCATCTCTCGAGTTTTGTATTGCTTCAGATCTAATAGTCAATCATGTACATGTATTATTTAAATGCACGGTATAATTAGGGTAAAGAACAGATGCATGATAATAAAAGACTCTGGCAAATCCCTTGCCAAATGATTTCCTTCTGTGAAGAAGACAAAAACAAAAACAACAGCCACTTTATTAAGATGCCATAAATATCAAGGTTCTAAATTATTTTAATTGGGTCGTTCCCACATTGTTAATATTTATCATTGAATTTCATGGTTTTGAGGATCTCGACTCTGAGAAATCATAAATAAAAACTGACACAAATTGCTCGTTTTTCTTTTTAATTCAAACTTAGTAGTTAATAGAAGAACATATGTATGCTATAATCCCTAATATTTTTATCTAGGGAAAACTCTCTTCGCCATCTTTATAATTGGAAAATGACTTGTATTTATACTGACATTTGGGGAGACAACTGCTTCCAAGAACACTGTGCAGTTTATGCCATTCTGTCTGGAACTGAAGTTTAGATTAGAGTATTTATCAGTTAAAGTCACTCATGGCCTTATCTTTAGTATTTTAGAATACAAATAATTCAGCATTGTTATTTATAACCTAAAGGTAGATCTCAATGTTTCTCTAAATGTTTTCAGTAGTCATTTATATTGCTCAGTATGCCTACAAAATACTAATAATATACATGATATGGAAGGTTGTCTCTCTTAGTCAATGTTAGAAAAGATCAACATAAATTGTTAGTATATTCTTCAAGGCAGTCTATTCTTCCTATAATAATCTTCAGTAAATGAAGACATGGTTCATAGGACATTGATTGTCCACCTCATACATGGCATTCTGATGTCCTAATTCTAGTACTTACAGAGTAGTTTCATACCTGACTATATTCCCTGAGAATGTCATTCCTCAATTCCCCTTTACTGGTGATATAGTATCTTCCCAGGAGCAGGGTATTTAAGGGGTGTGTACAGGTGTAGATTTTGTAAACTCTGGTTAAATCCTTCAGTAAATTTAGATGACTAAAAGATTAAAAAAAAAGCATGGAATCAGATTCCTCACTATAGGAAGCTGCCATATGAACCAGAATGCTCAATTTAACAAAATGTCTCTTTTATTCATGTTATATATTCTACCATTGTTCTTTGGTCTCAGCCACAAAGGCAAATTAACAGAAAAGTTCAAAACTTTGTCAGCAAGACTTTGGTCTCAAACAGTTATGCTCTTAAAATTGGTATGAAACTTGAATAAAGTCACTCCTATCCTTCATTCTTCAAACTGAAAGTGACATATGAACCTTCCTATTTAAGTTCATTGAGATTTTGATCATTTCCACATTGGGTTTGGTTTAATTTTTACTTAATTAAATGTCTCCTAAAACTGGTGCTTTTGATAATTGCCAAGGTATTTTCACCTTCTAATTGTGTATATTATCCCAAATATTAAGAAATTATTCTCATAATTCATCAAGTCAGATATTCCATGATACTGTTTTATAATTCTTGACATCTTGTGTCAACATTGGTATCACTTCTGATTTTTATTTTCATTTCCTAGAATCTTAAAGCAATTCAATAAATCTATGTGAGTGTTTCCTTTTCACAATTCAAATGTTTTGACTTGCTTTTTAGTGAGAATGGTACTTATAGAACAATCATAAGGAAACCACCTTTGCACTCAACTTTATAGAATTCATTTTAGTTACCATTATTTCAAGTCTAAATTAAGCCATTAAGCCATGATAATTGAGAAAATTTGGTGATTTCTCTTCTCTTTAGCAATTGCACATTAAAATATTTTAAGTTCCTTTTTTATTTCTTTTTATAACTGAATAAGATCTTTAAAATAAGTATGCCTTTCTACTCTGTGACTTTTATAGAGTTACAACATGCTTTTAAATACTATTTCTCTATATTAAGCTCCATATGACCATAGGCCTCATCTGTATAAAATATGCACATAGGAATGCATACAGAGACTTGCATGTATAATACATGTGTTCCAACCATTTTACCTGCTTTTCCAGATTCCTATTTTAGAATTTTTCAATGATAAATTAAACATCATATTTTATTCTTGATTACTTTATTGTTCTTATAAATGTCTCTCCGTGTGTGTTTATAAACATTTTAGCCTGAGTGCACAGATGCATATTTAGAAACATTAGAAGCTGAGCTTTCAAAATTAACTTTACCAAATGTTAAATGTTTTTTGAGAAATAAGGGACTTTCATATTTTATTTTCCTGGATACTTAGAAAATATTTCATTTAAGTAGTCTTTAGGGGAGAAACAAATGTTATGCAACTCACATAGCAAGAGAGTCTAATATACCTTCATTTATCAACTCACATTAATCTGAATCCATCTGTTATTTAATGGAAGTATCTACCTGGGGCATTTAACTTATTAAATTATTTTACATTTCTGGCTTCACTCATCACCTATGTCACCTTTTATCTCATATCATCTCTTGTTTTGCATTTGAAACTATCTCAGATTTCATCATTTTTATTTTTATTCGGATGTTTATGGCCTTCCTTCTCAAAAGAAAATAATTTTCATAATCAACATTGATGCAAGTAACACCATCTTATTTTTTTTAACTTAGTAGATATTTATAAAGCTTCCATTATGTGCCATGAACTCTCCCAGGAAAATGTATAGATGGCATATTTTCCAGTTCTAAAATTAGAAGCAGGACAGTTCAGAAGAGAGTGAGGAAGTTCAACTATCATCAGAGGTAGTTTAAGACAAACCCTTAGACCAATGACTATCCTTTAACCCCTAGACACTTGAGTTGCAAGAATAGTTTTAACAGCTACCATACTTGGAGAGCATAGGTGTGTCCTCAAGTTTTATTCTGAGTTCCCTACTTTATCTTCTTTCACTAGCAGAGACATTTTGACAGTACTTGTGAACAAGTACTTATCATTCTTTAAATCATCTTCAATAAGAACTTATTAACATAACAGAAAACACAGTCTTATATCATAAAACCATCCTGGGATCTCTGGATATTATTATTTGACTCTCCCCAAAATATCACTTGAGCATGTTGCCTGCATCATAGGAGTCCTGGGTGAGGGGGTGGGGGGCGAGGGTTCTGGACATCTGGATTCAACCCCTTGCATCAGGAGGCTCATTGATTTGGAAAAATAAAACATCAACCTATTCCCTTTCTGCAGAGCATATTTAAGAGGATCTTTTCCATCCTTGATTCAACTTGATGCATGCTATTTGAAGACTAACAGCTTTGTTGTCCTTCTACAGATAAGTAAGTTCCAATAAAAAATAAAAGGTAATTTTATGAAACACATCTG
This sequence comes from Suncus etruscus, assembly GCF_024139225.1. Lineage (NCBI taxonomy): Eukaryota > Metazoa > Chordata > Mammalia > Eulipotyphla > Soricidae > Suncus > Suncus etruscus. The sequence goes on from NC_064857.1 coordinate 59,021,842, forward strand.
ATAATGTCTTTACTTTGCTCTCATAGTTTGTATGTAATTTTAAGTTATTAAACAGTTGTAAAATATCTCTGAATAATTTTGGACTGCACTACATAAATCTCATTGAATAGTTTTTGAAGAGTTATAAGTAAATAGGAGAAAAACATTTGCAGTTCAGAAGTTTTTTGAACCTTCCTCTGTCCATTAAAGCTAATTCTCTTGTTAATCTGCCAGGATATCATGATCTTGTGAAGACTCTTGTTGTGGTGGTGCTTGTTGTTTGTTTGTGTGTTTGTGTGTTTGTTTGGGGACTACACCAGTGATGCTCAAGGGTTACTCCTGACTCAGCATTCAGGAATCATTTCTGGAAGTGCTCATGGGATGCTGAGGTTGTAGCTGTGTTGGCTGTGTACAAGGCAAATGTCCTACCTGTCGTGCTATTGCTCTGACCCTGGGGTTTTGTGAAGCTTCTTAGTCTTCAAAACCTTTACTGTACATTAGTGTCTGTATTTGCTCTTCCTTTCTTCAATCCCAGAGTTTGGGAGGAGTGTGATGGCTTTATTAAAAAGACTATTTTCTTGTTCTATTATTAAAAGCATAACCATAGGTTCTAATTCTGTTTCTTAGGAGTAAAATTGTAAAAATTTTAACATTTTTATAAAATGTAGATTATTTTATTTATTTTATTTTTTTATTTTGGGCCATACCCAGTGATGCTCAGGGTTTACTCCTGGCTAAGCTCTCAGAAATTGCTCCTGGTGTGCGGGTTCATATGGGATGCTGAGGGATCGAACCATGGTCCTTCCTGGGTCAGCCACATGCAAGGCAATGCCCTACCTCTGCGCAATTGCTCTGGCCCCTAAAATGTAGATTTTTAAAATACACCAGCTCACAAATTCAGCTCATGCAAACACAAACTTCACAGGATCAAAGTTCACTAAATTCAATTTTTTCTTTTATTTTGCAATTTTTTAAAAAAAAATTAAATGAAACCCAACTACAAACATGTTTATAATCATGGTGCTTAAACAAAGACACTATTATAAGAAAAGAAATTAAAAATAAATCTTCAGTTTATTTTCCTTTTTTCTTTTTCTTTTCTCTTATTCTTTTTTCTCTTCCTCCTTTTCTACTTCTTCCTCTTCTTTTGCTTTCTCCTCCTCTTCTTCATTTTCTTCTCCCTCTTCTTTCTCTTTTCTTGTCTTCTTTTCCCTTCTCTTCTTTTACTTCTTCCTTTCTCCTTTTTCTTCTTCCTCCTTTTCTTATTTCTCTTTTTCCTCTTCCTCTTCTTCCTTTTTATCCTTTTCCCCTTTTTCTTCTTTCTCTTCTTCCTCTTCCTCTTCCGCTTCCTCTTCCCCTTCCTCTTCCCCTTCCTCTTCTTCTTCTTCTTCTTCTTCTTCTTCTTCTTCTTATTATTATTATTATTATTATTATTATTATTATTATTACTATTATTTCTTTTCCTCTTCCTATACTTTCTCCAACTTTTCTTAATATTCTCTTCCCGAATCTCAGGAACTCTTTCTGTTGCGTTTATCAAAGACTTTTATTTTCATCTGTTCACATTTATTAAGTATTTGTTGTTCATTTTCTGATCATTTGCTTTAGGTTATTTTCTAATCTCCTCTGCTCTAAGGAGTTGTTCTGCATCTCATCTTCTGGCTCACTGACCCTGTCCTCAGCTGCAGTTACTCCCTTGGAAAGACTTTTCATTGAGGTTTTCATTTCACCTATTGAGTTTTTCAGACCTGTTGTTTGAGTTTGGAGTTTTCTGAGTTCTATCATTGTAGTCTGTTCAGCTTGATCTATGCTTGCTTTGAGTTCTTTGAGCATCCTCCATATTAATACTATAAACTTCTTATCTGAGAAGCTTTTCAGGTCATCTTCATTCTCTATGTGTTGTGTTGTCATGTATTGTTTTCCCATTGCAACACTTGTATAGTGGTTTTTACCATGTACTGTGCTGGGGTTCGTGGATTAAAAACCGTGCAGCTGAGGAGTGAAGTGGAGCAGCCGCGCTCTTCTGGCTCCACATTATTAGGTGAGGCCTTTACCGGGTTTGGGCCCTGGAAATTGTGTTCAATGGCATCTTCTTGGCTGTCTTGTGCAGGAGGGAAAAAACTCAACTTTTTCTTAATTTGAATAATTACAAAATATTTGCAAATAAAAATATTTTATATTTGTGGTATGGGTAGCAAAAGAGAAAATAACCTTGATTCACATTCTGGGCATTGATGTGGTCCTTGAGCAATGTCACAGGTCACTCCTGAGCAATGAGCCAAGAATGGCTACTAAGTGTGCCTGAGTATGGCCCCAAATAGTCCCCCCACAAAAAAAAATTTGAAATCTGAGTAAGGCATATACAAGTTACATAACATTAAGAATTATTTTGCAATATTTCTCTAATTTAAAATGATTTAATGCTAACAATTTTGTTAACAGCTGAAGAACTTCTAATAATATCAGATACATCATCTTTCAATTTAACTTAGATTATCAGTTAAAGGTCATTTTATAATAATAGAATCTAGTCAGTAGTTTTATAAACAAACATCTATTCAAATAACAGGTTTGAAATGCATGTATTTAAATATTGCAATATTAAAAAGAAACAAGTAAATACATACTCTCATCAGGGATGATAATGCCCATCTCTCTAGCACTGATCAAATTAATAGACAAAAAATTACTAGGGGAGGATAAAACTTGAGCTACACAACCCAATTTGTTATAATTAAGGAATTTTCCACCCAACAATGGCAATGACAATAACTGCACTGTGTATTAGAGGCACATTAGCTTTGATTTATTTATTTTGGTTTTTGGGCCACACCTGGCTTGCTTGGGTTACTCCTGGCTCTTTGCTCAGAAATCATTCCTGGCAGGCTCTGGGGACCATATGGGATGCCAGAAATCGAATCTGGTTTCATTCTGGGCTGGCTGTGTGAAACTCAAATGCCCTACTGTTGTACTATTACTCAGGCCTCACATTAGCTAATTTTTAAGGTAAGTTCTATTCAGAACCAGAAATGAATTTTTCCCCTTCCCCAGAAGTTTTATAACTAAAAGGGCCTATAGTATAGTATGTTTTCTGACCAGAGATTCTAAAGTTTAACATGGATAAAAATAATAGCCATTAAAAAAAATGGCAAATAATAACCTGTTTGATCTACTTAAAATTTAGTTCATTTAGAAATATATCCTATAAAATAAATTTAGTATGATAAATATCTAATAAAAAGCCTTAAATTATGTTGTTCAAATTTCAATTATAGTCTCCAGACAAAGAATAACATAACAAGAGTAGAAATAATAAACACTCAAGTAGATGTCAAAGATATAGAGTGCAGGTAAATCATCTTTTAAAGTCAGTGATATTCAAAACAAGTCTTGTGAGATTAAAACAAAATTTAATCTCACAAATTTAAGCCCCTGGCTGACAGATCAAGAAAAATGGAAAATGACACAAAAATAACCATATAAGGATTGGTAAACATACACTAGTATAAATTATATACTTTTAAAAGATTAAAGCATATATTGTGAATATATATGTCAATACTAAACTTGACAGTTTAGATAAATCAGACAGATCCATCTGAACAAAAGTGGCTCAAGCACAATCCCATAAAAAAACTGAGTTATTCAGGCCCGGAGAGATAGCACAGCAGTGTTTGCCTTGCAAGCAGCCGATCCAGGACCAAAGGTGGTTGGTTCGAATCCCGGTGTCCCATATGGTCCCCCGTGCCTGCCAGGAGCTATTTCTGAGCAGACAGCCAGGAGTAACCCCTGAGCAATGCCGGGTGTGGCCCAAAAACTAAAAAAACAAACAAACAAACAAAAAAAAAAACCTGAGTTATTCTACATCTGCCTCAAATTGCATTTTTAGTTAAATTTTTTTCTCACAAAGAACTCTCAAAGGGATGAGTTTATACATGCAGAAGGATGAGGTTATTGAATATTGTTTTTAATATTTATATTTGTGGTATTTGGTTGATAATATTAAAGGATAAAAGGTCTATTTCCCTGTTCTACAAATTCAGAACTTAACACAACAGACACACACTCGCATACACTTCAATATTTATATCAGCATCTAATGAAGACAAAAATCTGCTCACACATACACAATAATTTATATATGGACCACAAGAAAAATGGAGGCATTCTAGGTAGAATTTTAATGATTCTAACACACACAAACACACACACACACACACAAAATTATATGGCATGATCTCCAGGATTTATTTCCTTCTTGCCTTATTATAAAGACATTGATATGACCTATAATTTTTTAAAAGTATCAAGTCCAATAATCATCTTAGTAGCTCTAGTAAAGGCGCTTGAGAAATGTTAACACTATTTTGTTAGCAGAAGGGATTGTGTGACCCGCTAAAGGGCAACAGAGAAGAAAATGCAACAAGGAGGGTGACTTTCCATGCTTTTCCTTCAGAAAGTGATGCTACTCATGAATCTCCTCACCTAGTTCGACTTTGCAGAGTTCAACAATGAGGCTGGAGGGCTGGGAGCAGAGTCAAAATGATCCTGAATTCCTCCAAAAACTAAAATGTCTTCAGAATGTCATGGGGGAAAGAGTCCACTTGAGAAAGTAAGAAGAAAGAACAGAATAGTGGATTGCAATTAAAATATATACTTAGTCCCCAAACTGGTATGGTCACCCCCAAATTCATAGGGGAAGTTGCTGTATTTCATGACTATTTAGAAACCAGCTTTCATACAAAAGAGGTAGAACAGGGAAGGAAAAGCACTTGTTTTGCATGCAGCAGTACCTACAATCCTGATGCAAAACCCAGCACCACATATGGTCCACTGAACACCACCAGGGGGCGCTCATGAGCACAAAGCCAGGAGCAAACCCTGTGAATCACTGCACATCTGCCCCTAAAACCCAAAAAACAAATCCCTAGAAGAATGCTTCACCCCCATATTTTTCTATCTATAGCTCATCTGAGTAGCTTTTATTGGGGTTTAATAAGCATTTTAAACTCACATTTTATTTTATTGATTAATTAATTAATTAAATTTTTGTTTTGGAGTCACACCCTGAGGCACTCAAGAGTTATTCCTGGCTCTGCACTCAGAAGTCGCTCATGGTATGCTCAGAGGACGATATGGGTACAATATGGGGTGCCAGAGATTAAACCCGGGTTGGTCCTGGTTCAGCCACTTGCAAGGCAAACATCCTACGTGCTGTGCTATTGGTCAGGCCCCATGAATGAATATTAAATACCAATTAAAATAACAATTTGTGGTGACTGTATAACCGATTTTAATCTGTTAATGGGACATAGCACTCATGCACAATCAGAGCAGATGTAACAGAGAGATTGATAGACTTTGAGCACTGATATTTATTTTATTATTCTTTTAGTATGCTTCTGTAACAGCAGGTCTCAGGGGGTGGCCCAGAAGTTAAGTCCCTATTTGGCATGTGTGAATCCAATAAATATGACCTCTTTCATTGCCAAAACATTCTCTAGGGCCACAACCAATTGTAGAAGTTTACAGAATAACACTGACATCAGCAGCAAAAGGGAGGGAAAGAAAAGACCATATACAGATAGATTCAATTATGTAGGGGCCAGAGTGATAATGTTAGGATATAAAGTTTGACTTAGAATTAACTGTAACCTAACTTTCATATGAACCCAAGTACAGCCATGATAGGCTTAAAGTTAAAAATAATTGCTTGCTCTGCTTCTATAACTTAGCTTTGCAATAATAGTGCTGACAGTACTGATACTAGGAACTGACCTTATGGTCACATATCAGATAATACCACAAAAATTAGAACAACCACATAAAGCAAAGGACAGATGTCCACACCCTGGGTCTGACACCTCACCCTGGATCTGGAGATGAATGATTTCCTTAACTGGGCCTAGAGTCCACCCAACCTGTTTGCCTGATGCAACATATATCTGACAATCAATTCTAGCCATTTGTTTGATGCAACTTTGTACTAAGGACCAATACTTTTAAAGGTCAACTTTCCATATACCGAAGCCCTAGGTAAAGCCCTATAAAAATGGCCTGTGAGCCATTCTCAGGTTCTCCATTTCTTAGGAGGTTGTAGACCCCAGCATAGTGGAATAAACTCCCTTGCTTTTTGCATTACTGCACTGTCTCCCTGGCGGTCTTTTGCCTGTCAGATTCTCAGTCCAGATCTAACAATAGTAAAGTGACTGACCCAGACTCAATTCCTGGCACTTCATAGGGTCCCTTGAGCCCACTAGGACCTACTAGGAGTGATTCCTTAGCAGAGAGAGGAACAAGCCCTGAAGAACCACTAGGTATGGCCCTAACACCCAAATCACACACACACACACACACACACACACACACACACACACATATATATATATATATATATATATATATATATATATATATAATATAGTACAGAGTGCATGCTTTGAATATATGAGACTCTAGGTTTGATCCCTGCCAACTCAAAGGCAAAATATAGTGACTCCCAAACTTGAAAATAATTAGTTGAATTATATGTTCTTTTAATATTAAAACTCAATGTTAAATACTGTTCTATTTTATATCCACATAATATATAATGCTACAAGAGATACACACATATTTATGTATATATACATATACATATATATTCTAATAGGGCTTGAAGCACAGTGAAAGAAATAAAAAAGATTATAATTCATTTTTATCCTTTTGCATTTAAAAATTTAACATGGTTTAAGATTTAGTTAAATCATGCTTTATTAGAGAATTTAATTATTTGTTAGAGCCACATAAAAATATTCAAGGAGTTCCATTGACCACCCCCATAAGTAAAGAAATTGTGAGTTGGAGAGGTAGTACAGCACGTTGACTGCTTGCTTTGTACTCAGTTAACCCTCATTCAATCTCCAGAACTAGAGCAAAGAGACAGGAATAACCACTGAGCACTACAGGATGAGCCCACAATCCCCACCAATATACATTGTCATCACTGAGATAAAGAACTATTATATAGGTATGGATATTGATATGGATCTAGATAACATATATATAGATGTATGTATGGGGGAAAGATTGTGAAAAGGTTTTATGCAAGTGACAGTATTTGGTGAGAATATTCAGTGCTTCTATAAAATTTCTTTAATGTGTATAAATGGGTTTAAGAGCATCTTCAACACTGAAAGATCACACCTGTGTGGGAAAAGAACTATACCAAAAAGGAACTATCAGTCATTGAGTGATTTCCCCACAGAGAAATATGTATCATAATGTGATACATGCCTAAATTGGCCGTCATTTTGTGGACGACCTTAACTGCCGGAAAGACAAAATTGCACTTACTTTGGTAGGGAATGGAGCACATTTAAGTGCTTTACAAGAAGGGAAAAAAGCATGATTTGTGTCGATGTTACTTGTCAGTGTGTTGCTTTGGGTTTGCCTGAAGATCATCTAGGACAGGAGTGAGTTGCAGGTGAATAGATAGAGATCAGATTCCAGGAAGAGAGAGCCCAGGGCTAGAAGAGTGAGGGCAGGGACCACAGAAGACAAAATAACGGTGCATTTTGCATCTTGCTAAGGTGAGCTACATGCACTCCTGCCACAGGGGCTTCAGGAGTGCTCACACAGAGTCCTCCCAGGTAGAGTGTGAATGAGTAAGGGCTGCCATTTGACATGCCATGGTATCGGTGCTTACCTATCTGGAGGAGAAGATAAAATTGCTTAGAAGATAAAAAGTGCTTAGAATACCTTTGAGTTGGTGAACGTACAAGAATTCTCTAAAAAACTCACAGCAAAAGTGGAAATAAACTAAAGAATGTTGTCTATGCTTGTGGTTTGGTTTTGTTTGTGTTTGGGGGTTACATCTGTTGATGCTCAGGGCTCAGTGCTGGCTCTATACTCAGGAATCATGTCTGATGGACTCGGAAGACTATATGGGATCCAAGGGATGGAATTTTGGTCTCCAATTTGCACTGCAAGGCAAGCGCCATACCCACTGTATGTCTATCTCTCCAGCCTTTTAAGTTTAATGTTTCATGGCTTACATCATTAGTTTCTTTCAAAGACCTTGTGAAGTGGTTAGCACTTCAGGATTGGTTAAATATCTGGAATTAAGATGTAAGTTCTTTTGACCTGCACAATAAACATGATCCCCAGTTCCAAAGGTCTGGCAGAGACAATTGTAACTGAATGGGGCTTCTGGAAGCACAAAGAAAGACGCTATCCTAGGTGCCATCCTAGGTTCAGCGCAAAGACCAAGGTCACCAACCACAGAAGATGGATTAAAATGACGCTGAGGGAACATAACCTCTAGAACCACAAAGACTGACTTCATCATAAGTCCCACCGTAGGATCTGTGCAGATACTGAGACCCCTAGACACAGAGGTCTGATTGTATCACTCAGGACAGAGCAGAAGTCTTCCACACACCACAAAAGCACCACCGGGAGAGTAAATGATCCTGATCAGAGTCTATAGTTGATCCCATGACAATATACTCCAAGGACGGAGAAACCCCATAATTGTTAGGCCAAGTGAATTCCTTTTCGAATGACCCCAATATTTACTGTGCCAGGGCAGGAGGGAAAAAACAAAAATACAAAAAGCACAAAACCTTGGTTAATTTTTTTATATATTATTTTTTATCTTCACTTATTATTATTATTATTTTTATTTACCTATCTATTTTTGGTCGATTTCTCTGTTTGGGTGTGATTATTGAAATTGTTGTCCCCAGTTATACTTATTTTTTCTCTTCCTTTCTTTTCTTTCTTTATGTGCTATGCCATGTTTCTTATTTCAAGACCATGGCGGTTTTGTTTTGTTTTGTTTTTGTTTTGTTTTGTTTTTGTTTGTTTTTCTTTGTTTTGTTGCTTGTTTTTTTTTTGTAGTGCTTATCAATATAGCTGGAGTCCCCACTGGATATTTGACACTTCTTTTGGTACTGGTGGAGTGTTTCACCTTCTTTTTCTCCTTTATCTCTCAAATAGTTGATGAGAGCCCCTAGAAGGATTCCGCCCATTTTAGGCGTACTAGACTCTTACCCCAGTTTATTACTTTTCTCTTTTTCAAACAAAACTATGCATCTTGAACTAGCTAGTCCTGCCTCCAGTTAGAGGGGGAAATAAGGGAGACATCAAGACCAAACAGGTGCAAGACTACTAAGTAGTAGGTCAGATACAGAGGGGAACACATATTCTAGCCGCCCTGGGGGTGAGGGAAGAGGAAATGGGAGGGAGGACAAAAATGGAAGTGTAGGGAGAACAATTTGGTGATGGGAATCCCCCTTGATTTTATGTAAATATGTGCCTAAAATAATATTGTCAACAATATGTACGTCAATATGATCAAAATAAAAATTATATTAAAAAAGATGTAAGTTCTAAGAAATTTCACTTTTAATATATATTGCTTGCTAAAAATACCCAGAATTCTTTTTTCAGAATTCTTATAATTCTGTGTGAATACTTTTCCATGTTCTTGCATATACAATCCCAATATCTCGATAGCCATTTAAGTATCTTATATTAAAGTTATCTCAATAATGATTCACTTTAGTGCTCAGTATGTTTTCCTCCTAACTCAAAGCAATCATAAGGTTTGAGGGATGATTGAAAACTAAAATAAACAAAAATGAAACTCTATCTGGCTGTAGATTGCCTGTTTTAATTTACAGATACTGAGATAACAGTACCATCTCTTTGACTAACTACAAATTAATAGCAGACATTTAAGGATTCAAATAACTATTCCAATTTGCTATTCAGACAATTAAGCAATGTTTAAAAATTAATGAACACCTGTCCAGGCACTTTAAGACCAGTTTAAAATGTGAATGCTTCATAAAGATTTTTTATGCAACAAGATTTTTTCACCATAGCTCTAATATAATGTGATTACACACTTGGATGTGTGCATGTATTATTTTCTTTCCTCTCCTGCAAGTATTTGGGTTTTTTTAAGTGTGCTTTTTCAAGGCTGAACTACTCCTCTCAAAATATTTATTTTTCCTAAAATATGTATAACTGTTCTGGACCTCCACAAGATATTCTAAGAACACATTTTTAATTCCATAATGTTGGCCCTGGAGAGTTTTGAGAAGTGACTAAGAAACATAATGAATCTTCTCAAGCAAATCATTCAGTACAACAGTGTTTTCTTGCCTGGAAGAGGATATGCAATTGCCTTCATAATTTGTATGTAAAAGTGTTACTACATCTTTTTTCCACTGATAATACAGTAGCAAAACAGATGTTAAGATAATCAAGGAATGGGAATTCTCTTTCTGGTTACATTTTTCATTCACATTCTTTTGGGGTACTCTTAACTCAAGGGCAAGTTCATTAGCCTGGAGAAGGGTCAAAGGTTTATCACCCAGAGGCAAGAGAATTACTGATCCTTCAGTTCTTCCCAACTCTAGATTTGGGAAACAAATCAAACAAAAAAATTCTCAAGTGTAGGCACAAATCAGCATATTTGGTCAAAAGTTTAAGTAACTAACTGATAACTGGTCTCTGCTAAAATGGCTTTCTTATGATTTTTCTCAGAAACCTATTCTAATAATCATCCTGCTAGTTCTAAGTGGAGACCATAGCTTTTCCATAAAACTCAATGTCTCAGCTAGTATTCTTGGGAGTTGGAATTATACTTTCCACTGAATGAAATTTATCTGCTAAGTATTTGAAAGATATGTATTCTTAGCATGCTGTGTTTTAGGACAAGATTAATGCTCTAGTAATCTGTTATCCTTTACAAAGTTCACATGCTTAGTGTATTACAAAATTTTATTGCATTACTCAAATATATAAGGATTTATTCAAATCCATTTATAAGAGTGATAGTAATATGAGTTTGACAATTACAGCAAGATATTTGCTTTTATGGAAATTTCACAAATATTTATTATTAAGCATTTTACTTTATCATTAAGTTGGATATTGTCCTGAGGTGCTGGAGGGATGATTAAAAATTAAGCAAAAAAATGACATGCAAAATATTTTCATTTGATTCTTTGGTGTATGGTTTCATAATTCAGAAATTAAATAAGTTATTATAATAAGTATAACTGATGCTTTGTACTTTTACCCATGAACTATATAATATTTAGATAGATATGTTCTTTGTCATAGTTTTAAAAAAATGTTACGTATAGGTCATATATTTAAGTGAAAGATAAGTGGAAAAAGGGACAAGATAGGAGTCAAATATACCTCAAGCTATTTTCTTGTTTCATTTGTTTGTTTGTTGGGAGCCATACCTGGCAATACTTAGGGATTATTCCTGTCTCAGTACTCAGAGACCCATATGGTGTAGTGAATTTGAACTAGATTTGCCACAGGTACCTTAATCTCAATATTGTGTATCTGGACCTACTTTTAAAGAAAATAGAAGCCATATGTGTATTATTTGAGCATTGTTATGTTACAACCTGCAAGTTTTCCTAACACATAACATATTTGTTATATGTAACACTAGATAATTTTTTAGATTTTCCTAACACATAACATATTTTCATTTAAAAAGATATATATTTATCCTTACACAAAGTCAGAATTTAGGTTGGTTGGGACTAGTGACATTCCTACAGTATTAAAAAAAAAAACCAACAGAACTTAGAGTTTTGCATGTCATAGGCACTGAAGTCTACAGGGAGTCCTCCTCCTAGGTGGTTTGTTCAAGGACACTTTAGCAACATGCACATGGATGTATTAACAAGCTGAGAAGACATTGACAGTTAACATAGACCTATCAACTGAGCAATTATGGATCAAGAGATTTATTTCATTGAACAAGAGTAAATGCTGGCATATCACAACCCAATTTGAAATATGGAAATAAGATATTTGTTCAATTTTAAAATATGATTGTAGCTTTGTTCTTGCCTGTAATAATCAAGAACCTAAGAGTGTCTGAAATAGAAACCTCATACCCCAATCTCGAATGATTGAAAAAGCTGGATCTGGAAGAAAATGTCAACACAGGAAATAATCCACACAAAATTTAAGAGAATAAAACAAGTTCAGAAAAATTTTACCACAAGCTTTCTGCTCACTAGCAAAAGATACCAGCAGACAGATAGACTAGTTGTGGAACTGAAACTGCAACCAGCTTCTCCTTGAGACCCTAGGTCTTTACTGGGAATAGAAAGACCATCCTCATGGGTGGTGAACAGTTAGGGATAAGGAATCAAACCAGAAGTACTTCTAGTTCAACCAATTCAGAAGTACTTTTAGTCCATGAGTGATTAGCACAAGCATAAAGATAATTATTTTGAGTAGCATAAAAATCAGTTACTTCAACAAGTATCTTTGAAAATACAACTGTATGTGTTTAGAAATTAAAGAATCTCTGTAAATCAATTGGATCTCACAGTACCTATTCTTTCTCTTTGGGATAGGGATATCTCTGTTTGTTGTCTGCAGAGCTTACTCCTAGAGATGTACTTCTTTACTATATCAGCATGTCAATATAAATACAAACAGAATTTCTTCTTGTTGTTATAAACTTTGAAACATGCCATGTATTTTTGAGATTTTTTTTTATTGTTTTCTAAAAGCAAACACCATTGATAGGATGTGGCTCTTCAAAGACATAAATATATACATGTTCTAGCTTGTAAATAAACATGCTATCTTGAAGTATATTAAAAGGCAGAACTATATTGAGTTATCAAAATTGAAAAATTCTTAATTTCAAAAGTATTTCTCATTTTTTGTTTTGTGGCAACAATGGTTTACAAAAGTGTAAATGTTTATATTTTAGGGGTAAACTGGTACCAGACCAAATTTTCAATAGTCCTGGACCACTGGTCATATGAATTTTCTTTATAGTAATTTTTAGTTATTGATGATTTCAGTATAATGGTCACCTAATAAAATAACAATAAAATTAACTTAGAATTATGTTTAATTGGGGTCGGCGTGGTGGCGCTAGACGTAAGGTGCCTGCCTTGCCTCCGCTAGCCTAGGATGAACTGCAGTTCGATCCCTCAGTGTCCCATATGGTCCCCCAAGCCAGGAGCGATTTCTGAGCTCATAAAGCCAGGAGTAACACCTGAGCATTACCGGGTGTGGCCCGAAAACCAAAGAAAAAAAATTATGTTTAATTGACACTCAAAACAACACATATTCCCTGCTAGTTAAAAATAATATCAGAAATATAACATAAAATTGTGATATTTTCTAAATGTTCTTGTATCATATATGACCAATAAAACATTTATTGCTTAAGCAACTTATTTCAATGAGCTTCTATCTTAATCCAATTTTTGCTTAATTCCATTTTTATTTCTTGTTTAAGTATTTCTATTGAAACAACACAATTCCTTTTAGTCATACTCAGGAATCAAATATGAACTGTTTGATTATTGATCACCATAATATTGTCTGAATGATTTACACCTAATCATTCTCAGAATATTTGCTTTCTCTTATTGTCATTATTACATGCATAAAACAAAACATACGGAAATAAAGCATCAAGATGATTGTATCAGCCTCTGTCCAATTAATGGGGGGGGATACTTTCATTATATTTTGTTGGTTCTACTAATTTTGAGATATTTAGAGTATTAGTGTCCCTGTATTAAAATTATTTAAAAATTTAAATATAGAATAATTTTGAGTTAAGAAGAGAGGCAGCAAAGTCACATTTTTGTGTATCCTTAGACTATTAGATTGTATCTCAATATTCTATATATGTATATCTATGCAAATATATGATGTCACAGTATCTTCTCAACAGCTAAGTGACACTGGATCATACATATTGCTGCTTATAAATAGAAAAATAGAGAGATTCAAAAATCTTTGTAGATAGCACAGTTATCAGCTGAAACAGACCAGAGCACAAAGTGTCACCAAGAAATATGCTATTCTTTCTTTGCCACAAAAACAAGACAAAACAAATAACCAAACATGCCAAGCCCATTCCCCCCATCTTGGAAATTTCTATATATGTTGGGATGTCTTGCCTGTTTATATCAATAAGAGTAAATTACTAACAAATTTAAAAGGTCATCACTAGTGTAAATTAATGTTAATATTTCCATAAAGTTTTAAGATTTTAAATGAGCATATAAATGAAGAGAATAAAGCAATTTCATCTTTAATTTGCATTATTTTTGAGAGTTGATTTTCCTTATTATCTGCCATTTTCATTTTGTTGCACTTATTTCTTTGAAAAATTATTTATTCTTCTCATTCCTCTTTTCAATGAGAGAGGAAAATGTTGAAAGCCAGAATATATAGAATTTTTTGCTATGACCACTGTTAGGCATTTGTTCTTAGTAAAGCACATTTCAAGTAATCAAAAAAATCCCTAAAGGGTGGTCATTAGCTTCCACAAAGAAAAAATTATGTTATGTCATTTTATAAGCATATAATGTTTTACTCATTTCTATCCAAACACAACAAATTACATTTGTTGTCTTGTGTATGTGGGGAAAATATGCCTAATGTTTGTGTCCTAATTTCAGTTTGAAGACAGAGAATTCCAGACAGGGCTAGAAAGCTGATAGGATGCTACTCTTGAACATAGCTGACCCAATTTGGACCTCTGGCATCACTTATGGTTCCCAAACCATTCCAGAATTAATCCCTCAGCAGAGAGCCTGGAGTAAGTTTTAATTCAGCAGGGCGTTGTCAAACAAACAAAAAGAGAATAGTCAGGACATATAGAGAATTTTAAGTTATACATACAGGTAACAAAATTTATTTGGTAAAGCTATGTAGCTAAGAAATTATGATTGCATGTTTTTACAGTTGTTCAATAAACATATTTGTTTATAATAAATAAAGTAATAAAAGTATATCAAATAAATTTATTGATATATGTTGAATTAGTTTAAATAGAGTTAAAACATATTTCTTGGTATTTGATGATACTGCTTAGTGTGTTATGTGTTTGTGTGTATATATATAAGAATAAAATTGTAAATATATTGAAGGGACAAATAAAATAAAATAAAAATAAACAGATTTCTTTCTGATGTTGAAAAGAAAGAAGAAAGAAGAAAGAAAGAAAGAAAGAAAGAAAGAAAGAAAGAAAGAAAGAAAGAAAGAAAGAAAGAAAGAAAGAAAGAAAGAAAGAAAGAAAGAAAGAAAGAAAGAAAGAAGGAAAGAAAGAAAGAAAGAAAGAAAGAAAGAAAGAAAGAAAGAAGAAAGAAAGAAAGAAGAAAGAAAGAAAGAAAGAAAGAAAGAAAGAAAGAAAGAAAGAAAGAAAGAAAGAAAGAAAGAAAGAAAGAAGAAAGAAAGAAAGAAAGAAAGAAAGAAAGAAAGAAAGAAAGAAAGAAAGAAAGAAAGAAAGAAAGAAAGAAAGGAAGGAAGGAAGGAAGGAAGGAAGGAAGGAAGGAAGGAAGGAAGGAAGGAAGGAAGGAAGGAAGGAAGGAAGGAAGTAAGGAAGGAAGGAAGGAAGAAAAGAAAGAAGGGAGGGAGGGAGGGAGAGAAGGAAGGAGGAAAGGAAGGAAGGAAGAAGAAAGAAGGAAGGAAAAAAGGAAGGAAGGACAGAAGGAAGAAATGAAGGAGGGAAAAATTGATAACCCAGAGAGATAGTACAACTGGTATCTTGTCTTTTATGTGACTGACCCACTTTCACTCCCAGCACTTTATATGGTCTTCAAGCACTGCCAGATTAATCCTGAGCACAGAGCTGGAAACTATCCCTGAACAGTGCTGAGCAAAGCCTCTCACAAAAAATCATGTATATTTTTATTGATAAAGTAATTAAATTTTTCTTAAGAAAACTTTAAGATACTAGAATTTTTATTAATAATATTTAATTAAAGTAAATGTTAGTGGATGCTAATACTGATTAAAATTATTAAACAAAGTAATGTACCTCATGAGACTATGAATCCTATGAGGTAAGTCAGAATTCAAAAGTTATTTCTAGAAATAATAAGATAATAAAACCTGTTCTTCTGTCTCTAATGGATGAGTCTTTTCTAACTGTAATGAGCATTTGTAAATAGAATGTACTCATGACTAGTGTAATTATATGCATTAATAGACCAAAAGGGGAGCTAATTTAGGTCATTTTCTTCTAATTTTACATGATGTACCTTGGTGAAAAGGGATTTCTTTATGCAAATTGCCCAAAATATGAAATGGGATACAGCCCATGCTCCCACTTGGTAACTGGAAAAGATCTTTCTCTGCCACATTAAAGAAAAGTGAGCTGACATGCAATCTTTCTTTGCCAGGATTATGTACATTTAACATATGGTTGCCCCCCATTTTCCATACCATGCCAAGAGTAATCCCAACATGGAATCAGGAGGAGGAACTGCTCACAGCCAGGTGTAGCCCCGGTAACAAAACAAAACATATATAAAAAGGATTTATGCCAATCAAATTGATGGATAAGAAGAAATTCTCTTTTATGTGATGGACAGTGTTAATGACTCCACTGAAATGAATTCTCCCTAAAAAAATCAAATTTATAAATTCATAAAGCCAGTCAGCAGCTGTCTCATAATAGAATTGGAAGCATGAATTGCATCTCAATAGAAATAAAAACACTTTGGAGATGATTTATATGCTTTCAAACAAAATTTCTGGAATAAATCTCTTGCTATACTCATTTAAAAAAGTTGTTGAGGTTTAAGTTTGCAATGTTTAAGTGTAAAGTATGTAAAATTCCCTGAATATTGTTGTTTTAAAAATAAAACTAACTCTGTTCATTTTTCTCCAGCACCTTTCTCTTCTAAACCATTCCACCTTGAAGATATTATCTTTTAGTCTTAAGCTTGAACACAAGTTTGAACACTACAATAGTGGTGTTAATCTATTTAGTTGAACAAACATGGCTCAGCTCTTACGAAGTAAAATTGCACTTGTAAATTAGAAATGAATAATTCTAAACTTGCGATTATTCAGCTTGAATGAAGTAGCTTATAAAATCACAGCTTATATGCTTTATAATTAAAGTTTCATTGGAAAGAAAAATAAGTAGATACCACAGATTAGAACTAGAACTCTTTCCTATCATTTCATTCATGCTTTTCTTTTCCTTTAAAATTGCTTTCTAATGAATGTACCTTTCTAATAAATTCTCTTTTCAATTTTAAAGTACAGTTACTAGTAGTTACAGTCTACAAGTCTATTTTGTACAATGTTGGTAAATCTTACCATTTTTAAACGATTAATTTCAAAATTAATGTTGCTCTGATTTGATTCTGTTTTCTATAACTTATTCTTCAAATAAATGGCCTTTGATATGTATTTCAGCAACTTGCATCAGCAAATGAAACGTATCTGATTCTTCCAACAAACATCTCCTCTTAATATTCAACACAATTTGAAAATAATAGTTGGTATATGTGAACAGTGAGAAAACCATATATGGCTCCTGTCATCTCATGGGAAGATGGGATTGGAGATAATAAGCAGTGTCCTACCACACAAGGCTCCGTATTTCCCAATGACTCACTGGCTGGTGAGACTTCACTTTGATTCCTTCAGCCAAACAATCTTTGCAGACTCTTCATGTCACCTCCTCTCCATTTTTTAATGACCTTGGAGAAGTGACCACATGACCAGGAAAGAGATTTCATTGAAAACAAAGTGACTTCTGGGGCTGAGGGTTAGCACACACCCTGCGTGGGGAATCCAGGTGTGTTTCTATACAACTGGTTAGTGAGCTCCCAATCACAGAGTCTGGAGTAATCTGCCTAAAACAAGCCAGATATGGGCCAAAAGAAAAAAAAAAATACAAAGAAGAAAAGAACACAAATGAAGTGACTGTATTATTATTGAGCCAATCAAAGTTCTTTGTCTCTCCAACAGAAGCCAAGATCACAACTTTGAATAAAAGGGCTTTGATATTTTCTTTTTAGACCCTCTGAAGTTAGAACCGCTGTGTCTTAACAGTCAGTAGAAACTTGGAGGTTAGAAAATGAATTGTATGCTATTCACAAGAAGCTGATGCTCAAAACAACTTATCTAAAATGATAGTTCCCCATCTCTTCTCTCCAGGAAGGGAAAATGAAATGAAAAGAAAGAAAGAAAATGAGTTTCCCTGGGCCCTGAGAGCAGGTCATAAAAGACAGGGCCCCTGATGGTTAGGAGTGAGAAGCAGCAGGCTGTGTTCCAGTTCTTGGTTCAAAGAAAATGCTGAGACCTACATTCCCATTGCCTTCTGGCTGGCCAGCCTGCCTCTTTCTGGTGCATATTTTAGGATGCTCTCCCTGGCGAGCATCTTGTAACTTCAGGGCTGGGACTTCGGGAAAGCAGGTGAGCCCTCCAAGTGTAATTACTTCTTTGCTCTGTTGTCCTGATAAATTATGAATGTCTCCATGGAACTGGGCTTTCTAGTGCTCTGAGGGACATGGTGAATATTTTGCTCATTTCCTGGGCCAGGCGGCCTCTTATTTATGCTTTTCATTGGACTGTGATTCAAGGAGATGTCAGCAGAATACATGGCAGGAATATTCCACCAGGTGTTGGCTTCAGGATATTTTTCAGGCCCGTCAATCATTAATCTCTCATGGAAGAACCGGGTTATCTCATGGTTCTCAGGGCTCTTCTTTCCAGCATGGTAATTAGTACTGAGAGAAGTTAAAGGAGGCCACAAATTGTGCGAATTGCAATATAAGAGGAAAGGCTTAACGTTGGGCACTGTCCAAGATTCTCCTCTCTTACTGCTTATTCTTCCACTGGACAGCAAGAATCACTAAGAGAAGCTTATGAACCTTAAGGGATAGTGAAGTCTATACCTATTTTTGAGTTTGGGATGTCATCCCCTTAATTCCCCTACTTCAACACCCAAATTATCCCATTAGTTTTGAGTTTGAATTCATATTATCCCATTAGTTAAATGATTACTAACGAAGCATGAAACATTTTTTGTTTGATCTGTTGTTTGGGGGCCACACTCTGCAGTGCTCAGGATTATTCCTAGGTCTGCACTCAGGAAGCACACCTGGCTGACTCTGTGGATTATATGGGATGCTGAGGATTGGAGCCAGGTTGACTGCATACAAGGCAAGTGCCTTCCTGGATGTACTATCACACAGGCCCCGAAATCACTTTTCTAATGTTACATTTGTGTTTCATAAGCAACTTATTATTTTTTTTTTGCATTTGAATTTGAAACATTATTTTTATCAACAGCTGCTAGGGCACTGATCTAGAAAGGCTGGATTCAGAGATTCGCTTGTTTATAGATACATAAATTTAGAGTCAGAAGTATATATCTTTGTGCTTCCTTTTTCTCCTATATAAATTAGCAGTTTCTATGAGTTTTTCACATCTAAATGGTGTTGTGAAGTTTATATGTAATAAAGATAATGTAACAGAGTCACAATGAATTTTAGTGCCATTACTTAAAATGTTGGCAGAGACATCAGAGAATATCTATACAATGATTTCCTGTAAAGAGCCAAGTTTTAAACTGAACTAGCAGGTCACTGTCCCTACAATTTGTACTGTATTCTGGGGGTCATGTTCAAATCCAGGTTTATATACTCTTGGGAAGATTGGATGCTCTAAAATTCTATCCAATTTGTCCCAAGCAACTAGGTCCCTTTCCTCTTTTTTCCTCTTCAAATCTAATGCACATATTCTTATTAAATATGAGACGTGATTTTGTCTGGTAAAGTTAGGAACAGAGAGGAAGATTTTTGACTGATGGTAGTGATAAGCATCTGGCATGTGAACAAGCATATATGTACTCACTCATTTTATTCATAGTTGACTCATCTTCATGTTTTATAAAGAGATTAGAAAGCCCAGAATTCTAGATACATCTACTAAAACAGGCTGTCATTATTAGTTCTGGAATTATAAACATGGTCATTCTCATCCTTTCTTGCCCAAATTCTTGACAGAGAATCAAGACATAATAATCCCTTTGGATATTGCTAATACACATTTTAATGCTGTACAGTAAAACTTGCTTACCGTATTTGCCGGCATATAAAACGACTGGGCGTATAAGACGACCCCCTAATTTTGCAGTTAAAATATAGGTTTAGACCTATATTCGCTGTATCAGACAGAACGCTCCTGTGCTGCAATTGTATGTACCACAGTGAGCTAATCACAACAAGCAAAGGTTCAAAGGTTATACTGTAATAGACGTCCTCTCTGACTTTGGCCAATCTGAGCAGGCTTTTTACCGTGTAGATTCGGGTCCAGAACATTGTCTAATTTGCATGCATAAAAAGCCTGCTTGGATTGGCTGAGTTAGAGAGGTGGTCCAAGCAGCCTTGCAGTGATTGGTGCAGGATCAAGTTGGAAAATCCGTTTTGTGGCAATATTCAGACAATTTTCCTTTAGCGGCATATTGAAACATATTTCGGGATATACTCAGCGTATAAGATGACCCTCGATTTTCAGTTGACTTTTTTTTTGTTTCAAAAGTCGCTTTATACACCGGAAAATATGGTAATTTTATAAAGCCACAAAGTAGCCATTTTATGATTTAAAGAATACAATCCTAGAGTTCACATCCCCTATTTAAGTTTGTAGTCTGTTACTAATGCTTGAAAATGCATAAGAAAAAAATGCAGTTGTTCTTAAAAATTGGGAAATGTTGGTATGAAAAATAAAAATATGTCATTAAAATCTTCAGAATAAAAACAGAGCAATAGCAAAATGGGGAGGGCATCTGCCTTGCACAAGGATGGCCTAGATTTGATCCCTAGCATCCCATAAGGTCCCACAGCGCAAGCTAGGAGTATTTCCTGAATGTAGCCAGGAGTTACCTCTGAGTGTCATCTGGTGTGGCCCAAAAACAAGGAAACAAAATCTATAGAATATATACACATGAAACATAAAATAGTATCTTATTGGCGACTTTACAAACTAAGTCACCACTCTCCCTCTCTTGAGCAAGTTAAAAAGCTGGGGGGAAACAGGATAGCATGCATGACGGGCTGAGCTAGATGTTCTAAAAAGTGAGAGGTAAGAATAAAGGGCACAGTGGTGGGAAAAACATTCCAATAAAATCATTCCATACACAAAATGTTAAAAACTCAGGACTTAACCTGCTTTTTTGAAAATCTACCTTCCAAACTCTAAAGGTCATGCATCTGACCTCAAGTTAAAACCTCAACCACAGCCATGAAAGCTTTTGTGGAAGGAGGTAAGTGTAAAAAAGCTCAGGATGCATCAACTAGTAACATTGTATGTTTTATGTGCTTATTTTTTGCTCTAAAAAGCCACGAGTCAAGATATGAGAACTAAGTTGGCTAATCAAATATATTTGTTGGCAGCGGACAATTCAAAAAAAATTTAGGAGAATTCTTGTATTCCTTGACTATTGATTTCCCTCAACTAAAAAATGCCTACTTGCAAAAATACATATTTTGAGAGATGAGTCCACTGAGAATTCGGGCATGTAGAAGGAGGTAATAGTGGTGACAGAGCAGATAAAGACAGTTCTGCTTTCCTTTTCCTGCTTCGTCTGGGGTCCAGGTTCAGCGGTGATTCACTTTTATCTGCAAAGCACTAAAGAGAGAGATAGAGAGTTTTTTCCCTAAAATGGTCTTAATCAAAGTCAAAGAAACCTCCAACAAGCTCCATTTTTTTTAGTTCTTCATAGATAGGACAAAGCATTTCATAATATCCTACTGGGAACTGAAAGAGAAGATCTAAAATTAGAGAAAATATTTGGACAAGTATATAATTATACACTGCTACCGAAATTTCAAGAATGTCAAAATTACATAAACATTTCAAAAGAGTTTTCCAGGAAAATGGCAATGGAGGAAGTTCCAGAAATCAGTCTGTCCTACCCACAAAATTGAACTGGCAGTATCTATAATTCCTTTAGAACCCCATAGTCTGTGGGAGGTTCACAAATTCAAGAAGTTTTGGAGGACAAATTATAGATAATTATGGTCAGTGTCAGCTCTTAGCTCAGCAGTGACTCAGAGTCAAACTTCTTTACTTTTCTTTTGTATTCTTTTATTTTATTTTAAGGTGCCCAGAACAGTATCCAGCATAACTTTACCAAAATCAGCATGAAAAGGACAATCATCTGATTCATATGCTACAAGTCTTGAGTACTTGGGCTCAGGGAGTGTCAGTAAAATTTCCATCCTGGAAACTCCTGGAGAGGTGTACTCAAATTTATTGTAAATTTTCCTGTGTTGAAGAACGTTAGTTCATTTAATTTCTTAGATTCCTCGGCTAGTACTTTAAGCTTGGAAATTAATTAGCACAGACAAAATCCTCAGTCAGGCTTGATGATTTTTATTCAAATGACAAAGTTGGAGATACTGGGAGAGAATCCTGTGTCACTATTCTTGAAAAATAAAAGACATTTTTGCAATAATTCTCAGAGACAAAAGAGATGAGGGCTGGAAGGTGTAGCTCATGACATGAAGCTCACCACAAAGAGTGATGAGTGCAGTTAGAGAAATAACTACATTGAGAACTATCCTAACAATGTGAATGAATGAGGGAAGTAGAAAGCCTGTCTAGAGTACAGGTGTGGGTAGAGTGGGGAGGAGGGAGATTTGGGACATTGGTGGTAGGAATGTTGCAATGGTGAAGGGGGGTGCTCTTTACATGACTGAAATCATACAACTGCAATCATATTTGTAATCATGGTGTTTAAATAAAGATAATTAAAAAATATCTGTTTTTGTCTTGTTTAAAGCCTTTGGTGAAAACTAATACTGTGTTTAGAAAATATGCTTTTTCATATAGCCTTATGTTTGTTTTATATTCTGATTATTGAGCATTTACCAATGAAATTTTCCTGAATGACACCACTCAAAAGTAATCAAGATACTTGATAATAATAAGAAAAAAATTATTTCCAATAAGCATTGGTTAAATGCTGATTATAAAATTAATAAAAATTATTATAGCTTTTTTTTGGTCATTTTTTGGGGGGCCACACCCGTTTGATGCTCAGGGGTTACTCCTGGCTAAGTGCTCAGAAATTGCCCTTGGCTTGGGGGGACCATATGGGATGCCGGGGGGGTCGAACCGCAGTCTTTCCTTGGCTAGCACTTGCAAGGCAGACACCTTACCTCTAGCGCCACCTCACCAGGCCCATATTATGGCATTTCTTGCATAAATGACAGGTATACTAGACAGTACCTACAAAAGTGTCTCACAACAAAGTTCATAAGTAGGGCTTCATTCCTGTCTCATTCTTTTTACAAGCTCATCAGACCCAGACTGAGGATATGTCACGTCTAGTTTCTTCTGTTTTGGTGTTTTATTAATGTTACCTACATCAAGGCAAGGGGACTAGCTAATTTACAGTTCATTATTTTCCTGCAGAATTATATAAGGTAGCAAAGTAACTTTGATTATAACAAAAAGTTCAAACCTAAGTAACATATATACAACTATCCCAACCTTCTTTCACTCCCAAATATCACTCTATCCAGCTATATTTAAGGCCTATTTTCTAAAATAGAATAAAATATAAGTAGAAAAAATACATCTCTATGCACTGAATGAACTGCAAACTTTGCCAAGAGGTTTCCTCAGGCTATTTTAAATTGCATAACAGCTCACCCTAAACTGGCTGCATCCCAGATAGTGGGCACATCTGTGAAGCTGTAATAAATAACAGGCTCGAAGAAGCTGGTATTAACACTGGCATAATGTTAAAACCCATGCAGAAGAAAAGTAGAGCATTTGGGATGCTCCTTCTTTTCTTTAGAAGGTTAGAAATGGAACATGCTCCTAAATCATTGAAAGAAAGCACTTTGTGCAAAATAAATACATTCCATTTATCTCAGTTAATTCCAACATTAAAAGACAGAGTTCAATGACACAAGAATGTAGGCTTTCTGCAAAATATTCTTATCGAATTTGCAGCATCCTGTAGGAGATGAGAAGACTTGGGTTGACTGTATGAACATTCCATTCCATTTGGTCTGTAATTCACTTTTCTCTGTTATCCTCTATGGATACATCATGAAAGCAATTTGAAAGCAAATGCCTTAAATCACTAGATGCAACTTTCTCTACAAGAGTAGAGGCAAGCATAGAATTTCATTGTACCTGTTAGCTCAGATCAATTCCTCTGTTCTTAATCATAAGCCAGAAATTTATCCCAGGATGCATGGATACATGTAGGTAATTCTTGTTGGATCTTAAATTCTCCATGCTTGAGGGAAATGTCCATAATATAAAAATGCCAACTGTTGTACTGTGCAGTCCATTAATTCCTGAGATGACATCAAATGCCACATCAGTTGATGGCAAATGACATCCCATCAAATGAGATCTCAGTCCATTTCTTTGCTCACCTCTCTGAAATGGGCTGGAAATATCCAATTACTTTGTTAGATCCATCTACTTCAGAGATGTTCAATGTTTTGATACCAGGATGGTTTCCAAATGAACAGAGGAATGGGAACAGCTATTTACACTGTGTTGGAGTCATATTCAGAAGAACAGAAGAAGACATATTCTTCATGGGTGTTCAAGCTGTCTGGTGCACTTTGCATAGTTACAATGCACCTATGCCTATTTTCACCTCTGGCTATGCAGGCCACTTCCCAAGCAGATGAGGCCACATTCATCTCTTAGTTTCCAAGGTAATTGATTGGGCAGCCTAAGCTTTCTCCTCTCACAGAAAAATCAGGATAGTTAATTGAGTTGAAGTGGCATCTCCTAACTGAGATTCTCAAGGGAATTTCTTGCATTACACAGGGCATAGGAGGTGAGGACCAGAGATAGAGATGCTGTTGCTGGATGGCTGATAGGAGGGATGAAATGAAAGAAAAGTAGAATTATCCTTAATTTTTTTTAGTATTTCAAGAAATACTGGATAAGACCAGGGAAGAACAAAAAAAAGAGGAAGATAGCACTTAGCAATACTCAGGAGTTAGTATTTATAATATAACAATAATGTTCAAATAATTTTCAAGTTTGATTCTAGGAACACAGTCCAAAAAACATGGGTTCAAAAGAAATGACTAAAATTAAAATGTGCAAGGAAAAGTGGAGAAACATTAACCCAAGTGACATTTTTTTTGCCTTCCTGGGAAAGTCAATTTAACAGTATGTGAATACATGGGATTTCTACTACCTTGTGGAATTTCAAAATCTAGGTTAAAATAGAACATTAAGTTAATTGCTTAAAATCTTTATAATCTCGTTTAGAAATTTTCTTATGCATTTCAAGTATTATTAATATGTGTGTTGCTGACTCTATGTATGTCCAGTTTCTGATAATTCTTTCATGTCACTGCAATTAGTTCTGTGTTCCCTGTTGAATTCTAAGAAGGTAGTTTTAGGGAAGACATTAGGATGGCAGCCCACTTTGGGGCAGATATCTTAAACTAAGCTCTTTGAGATGGGACACTTTAGGACTCTGCCACGTGAGATACTAGGTAAGACTTGGTTCAAAATCCTATAAGGAAGTTGAGTTTTCATATGTTTTTTTTTTTTGGAATATTTATTTGACTACACCCAAGGCTTTTCTAGAATCCAAGATGAACAACTTTCATCCAAGACTATCCCTGGAGATCAACTGATATTTCTTAATATTTATGATCATGCGTGTATTTGCCTGAAAAAAAATCCCAAGAAGAAATTACTTACAGCTAGAAAGATGAGCTTAAATACAATCTCAGTACCCAAGAAAATCACTGGTTTGATCCAACTAGATCTGGGAGTCTGAAAGGCTATGGCTGGTGTTTGTGTGTCTCTTATGTCAATGCCAGTGGATCTGTTTGCAATTAGAAAAAAAGGAAGTGTAGAAAATCAAGCTGTCTCAATGATCAAGCTATATATTCTCTATGTATTCTATAAACTGTGGTTTCTATTTTAATTTTGTGTATATAGCTTTTGAGATAAAATCAGACATGACACAAAAATGCAAATAGTTATCCAAGTTTCTTTTGTAAGAGTTCAACAGTGGGGATACTTGACTTTGAATAAAGGATGGTCAAATAAATTGAGGCTCATGTGTACCATGCCACAAAATTCACCCAGAAAAAGGAATAGATAACTGATATTCAAACAATATATAAGGATCACCAGGGCATTATGCTCAACAATACTAGACTTAAAATGCTGCACTCTGTGTCCTCCTAGTGATAGAATTTTGTGAAAATAACAAACTGGAGGATGGGGTGGTAGATAGGCATCACAGTGGTGTATTTGTCTCTATAAAATGATGACTCATGTCAAGCAGATGAAATCCTCATTAGACAGGCAGAGTATACCAAGGTCCTACTCTCCATCACGACATTCTATGACTTAGCATACTGTCTCCTTTGGTAAAATTTGGGACAGTGCTATGGAAGACTTTCCTGTATACTCTTTTACTACTCCAGAAACATCTACACTCATGCCCAAGTCTATTTAAAAAAAAAAAGAATGATGACATCATATTGAGTCACATTTTGATACAAAGAGGCAAAACAATTGAGAGTGAAAATAGAAGAAAAGCCATTGACAAAAATGACATCTCTGGATAAGGAAATCAAAGGCTGTGAATGAGTCAATAGGAAATGCTGCTAAGTGGAATCGTGTTGCTGATGGTAGCAAAATTTATCTCACAAATGCTAAAGCATTACTTAAATCTGAGAAATAGTTTATATTTTCCATTTTTTTCTTCTGAGGTATATAACTAAATTCTGTATTATATCAGTATGTTTCACTTTTTGTATTCTGGAAAACAATTCTCATATTTGTAGGCAATCATTAGGAAGAATTGGAAATCTTAAAACCTATAAGCAATCCAACTCATTAATGATTTGGGATTTTCTTCATTGGCTCCGAGAAATGCCCTCCTATGCATTAATCCTCTGCAAGTTAATAAAAAATGAAAACTTGCTCTATGATTATTGAAAATCTTATACAGCCCATTATTATCCATAATAGCTATTGTTATTTTTAGATTGTGATTTAAAATTGCACGACTGTTTATAGTTTTGCAAACATGCAAGCAAAAATGGGAGTTCCGATGTTTTTAACAAGTATATTGTAATTAACCTATATATAACTTAGGATATGCTATGCTTGCATATTTAAACATCCATTTAGATGGTAGGTCTCACGGACGCAATTCCTAAACATCCCAGACTATTTCAGGGTTTTCTTTCAAATTTTGTTAACTTTCTTTATCCTACTATTTGGACTTGTGCCTCTTTCAGCATCCGTATAGCAATTGTTTGAAAGTTCTATTATTATCTATCTTTGTGTCTGTTCTGGCAACAGCAGAAAAATTCATCACATTTCCAATGACTGATTCCTCTATAGATATCTATCTAACAATGTAACACTCACCAGTCCTTACCATTTGTAATTATTTATACAGTCATTGGATTGCATTCATGCATACAATAAATTTGGTATAAAACTAATGGAAGCTTTCTGAAGCTGAGTGATACGTAAAATTATAATGAAAAAATGATATATAGTCATATTGAATTGATAATCTTAGTAGAGAGCTTGAAAAAAGTAACCACCACAAATATTTAGAAGATGTGAACAATGTGCCATAGTGTAATAAAGCCCTATAATTTGATAAAATGGTCTTATAAAAGGATGCTTAAATTAATTTATGTCTGTCATCTATGCATTAGTTATGCTACACCATCATTATCTATACATCTACATGCATATATAAATTCACATATTTGGGCAAAGCATCTGAAGATGAAAAATAATATATGAAGACTTTTCTGAAATAAAAATTAAATATAGAACTATAAATGATATTATTTATAAAAACTGCAATTGTTTTTGATCTTCAAGATTGCAATAATACTATCAATTTTATATTACAACCTCAGTTTTGTGGAGTTATGGGTATTTTTTTTTGGCTTGGGGTCAACACCCAGCAGTGCTCAGTGGTTACTCTAGGCTTGTTCTCAGAGATCAGAACTATTGAGGCTTGAGGAACCATCTGGGGTATTAGAGATCTAACCAAAGTCAGATTCATACAAAGCAAACTCCCTATGCACTGTACAATTATTCTGGCCCCATACATACAACCACAGTTTTTATGGTTTTATGATCAACACATCTTGATATATATACATATATATAGTGAGAAGAGAGATGAGTATATTAAAACTTTAGTAAGAATATTAATAAACTATGAATTCTAGTCTTTTCATAGAAATAAATGCATATTAAAATAGAAATTCTATTATAGAACCTGTAGTAAGGTCATTTATGGTAATGTAGTAATCTACAAGGACATTTAGGTCATTTAGGTCATGTCCTTGAATGCTTGCTGATATTCTCTTTCACAATTAAATTTTCATGCTGAAAATATGTAATAATAAAAGCTTAAAAATAGTGGCATGTTAGTGTTGACAAATTGTTAAGCTTTTTCACACAAAAAGTTATCTTTTTATTCATGTCAAGTATTGCATTTTTTGCAAGCAGGTTATCAAAAATGCAACCATACATTTATTTGAGTTTTGCATCCAATTTTTAATAGCAATAAGAAATTTCAGTCTACTTGAGTATATTAGGGATAACAAGACACAATATTCTGAATAACAATTTCTCAAGTGCCAACCTACCCTTAATATATTTGTGGCTAGTATCCTGAATAATCCTGATAACAGTCCTAAACATTCTGATGACAATTTCCTAGATTAGAAAAGACTGGGGCTGTCATCATTTCAAATAGTCTCCCTGCCCTCTCTGAACCAAGGTGAGTTTACTACTCAATAAAAAGAAAAACAAACATGGTTAGGAGAGTCTAGAAGATCATCAAAATATTTAATGCACCCTTAATATGATTTCAACAAAATAAATCATCTTTAATTATTAACTATTCTCTTTGGGAAAAAAATGAATCTACTCTCCATTTAATTCAAGTGAATCTAAAGTGTAATCACATAATTTTAAATGTGCTTTGCCCCAGGCACAGTTGTTATGAATTCAAGTGTTGGTGAATGTGATTTTCAGGTCATCGCTGCCTCATATGACATTTTGCATTAGATTCACTGAACATATCGGAGCAAATTATGAGTAGAACAAAACATAGAGGATGCAGGTGCCTGGCGCTCTGAGGCGTCCCAGCTGGCTGCAGCCTTTGTGGAACAGCTCGATGACATAATACTACCATTTATTTAGACTGAGGGTTACAGCTACAAGGTTTTTGATAACATAAACTGTTTGTGCCACCTGGTAAATGTGCCTCTATTCTCTTGGCTCTTCTGCTAGAAATGCTGGAGGATCAGGCCAAGGGAAAGATTTGTGATCCTCTGCCTTTAGGAACCGGAAGCTAATAATAACCAAGGGAGTAACCATAGTGTTTCCATATACACCATTTGAAATCCCCTCTGTAATTCTATTCCCAGAAGACATAGCTTGAATCACAGGTATCTGAAACTGTCAGTAAGATCATGGGAGGTAATCAGATATGGATTTATAAATATTCTACACTTACAGTTTATTAGCCTGATTTATCCACTTCAAGTCTCTCTCTCTCTCTCTCTTTCTCTGTATGTGTGTGTGTGTGTGTATGTGCTGTATTTGTAGTTGAAGTAGTACTGGAAATTGCCATTTTTTAATTTTCTATAAAAAATTACTAACTGAGCATTTAGTAATCAGGAGCTGGAGAGATACTACGAAAGGTAAGATGGTTGCCTTGCATGACAATGACCCCAAATTGAATTCCAGAGTGGGCTTTATGTCCCCTGAGCTGAATCAGGAAAAACCTTTGAGCATCATCACTGGGTAGGACTGAAATATTCGATAAAATTAACATTACTAACCAATTTCCACACTAAAAAATATTATTTTTCATTGTATATAGATTTTTCTTTTATTGTATCTAAAACATAACCCTCTAGAGTGCTTTAGGACTTTGCATTTGCTCTCATTATCTTGACTCTTTTCCCTAAAAAATACAATACATTGGGATGCTTCCTGTTCTTTAGCAAACCCAGTGCTCTCTGTCTGGATAGCTCCAGGTAAAACAAGGAGGGAGAATGTGCTAAGGCATCATCTCCCTATTATCGCTTTCTTCTCTTCATCTGAGTGGTCTGTCTCTATGATCTGCTGTGGCCTCAACACCAATGCTAAAATAATATACTTCCTTATTTTTCTTCTTTTTTGTAGATCTTATTTATTTTTTATATTAAATGACAGGCATTTATTAGAATATATAACGGCAAATCTTACACAGTGATATTTAAGGTACACGGTGACAATAAATGAGGGCCTTTCCTCCAGCAGTGTTGTCCTCCCTTCATTCCTGTTCCCAAGCATATATCCTTTATCTCCCCCCTTTTATCCTCCAGAATTCTTGTGAATCTAAAAGCATATATGTTAACACTAATGTAAACTTTTTTTTTTTGCAGTTCCAGATAGTTTTACTAATGGTTTCTTAAAGATTTGGAGTCAAAGGAGCACTGTAAAAACAATGTTATTGTGGCAATTATCTTTTGCATGGGCCCACCAAAGTATGGGGTTCATGGAAAGGAAAAACTTTGGCCTAAGTACAAGGAGACCCTACCCCTGAAGTTTTCTGACATAAGACCATTTCTAGGCTCCAGGCAAACTAGTTTGTCCAATTCCAGTCATTGTCTGTAGTACCCATACAGTTATATTTTTCAGTCTCTGTTGTTGATCTCACGTTTCTGTATTGAAGGTCCTGGAATCTGTATATCCTGCATTGAAGTCAGGATGGTGCAGAGTGGTGTCTAATTTCAACTCGCAATTAACGGGCAATGCAGAAAGCCCTGTCCAGTATGAGGGCCGTAGTTGTTTAAATCTTCTCAGTGTTAAGGGAAGTTTCTTTTGAGTAAATCGATGTCAGAGCAGCAGTAGGGTCTTCCCTGGTAGAGGATTGTTTCCAGGTGATGCCATAAACAACGTTGGATGTTTCATAGATGGCTTTCCTGGTTCAGGGGTGACTGGAAAATACCCAAACCTTTGAGGCCTGTGCCAGGTCATCATGTCAATGTTCAGGGTTTGTAAGGTTCCATTGCACCACAAGATTTGTGTGTTCCTATCTCTATTAGATAAGAACTTATTTGTATGTATAGTATTTTCCATTTTTATGTGCCCATGCAAACAGGAATAATGCCACCTGGCGTTATCAGCACATAAGGGGGGCACAAGAACAAGTCCAACAATCCCCATGACCAGGTTCAAACATAAGAATTAAACTGAGGTACTATCACCAAAATTTCTTATTGAACAGTTCACAGCGAGATTGGTGCCTATGGGGATGCTAGAACAAGTCCAACAATCGAATTGACGTGGTTCTAATATAAACGTTAAATGGAGGGACACTTCTACAAACTTCCTTATTTAACAAATAACAAAGGAAAGAAAAGATAGAGAGGGACTCTTTCACCAAAATACTTCCTTAATTTAAAGTCAAGTATCCATCAACAAGTTGAACAAAGTTCCTGCTACTAAATCCAAAGAGAACAGAGCACAGAGATACTCAATAGTTTGCTGCATGAGCCAGTTTGTCCTTCAAATTGTGATCCTGTTAGGAGAATCCTTTTCCCTCCTTCTCAGTCCTTAAGCTTTCAGGTTGCCTTAAGGACACCAATGCTTGTGTATCCTCACTCTGTCTCTGTCTCTCCCTTAGTTCAACTAAGTCACAGACTAGATATCTACATTTCTTACTCAGAATTACCATCTTATGTGTTTAAAAAAATTATTATTCTGGGGGCAGAGCTATGTTGCAGCAGTAGAGCATTTGCCAAGCCCTCAGCTGACCCAGGAAGAACCTAAATTCGATCCCAGGTGTCCCATATGGTCCTCCAAGCCAGGAACGATTTCTGAGCACATAGCCAGGAGTAACCCCTGAGAGTCACAAGGTATACCCCAAAACCAACAACAACAACAAAAAAGAATAATTATTTTGCTTAGCTCTAGTAAAGATCGTCAAGGAAATGAAACAAAAACAAGGAGGTTTAATGCAAGGAGTAGGGGCAGGCAGTGACTAGAGAATAGTGGAGGATGTAGGACTCTGTTGTGCCTGAAATCCTATTATTAGCAGCATCATAAACCACATAGACTAAAATAATATTTTAAAAATTAGCAAAGGATCAGATAAAAAGAGAAACAGAGAAAAAGAGAGAGAAGAAAGAGAGAGAGAGATGGAACAGGGGTTAAAGCATTTGCTTTGTATTTGGTTAACCTTGATTAGCTCCCCAGCACTGTAAAGACTCTAAAAATGTTCATGTAATACTCCTGAGCAGAGTGTTGAGAATAACCCCCAAGCACCCTAGATGGGGTCTAAATTCATGCCCCATGCCCCCCAAATCAGTAAAACAGCAAATGCATTCAAAATGAACAGATTAAACAGCCAGTCAGTATATTAGTATATTTCATAAACTTCTGGGATTTTCAACATATTTTCAATACATTTCTCTTTGTCAAGCCTTAAATGTAACCACCTCCCTTTTGAGGAGGTCATATCCGGTGGCGCTCAGGGGTTACTCCAAGCTCTTCAATCAGAAATCGCTCCTGGCAGGCTCTCTGGACCATATACGATGCTGGGAATCAACCCGGGTTTGTTCCTGTGTTGGCCACATGCAAAGCAAACTCCCTACAGTTGTGCTATTGCTCTGACCTTTAACTCCCTCCCTTATTCTTATCCTCTTCTATCTTTTTATTCTATATCATACTATTCTAGTCAATTCCATTCAATTGTCAATATCAGGTCAAAAAATTTAGAAGTTTGTTTAAAACAATATGTTATGGAATATTTCTCAATTATTCTAATGGATCATTGTCAAAATCGACAATAAGTGATTATTATATCTCTGTTGATTTACTTGTTCTTGGCAGTGATTTGATATGTCAAATGGCAACTGAATCACAGCATTTTTTAATTGTAAAGAGGATGCTTTCAGTCAGACTCCTTCATGCCTACTAAGAGTTTATTATGAATAATACCCTTCAAAATCTCCAAAGGAAAAGGTGAACAGAATATTACTATACCTGTACCACTTGGGAGATTATGATATAAAGGGAAAAAAATAACAAGCACAGTGTTTTGTTAGACTGTAAATTAAGAAGTGTAGATAAAATATGAAAGTGGTGGAAGCAGAAAGACAGTATAGAAAGTAAGGTATTTGCCTTTTCTGTGACCAACCCAGGTTTGAATCCCAGAAATTCAGGCGGTCCCCTGAAGTGCATCAGGAGTGATTCATAAATAAAGAACCATAAGGAAGAGCTGAGCACTTCTAGGTGGGCCAAATACCAAACTAACATACAACAAGTGAACATCTCAAAACTGAGAGGAAGCTGCAAGTATAAATTGTATGACCTAGTAGTGTCACATGAGAATGACAATTGAGACTCAAGGAGAGGTATTTCAATGGGTAAGACACTTGCCTTGTATGTGGTTGACCTGGCTTTAATGCCCCAAGAATGAACAGGATTTCTAAGGGCTGTCAAGAGTGACCCATGAGCATAGAGCCAAGAGCAGTGGTCCTCAAACTATGGTCCCTGGGCCACATATTGTATTTGTTCCCATTTTGTTTCTTCATTTCAAAATAATATATATGCAGTGTGCATAAAAATTTGTTCATTATTTTTTTTATTATAGTTCAGCTCAAAAGTCTGAGGGACAGTGAACTGGCCCCCTGTTTAAAAAGTTTGAAGACTGCTGGCCAAAAGTAAGCCTCACTCACTACAATATGTGGCTCCAAATCCAAAAATAAGATAAAATAAAAACTTAGAATGCAAACAATTTCTGTATTTTTCCTAAATGAACATGATCACTAAAATGCATGGTCAGAAAATAGAAAGATGGTCTCTTGTTCCATCTGCACAGGCTTATCATCCTTGCCCTGTGTTCTAGCCCTTTATCTCTCCTCTCACCACTTCCATCCAACTGAGATGTTTCTCAGAGTCCAAAGCCTAAACTCAGTGCCCTGCTTTTATTACTTCTTATGTACAAATCACTCTGATATGATATGACATCATCCATATCTCACATGCATTAGAAAGGTAAAGAAATCAACACTGAGATAACAATAAAAGAAAGTTTATGGAGTCAGTAAGATGGTACAGCAGGTAGCTTGCTTGTCTTGCCTGTCACAAGTTAACCGGAGTTAACTAGCCGGATCTAACCGGAGTTAGATCACCAACATAATATACTTCTCCCAAACCTTACAGGAATGATGTACCCAGGGTGAGTCCAATTCTTTCATTAAAATAGCACTTCTTCTCTCTTATCTGGTGCATCTCCACTCATTGCATTGGGCTCTTCCAACTCTCTATTAGTTTAGGATAAGGGACAAGTAACAATCAATCACATAAGTAAAAGGCAACCTCCATGAAGAAATGTTGCATCTTTCCCCATTGAACTTGAAACTGGGCATACTGGCATATGATATAAGCTATTCTTGCAGTCATCTTACAATTGAATTTCAAGTTTAATTGAAATTGAAATTTAAGATTAACATGGAAAGAAAAACATTCAGGAGAAATGAAAAGATTATTAGGAGGATAATTATTTATTATCATATACAAGAGGCTTATATAATCTATGTCTATAAAGTTTCCTATCTTTGAAATTTTCTTTTAACCTAAGTTATTAAATTATTCTTTTCTTTAGTGTATTTTGGTAGGATTTGTCACTTTTCATCAAAAGAGCCATACCTGTCATATTTACAACTGTGATCAATATTTTTTTCAGAACCAAGTAGTATAAGAGAAATATTCTTCCAACTGAATAAACTCAGACAAACTGGTGTGAGCATTAATAACAGATACCACACCACTCTTAAAACCTCTAATCATGGCTTTGTCCTCATAGTTTTCAAATGAAAATTCCAAGATCCTATATAAGATAATAAAGATGGTTGATTGTCCTTCAAATGTTTTTTTCTTTCTTAATTCAATGTTGGACAGCTAATACATTTCAATATATTTGAATGATAATATTTTGATTCTTGTATGTGAAAATAATATTGATGTAAGACATGATTACCGGCATTAGATGGTACATTAAAATGCTTACTAACATACCTTTTTTGTATTTTTAAATTTTTTATTAATGACAAGGAAGATAGGATTATTATTATAAAACAAATACATAATAAAAGTTAATGCAATTTTAGATACCAGAGTTGAAAAGTAATATGGGTAAATAACAGTAGGCATTATATTGCATTAAATGAAATTTTTTGGTTTTGTTTTGAGGCCTGCTGTGCAAAGAGTAACTTCTTTTTTCTTTATTAATGCCTTTATTTATACAATATGATTACAAATGTATTTGTAGTTGGGTTTCAGTCATATAAAGAACTCCCCCCTTCACCAATGTGACATTCCCATCACCAATGCCTCAAATCTCCCACCTCCATACCCCCTCCCCCACCTGTATTTGAGACAGGCTTTCTACTTCTTTCATTTAACATACATTTCCAAACCAGAGTTATAGTTCAAAGGACTGATTTCAGGGCCGGAATGGTGACGTGGAGTAATAAGGCGCCCGCCTGCTGGTGCTAGTCATATGGTCCTCCAAGCCAGGAGCGCATAGCCAGGAGTAACTCCTGAGCATCACCGGGTGTGGCCTCCCCAAACAAAACAAAACAAAACAAAACAAAACAAAGGGACTGGTTTCATGTTCCAGGAAACACAAGGTTAATTCTGGGACATGTGTAGTCCCCAAACAGATAGTTTAGGGTCAGAGAGTGACCCTAAAGCATAAAGAAGGGAGTGTCCTTAAGTATTATCAAGAATCACTGAAAAACAAAGATAAATGATATAAATTTTCAGGCCCCATATCTCAGTGGTAACTCATACTTTCATGTATGAGTCCCGAGTCATATCTCAGCCATTACATACATAAAATTTCTGCCTGAAAAGAAAAAAACTTTTGGTGTGTGCATGTGTGTGTATGTATGTGTATGAAGGAAAGAGAGAGGGATGGAGGAAGATAGGATGTTTTGGGGATTTTCTCCACAGTGTTGGGGATTGAACCCAAAACTTCAACATGCAAAGCATGTGCTTCAATTCTTTGAGGCCTATCTAAGGCCATCAAAATTAATATTTCAATTATAAATAAAATAAAATAATTTGTCAAAAAAGCAAAATAAGTTTAATTATTAAAATCTGTTATACACTAATGCTAATTATTTTTGTTTGTATTATAGAAACATATTTACTTTCTTTTGATAATCATATTAACATTTTATCTTTCATAGATTTATAGTTTAAACATAAGTAGGAGGCCCAGAGAGGTAAGACAGGGTTTATTATATTTGCCTCAAACGCTGAGGTTTCTGGTTTGATCATATTTGGTCCTTAGATGTGATCCTTGAAAACAAAGCCAGGGGTAAACCCTGAACACAATCAGATGTGGCCCTAAACAAGACTCTTCCCCAAACTAGGGTATTCTCATAGAAAATTGAGTGTAATCTAATACCAAGTTTCATAGCATGTATGACTATTTTCCTAGCTCTGTGATTAGTCTTGAGTAATTTCACAAAGAAATTTTTTCATTTCCAGTTTTTCATTTTCTCTAATGTGACAAGGTTTACAAAACAGAAAGCAGTTCAGATCTAAGATAAATAACATTTTCTGCTTTGTTTTATTTTCTTAGGAACAGGCTTGGTTCCCTATAGAAGATCTAAATACTGAAAAGCAAACACACTCTTAAAAATGTTATTAGAGAAGCAGACATTGAATAAAGTGGGCATCTTGAACTTAAAGTCATCTCGAAGTTCTAAGAATCGTTGAGGTGGATTTGGAATGAAAATTTCTAGTTTAGGAGTGTTTTCTACTTTGCTGAAGTCCAGGATGCCAGTGCACACAGATCTCGGTGAGTTATTGCTTATGTTACTCCATTGCTCGGAGAGGAGTTTGGGGTCTTCCATAAATCTGAATTATTCCCGTTTTGGCTGCATAACCAGAGTTTTGTTGCAGCTGCTATTCCTGGTGTTATTACACCCAGCAGTTAATTAT
This sequence comes from Suncus etruscus, assembly GCF_024139225.1. Lineage (NCBI taxonomy): Eukaryota > Metazoa > Chordata > Mammalia > Eulipotyphla > Soricidae > Suncus > Suncus etruscus. Next base: position 59,058,649 of record NC_064857.1, read on the forward strand.
AAATGATGTTAAAACATTCAGACTTTCTGATTGCTAATTTGGCTAAATATTACCTGTCTTATAAATCTAAGTAATAGGTGTCAAGTGGACTCAAATGGGTTCTAAAACAGATGGTTACACTCACACATATATAGAAGTAAAATAAGAAAAGGTAGGAAGGAAAATGAACATCCAACTAAAATGCTTACCTTTCTCTTTAGGCAAATGAATTGAATAGCTGGCTGGCTTTTTTCCCCCTTCATTTGCTTTTTATGGGCCCATCAATTGCACTGATCTAAATTGATATTACTTTCCATCAACTTTACACAAGCTAAGGTTCAAAATAACTTCCTTGTTGGGCTGAAGAGAAAGTACTGCAGACAGGGTGCTTTTCTGACATGTGGCTGTTCTGTGTTCATTACTCAGCCTCCTATATGGTCTTCCTGAGCAATACAAGAAGTGATACTTACCTGAATGCAGAGCCAATAAAAAGCCCTGAATGCCACCAGGTATTTCCCTTAAACAAAAATAAACAAACAAGCCAATGAAGAACAAACAAAAATAAATAAATTATACTACTTCTTTTAAAAACAAAGAATACAATAATAGATTATAAAATATACATATTTAATTAAAATAGAATATTTCTTAACCACTCAGCAAAAATGTAACCTTAACCATATATCACAGTAAAATCTGAATTGACTAGAAAAAAATTCTGGCTAGAGAAACTGCTATATCTAGACCATATACTTATAGATAGCATACAAAATCTGGAACCAGAGAGATAGTTCCAGGTCTTAAGGATTTGTATGAATTAGACCCAGACTCAATCCCCAGAACATGATCCTAAAGTATCTGTAAAATGCATCCCCAGAAGCCCCAGAGTGCATCTGAGATAATTCCCCACTTTCTGTCCTAAGCAGCACTGTATATATTTAATTGCAGGTCTGGTGGACCAAAAATTTCTGGGAGATGTCCTAGGACCCCCTGAGCATCAGTTGGGAGTCCTCCAAGAAAACAGAAAACAAAAGATTAAGGAAGAAAAGACCTAGGAAGAGCCTAGCTCTGTTTCTTCTTCTTCTGGGCAGATGGGTGATGGGGCTGGTCAAGGAGACCCAGGAATACTAGCAGAGTAAGCTATACCATTTGCATCCAGCAACTAGTGGAATCTACCAAAGGGTGTGTGACAGTTCTGTGAGCAGGACCATGACTTTATCCTTTCTAAATGTCTTATAAGGTCCATCAGCATTCTGACTCTGGAGTTTAGAGAGGAATCAGGAAAAATAACACAACTCAAAAGCTGAGAGATGAATTTTGAATCCAGTGGGCTAATAAGTCATGATAAAAAATTATAAATAATGACCAACGATGATGAATGCAAAAGATAACAAGATGAATATACTTGAAAATACAGTCTAAGGAAAATGGACTACTTTTTGTACACAAAGCATATCTTAAAGGTCTCAAGATGTGAAAAAAATATATATATATATAGAAACAAAGTCAAATCATACTTATTTAATTAGTTTTTGGTAATCTTAAACAATTAAATATGTACTCTTTAAAATAGACTTAGCAGAAAAATTCACTTATAAATGTATAATTTATATTGGACATGGACACTTACATAACTATAAGCAATGAAAATGATATATATTTTGGGCCAAGAGGTATTTTAGTCAGAAGGGCATTTGCTTGCATGGGACTGACCCAGATTTAATCTCTGGCATCTCAAATGGTCCCCTAAGCCTGTCAGGAGTGATTCTTAACTGCAGATTATGGAGTATACTCAGAGCTATAAAAAATGTACCCCAAACCAAACCAAAACACAAAATATAAATAGTTTTGCACACAAGAGAAGCTCTATAACTAAGTGTCTGCCTGGCAAGCATAAGATCTTGATTTGGTCCTTCTCTGTACTCCAGAGACACCAGTTGTCATGCCTTTGCATGTGAAAATCTTGTTGACTGGTAAGTGCCTTACTCACTGTACTATTTTTCCAGCCCACAAACTTCTCGTGGTGCCCTAAGAACCTCATTGTAGAAAACCCCAATCTAGCACAAACTGCCAGAAATCAATTATAGTCTTAGGGCATTAATGTTTGAAAGTGCAACCAGTTGGGTCTGAGGACAAAATCACACAGAAAGACTAGCAGAGTTAAAGGGAAAGAGAAAGAAAGTCTGGTGGACCAAGAATTTCTGGGAGATGTCCCAGGACCCCCTAAGCAACAGTTGGAATCCCTCCAAGAAAACAGGAAAAAAAGGATCAAGGAAGCAAAGACTTAGAATTGCTCAGGGGTAGAAAGGAAGCTTCCTCACAATTCTGAATACATTTTCATGGAAGATTGTCCTTAGCAAAATGCCAGGTTGAGAAAGGTACTCTTCCTGGGTGAAGAAAAAGATTACTTACTGTTACCTTTTGATTTTGTTTTCACACACACACAAAAAAAATGCTGCATTTCTTTGGTGGACAAAAGCAAAACTAAACAAAAACAATAAAAGATCATTTCATCTTGACTCTTCTAAGAGTGAAATCAAGTGCTTTTGGTGCTTTGCTTATTTTCCCAGGAACTAGTTTTCTTGTCTCTGGGTGAGTGTTACTTCATAATTAATGAAAAGGAAATAAAAAGGTAATTCTCTAAGGGGCTGACTGGGAACTATAAAATTTCTGGTTGTTGGAACGCATTCCTAAATGTTATCTTTGTAGCTTTGTCTTTCCCTTTTACTAAGAGCACTGCAGAGCAATCACTGGACACGTTTAGACTTTATGTTCTTCCTGGGAATAGTATTTAGGTGCTGCAGGTCATTTACTGGTCAAAGGAAAAGTTTCTTTAGTTATAGTCTTCAGAAGCTGTGACTATCAGTGAAAGCTTTTCTGCTCGAGTTTAAATGGCCCCAGAGCATGTAATTTGCCTGTGATTCACAGTACAAAAGAGAAAAGGTATTTCAAATGTTATGTGAGCTAGGCTGCCTTTGGTGAGAAATATTGCAGAGGTCCAACCATCTTCATTCTTCTTGTAACAGATAATTTTCATCTTTATAAACTAGAAGGTAATTCAATATTAGTAACATACCACATTTTTAGATTTCTGAAAGTCATTTATTCTTTAAACAGAAATAATCAGCAAGGAATTTAGTGCTTGTCACATCTTACTGCTTGAATACAAGGAAAAAAAGAAACCAATAAAACATAGAAAACAAAGCACTGTGAGGAAAAATAAAACATTTTTTATCATATTCTACTCCAATCAAGAAAGGAAAGGGCAATTTTAATATGTATGCAAGGTAGGTCCAGGAAATTCAAAAAATTTGTAATATTTTCTTGTTGAAGAACCTCTTTAAGAAAACTAAAGGTTTATCAGAAAGTGCTTCTCTTGTTTAATTTAAACAGACTGTTGTGTTGCATTATTTTGCCTGCTGGAGTTAATTTCTCTTCATTTTAGCATTGAAGACATTTGAGTCTGGACTATTTTCCATACAAATGAGTAATCTGGTCTGTGATGCCTCAGAAAGAATGTAATGTGTTAGAAAAAACTGAAAGAAGGGGATGGTATTCAATTGGCAAAGATTTGGAAAAAATATTCAGTGTTTTTTCAAGTTGGATATTGATTGAGATTCTATGATTTTTCAGTACTATTGATAATTCATTTTATGCATATAGTTCCAACACCACATCCATCACAAGTGTATCCACTCCACTCTCCCAAGAACCCCAATGCCTCTTTCTCTCAAAAACAAAACCCCTAACTCAGTTGTGTGCATCAATCTGCCCATTATGTTGCCTTTGGACCTTCATTATTATCTTGCTGTATACTCTTAAGTCCCATCTATGAAAAGCTCATTTAAGAGCAGTGTATATCATAGATTTTGCAGTTTTACTGAGTTTGAAGTCAAAGGAAGGGCCTCTGCAGAGGAATTGAAAGGAAATTTGTCTTCCTTGCTATTATAATACTTGTATTTGGACTTTAAAAACATTTCTACATTTTAGAGAGAAGTAAAGAATCTGCTTTCACACTTTTGGTATTTTATTCAAGTTAAACTAGTAGGATTATGGTTACAGCATTGAGAAGAAGAAAAAATTTTACTCAGGACCATTCAATGAGGAAAACCATTTTCATAGAACTGAGTATTTCTTGCTTACATCAGTTTGCACTTCGTGTATGTGTGAATATGTGTGTGTGTATTTAAACAAAATGTCAATGAAATTTGTGACTTGTAAAGAATTTGTTCACATTTTTTTTTCAGACCAGGCAAAGGGCCTGGTTTGAAGTATATATGGGGTGCATTTACTGTACCTTCTCTTTCTATACAGTCAGTGTAAAGAACACAGCCTGTGGTAAGAATTGGGAGGCCTTATCTTTTCTTTTTTTTTTGATTTTTTTAATATATATATTAAACATTCCCAGGCAACATTCCCATGACCAATATCCCAAGAGTCCTTATTCCCCACCCCACACTGGCCTGTACTCTAGACAGGCTTTCTACCTCCCTCATTTAGTCACATTTTGTTATGATAGTTCTCAGAGTAATTATTTCTATGACTGCACTAAACGATCCTGTGGTGAACTTCATGTCAGGAGCTGGACCCTCCAGTCCTCCTCTAGTTTGTCTCTGAGAATCATTACACAAATTTTTTTTTTATTTTTCTCAAAACCCAAAGATGAGTGAGACCATTCTGTGTCTATCTCTCTCCCTCTTACTTATTTCACTCAACATAATAGATTCTATATACATCCATGTATAGGAAAATTTCATGACTTCATCTCTTCTGATGCCTACATAATATTCCATATTGTATATGTACCATAGTTTCTTTAACCATTCATCTATTGAGTGGCATCTAGGCTGTTTCCAGAGTCTGGCTATTGTAAACAAAGCTGCAATGAATATAGGTGTGAGAAAGGGATTTTTGTATTGTATTGTTCCTAGGATATATCCCTAGGAGTGGTATAGCTGGATCATATGGGAGCTCAACCTCCAGCTTTTGGAGAAATCTCCATATCGCTTTCCACAAATGTTGGATCAGACGGCATTCCCACCAGCAGTGAATGAGTTCCTTTCTCTTCACATCCCCTCCAGCACTGCTTGTTCTCATTGTTTCTGATGTGTGCCAATCTCTGTGGCGTAAAATGGTACCTCATAGTTGTTTTGATTTGCATCTCCCTGATGATTAGTGATGTGGAGCATTTTTTCATGTGCCTTTTAGCCATTTGTATTTCTTTTTTGTCAAAGTGTCTGTTCATTTCTTCTCCCCATTTTTTGATGGGGTTAAATGTTTTTTTCTTGTAAAGTTCTGTCAGTGCCTTGTATATTTTGGATATTAACCCCTTATCTGATGGGTATTGGTGTATAGTTTCTCCCACTCAGTGGGTGGCTCTTGTATTCTGGGCACTATATCCTTTGAGGTTCAGACACTTCTCAGCTTAATATAGTCCTATTTATTTATTTCTGCTTTCACTTGTTTGGAGAGTACTGTTTCCTTTTTAAAGATACTTTTAGTCTCTGTGTCATGGAGTGTTTGATCTATGTGTTGTTCTATATACGTTATGATTTCAGGTCTGATATCTAGGTCTTTAATCTATTTGGATTTTACTTTTGTACATGATGTTAATTGGAGGTCTAAGTTCGCTTTTTTTTTACAAGTGGCTAGCCAATTGTGCCAACACCACTTATTGAAGAGGCCTTCCCTGTTCCATTTAGGATTTCTTGCACCTTTATCAAAAATTAGGTGACAGTATATGTGGGGAACATTCTCTGAGTACTCAAGCCTGTTCCACTGATCTGAGGGTCTGTCTTTATTCCAATACCATGCTGTTTTGATAGCTATTGCTTTGTAATACTGTTTAAAGTTGAGGTAAGTAATATCTCCTATATTTCTTTTCCCAAGTATTGATTTATCTATTCGTGGGTGTTTATTGTTCCAAATGAATTTCAGAAGTGTTTGATCCAGTTCTTTGAAAAATGTCATGGGTATCTTTAGAAGGATCACATTAAATCTGTACAAAGCTTTGGGGAGTATTGTCATTTTAATTATATTAATCCTGCCAATCCAAGAGCAGGGTATGGATTTCCATTTCCGTGTGTCTTCTCTTATTTCTTGTAGCAGGGTTTTATAGTTATCTTTGTATAGATCCTTCATATCTTTCGTCAAGTAGACTACAAGGTATTTGAGTTTATGTGAGACTAATGTGAATGGGGTTGTTTGTTCACATTTTTATTTGCCTTTTTTTGATACCCTTTTAGAGGCTTTCTGGAAGAAAAAAATTTGCCTTGATACTCATCACAACTATTACTCCAGATGACAGTATGTTGATTTTCCTCTGGTTTACGAAGTATGAGTTGATGTGTGGACAGAAAACATTAGCTTTATTCCTGCTTCTGAAAACTAGAAAGATATTCTGAGATAAGCTTTCTCCTTCATTACAAAAATTTCTTCTGGGGCCAGAGCAATAGCACAGTGGTAGAACTTTTGCCTTGTGTGTGGTCTAATCAGGCTCCATCACTGGTATTCCATATAATTCCCTGAGCACCACCAGACTGACTTTGAGCTCATGGCTAGAAGTAAGCCATGAGGCTTACCCACAGGTAGGTGTAACCCAAAATCCAAAACAACAAAAACAATAAAAGCAACAAACCAAAACCTCTGTTATAGCTCCTTCCTCTTTCCCAGTTTTTCATTTTTCATTGACATGCTAGATTTATCTCTGAATGTTCCTGTTTGGTGTTGTGATGGAAACATCAACCCATGTTTTCTCTGGCCCAGATTCTTGCCCTGCTGCATCATACAGTCATACGATGGGATATACTTGACACCTTAATCAAATAAAATATTGGCTTCTCTTTAGGCCTCTTCCATCCTACATGTCTCCTGACACAATAATTTTTTGGGGTTAAAGGGCAGAGATATCTCAGACAGAACCATTTTGTTGGGATGTGGTTCAGTGGTAGAGCACATACCACAGTGCTCTACCACTGAACCACATCCCTCACAGGCCTGACACAAGTTTATTCCAGTGCATCGCCCATCACAGAGTGGCATCCCCAGATCTGCCTGAAGAATTCCCAAAGCTACAGCAAGTCTGACTCCTGATGTATGACAGCTAAGTGTGAATTGTGTGCTTCCCTTGGCACATATAGATACTATCCCTTAAAGGAGGGGATAATAGAGGTGGTCAGGGGGAGAGGTTCATTCTAATATTGAACATCTACATTCTCAATTTGTATCCTAAGGGACAATTTGTTTCCTAAGGGTCAATTTGTTTCCTATGGGACAGAGTAAGAGTACAGTGGGAAGGGCAATTTGCCTGCACACTGCCAATCTAGGTTCAATCCTTGGCATCCAATATGGCCCCCTGCCAAGAGTAATTCCTGAGTTCAGAGTCAAGAGTAACCTCTGAGTAAAGCAAAGTATGGCTTTCAAACCAAACCAACAAACAAAAAACCAAACAAAACAAATATTACTTTCTAATCAGCTGAGAATGTTTTCAAATGTGTCCTATATGATAAGCAATAAATTGAAAATAATGAAGTGGACTTATCTACCGTAGTGATTTTATTCTTTTTATACATTCACTGTAAATTATATACATATATTTGGTTACATACTTCATTGCTAGTTCTTGCATGCATTTCCATGTATTTTAATAAGAAAATTTGAATTGCCTAATAACTGAAGCCTTTTAAAGACATATATTTATGTAATATTTAAAAATACTATAGTATTTAAAGATACATGCTATGTATGTATATATATTTGTTAGACTATGTGTACACATACATGACAATATACATATATTGTCTTTGTATGCTACAACAACTCAAAAAGCAATCTGTAATAACAAAATTTATTTAAAATTTTCCAGTGTATAAATGACATGAAGCTCCATTTTTCCTCTGGTGATCTTGTTCATTTAAGTTTTTGTACTAATAAGCATTTACCCCCTTCAACTCTATTTTTTTGCATTATAAAATGTTCTTACTTATTTCAAATTCGAACTCCAAGAGTAAAACAATGTTGCTTGAAAAATTTCTTTATTTCTGATATTCCTTCTGTTATACTGTTAATGCTAAATCTTATATCAGAAGCAGCTGCTTTTCTATTTCCTAAGTTCCATGTATATGAGTAAATAAATGTTTTTAATGAAACTAATTAATGTAGATTAGTTTTATAATTAATCATTAATTATAGAAATTATTAATGTAACTGATTAGATTAAATGCTAATTTTTTGTGAATATAGATCTGGCATTTTGAGTGTTAAGCATCTAAATGTAGACTCTAATATTGGCTCAAAAATAAATAAACCTTAGGACTTATCTAAAATCAAAGGTTCTTAGGATTCCGTAAGGAATTTTTTTCTCTTCATAATTTCTTAAGTAAAAGTCAATGGGATAAGTGGGAATAGAAAACTTCTTGGGTGATGTCTAAGAAAAGCATGAATGTGGAGGCCAGAGTGATGGTGCAGCGGTAGAGTGTTTGCCTTGCACATGGCTGACCCCCCAAGCCAGGAACGATTTCTGAGTGCATAGCCAGGAGTAATCCATGAGATCAGTGGGTGTGGCCCAAAATTCAAAAAAAGTAAAATGAAAAACATAATTGTGATTGATCCTGGAGATTCAACACATAGGGGATAAAAAAAATAAGACAAAATACAGAAACCTATGCTCAGAGATCTATAACTGTTGACTTCAACTAATCTTCTTCAGTAAGTGATAGGATAGACACAAAAATAAGTAACTATTTATTAACCAACTAGAACAAAGGCTATTTCTAAATCATTGAGTGTGATCATTGAGTTCTGACAGAACTTACAAGTTATGATTGATTCTTTGTTTTCATGTACTTAAGCAACCAAGCAGCAATATTCTAACTCAGTTTTTAAAACATCGCCATTTTGGCAACAACTTCTACTGTCTTTAAACTAGGTTCTTTCCTCAGTTAATGTGCTAATGCAGTAACCACTTGGGCAATGTTCCTTCCTATGAACCAGGAGCTCACCTTCAGATTGCATGCCCAGAAACTTTAGAATGCATGAACCAGATCTTGTTGTACTGACAGCTGTGCCATCAATCCTGTGATTACCTCTGTCTGTCTCCATCTCCCAGAACTCTCTGCGTGCTTCTCTATTTAACCAATGCAAATCAAGCTGTATTTTTAGATTAACCACATTTTAAAATGTTACTATATTTACAGCTAATATTTCATCTAATTTGAATTTGAAACATAACTTTCCTTTTGCCAATAATATTTTTTGTAACCAAATCCACTTTGTCGCATACCCTGGTATTTGTGCTATCCTTGAAATGTACAATAGTCTACTGTCCTTGAGTGAATTTTACTTTCCTTCATTGTCATGTGAAATATCTGGCTTTATCTACAACTCAGATTAATTCCTTTAGTGATATACCCAGTGCTCATAGAAAGCATTTTATACAGGTTATAAAAGAACCAATGGCCAAGTATATGAAGCTGGATATTTTCAACTATTGTTTCCATTGTGGGAAAAATTCAGAAAGGAAATGAAACCTAATTGAACATAAGAATGCAAAAAGCAGTGTTACTATGAAAGTTTCTAAATTTAATAGCATTTTTTCCTTTAAAAGATGATGTGCTTTACAACTAATAAACAATATGCTGTCTTTTTATTAAAAATGAGAGCAGGGAAGCTCATTATTCCCATTTTATTGCCTGACTATCATGAAGTTCACATTGCATATTCTCATTTGCAATAATTATCTTTAGCTTGAGTTTGGAAAATGCTTGTAGAGTTCTTATCTAATTTCAGTGTTTTAATAACACTCTGGGATTGGTATTCTTAATTAAAAAGCCTGCCTTTCTGTTGTGAAAGTATGACATATATTTAATATTTCTGTCATGTAGAATGTTACTGTGTATGCTTAGTACTGAATGGGTCAGAAGATTTAGCTAGAAGTTTTCTAAGACTTCCAAAGAAAATATATCCAGGAAATATCACACTATGGCAGATAAGTCCATTTCAGACTAACAAAAAGTGAGCCTGTCAAGGAATATGGTTGCCTATAAACATAGCAGTTACATGATTGTCATTGATAGTTTTCAAGATCATTTTAAAGAACAAAACCAAATGCAAACACACTCAAATATTCTCCAAATTCTCTCATGGATGCCACTGCCCAAAACAAAAGAGCAATTCTGATGTCTAAAATTGCCGGTGATGGTTTGACAAATTCTGTCAGCCTTTATTTTTGTTTCTGCCCAAGAAATAAAAAAAATTATTTTTGACAAAGTGACACCCTACACATTCTTTGACCTAATTTGATCTCAAAGAAATATACATATTGAAAGGCTCGGTAGTCCAGATGCTGCTCCAATGCAGAGAAATGAAGAGACAGTCACTCAGGTAAAAGCTCAAGTGGGTTCTTTATTCTGGCTGGCCATTGTCCAGTGCCCGTCCAGAACTGAACAGAGGCAAAGGACCACTTAGCTTTCTTTGTTCATCCTTATATATCATAAGAAGGGGAGAGTGGGTAGGGATGATTCCCTTATAAGGGCAAACATCCGCTAAAACATTTTGAGGTAGCACAAGGTATCACATGAGCTTAGGGTTGGTATAAGCTTCCTTTTTAGGACAAAAAGGGTTAGATACAAAAAGCAGGTATAAGCATAGAAAATTACAGAGTTCTGGTTACAAAAACCTGACCTTTAAGTTCTATGAGCTACAGCAGTGGGGATTGGTGTAACTAGTTGTTGACTTCCCTTTTCAATATAACCATGGCGGAATACAAACTAGTTTGAATATGCAGTGGCCATGAATTTGCACAATACACCAGAGAAGAGAAAAGTCTCATTTTTTTTTCCCAGTGATTTTCAAATGGTTTCTGCAGATGCCTCCTTGGTTGTTCTGCCAGATAACTTACAATCAATGTTTTGTTTGAAAATATCTGTTCTTGTTTTTTATGTTGTTTATATTTTTAGCTATTTTTATTACAATATAGTGGCCAACTTTGGTATAATGATGTTATATTGCTACATAAATAATTAATCACTGCTACAGCAGTGCCAACCATGCACCTTTCATCTCCATGATATTGTAGCTGCTCTCTGTGCAAGACATCAAAAGGCTTTAAGCAAGCAGAAATCATCTTGGTTCCTTCCAGCAAATTGTGGGTTTCTGTGAGAACTTTCAAGATCTCAACCAAAAAAAAGGATCAGGCGGCCTGGAAGGGGATGGAAGTCCCCTAAAATATCAAAGTGAAAGAAATAAAGGTCTGATTATAATCCATTTGTCACACCTGGACAGGTGAGGAATGCCTCCAATATCAGAGAAAATGTCTGGATCTTAGCATGTGATGTCTCTGGAGACAAAATCTGAGATACAATATCATTGCTTTCCTGAAAACATCTTGGGCTCCTGGTAGCAATGGATGCAAAATATAAATAAGAACAGGACCCAGTGCACATATTTTTCCAGGGTTCTGCATCTAGAGAGAGAGGAAGGAAGGTGGTAGGCATACTTGGTCTCACTGTGCACAATTTGAGAGAGTAACTGCAACCAGGGAAACTGTCCAGAGAAGTATCTGAAACCTAGAGGTTTACTGTGTTTTCCTTGCATGCTTTTTGGTTTGGGGGCCACACCCAGCAATGTTCAGGGGCTACTTCTGCCTCTGCACTCAGAAATTATTTCTGGTGATCTCAATGGATTAATCCTATGGTATTTGAGATCTACCAGGTTCTTGCCACAAGGCAAGCACCCTACCTGTTGCACTATTTATTGCTCCATCCACTGGAGGTTAACCATTTTGCAAATGGTCCAGGGACAGTGGGAGGTGAGGGATCCAGAGAGTGCTGAGATATTCAGCATTCCTGGTCCTGGTATAAACCCACCTGAATTAGCATCTGCATTCTAACAGAATCTCCAGTTGATTTGTATGCAAGTTGAAGTGTGAGAATTATTGCAGTGTTCTCTATGGATCCCTGGAGCAACATTAACATTGCTTTACATTCAAAGAAATGAAGAGCCAGCCACAGGGGTGCTATAAAAGCAGCCTGATATCTAAATCAAGTGACATTCCAGGGAAGCTGATAATTCTTGTGAGTTTCCTAACATTGAAGCAGCTCATGTGCCCTAAGAGAATAAAGTCCTGGTTCTGGAAGGGATGGCATCTCCCATCAAAGGCACTGCTACGTTTCACCTGTTCAAATATTCCTTAGATAATCTTCACCTGGTTTTATTTGTCCACCACTTTTATTTTGCTAAGAGTGCATTCTTAGGAAAGTTGAACCAATGCTAGATTAGTCACTGAGAATAAGAGTAAATGAGTTATTACACATGAGAGAATAAGACAAAGAATAATTACATCACTTTCTTGATCTTATAAATAAAATTGTTATACTATACACATATCATGTGTGAACTTCTGCAAAGGAAATTGATAAATACCAGTTTTATTTTTCTCTTCATAATAATATCCCAATGAATTGAAAACAAAGAGTGCTTGGAGGTCCTATTTTTAGGTAGCTATGTTATATTTTAAAACTTAATTTTCAGAGTCAGAGGACTAATATGAAAGAAAGGCAAAAAAATAATAGGAAAGAAAGGCATTTGTCTTGCATGTGGCATATCCCAGGTCAATCTCTAGCTTTAAATCTAGTCCCTTAATTATCACCATAAGTGATCCCTGGTCATAGAACCAGAAATAAACTTGGAACATGGTCCGATTAGACCCCAAATAAACTATCCTCAAATTAACTATTTCTTTTGCATGTATGTGTGTGTGTGTGTGTGTGTGTGTGTGTGTGCGTGTGTGTATGTGTGGGTTTTGGGTCACACCTGGCAGTGCTCAGGGGTTATTCCTGGCTCCATGCTCAGAAATTGCTCCTAACAGGCACGGGGGACCATATGGGATGCCAGGATTTCAACTGATGACCTTCTGCATGAAAGGCAAATGCCTTACCTTCATGCTATCTCTCCGGGCCCCAAATTAGCTATTTCTTATTAAGAGGGGAAGGAAAGTTTCAGCTTGGATAGCAATTTGTGCTTGCTGTCTGGAGACTGAACATGATTGTTGTAGGCAGGAAGGCGAGAGGTCATGTATGTCAGAAAAAATTATACCTGAAATATAATCAGCTCAAAGGCAATGAGGCCTTTGACACAAAGAAACCATCTCCGAAGTGTAAAATACTATGGAAATGAAGGTTTCCAGGTGCAAGCCAGGAAGTTTCTTGCAAGGAGAGATGATGAAACTAACGCTCTACGTTGACAAAATGCCAGGCCAAGAAAATCAGAGGAAGATCATCAATTGTTTTCCCCATGGGCGGCCACCCTAGCAATAAATTTGTGAGAGACAAGATGGGGTAAAAGTCTAGAAATCAACCTGGTGTCATAGAAGGCCTAGGCACAAATTTCCTTATCCTCAAGTTGTCAAGATACCCAGGGATTGGACACCAACTGGCTAAATTCAGAATAGACTTTAAGAAAAGGAAAGCAAAGGGAGGGAAAATTTCAAATTATTGGAGGAGTTTCTTAAAAGATTCCAGAGAAAAGCAGTTATCTAACTGTTCCATGTTCTAACCTTTTAACAAAGATGAGAGGGTGAGCATTTCTTTATGTTCCAAGAATATGGGCTGTTAAAAAAATGGAGAGGATGCTGACTTGATTCTCTTTCAGGTCTGGTGGACAGACTGAGGCCATCCTGACTAAAAGAAACCACTCATGATGACCTTCCATACCTTCCTAGAGGGCTGTATCCCTAAACTCACCTGTATCCCTTGTCCCTATAAATAGGCCCAAGAGGGCCAGAGCATTGGCACAGAGCTGTAAGGCATCTGCCTTTCCAGCACTAGCCTAGAAGGGACTGCTGTTCGATTTCCCATATGGTCTCCCAAGCCAGGAACGATTTCTGAGCGCATAGCTAGGAACTCCTGAACATCACTGGTGTGGCCCCAAAAAACAAAAATAAATAAATAGACCCAAGAGACCAATATCAGATTTTGTTAATAACTGGGCATACCCTTGTTGTTTATATAGGCAAATTATATCTACAAAGAATATAGAATCAGTCTATAAAAATATCACTATATCTTTTACAAGGAGAGCCTGTTGAATGAATATGACAGGATCACACATAAAATGTCTATTCAGTGACTCCATCATATGGGTTCTATTTGTACAATTCAATAGTTATATAACACATGCTTTAAGAAAAGGCACGGAGGGGCTGGAGCAATAGCACAACTGTAGGGAGTTTGTTTTGCACGCGGCCAACACAGAATGGATCCCGGTTCAATTCCTGGCATCCCATATGAGCCCCCAAGCCTGCCAGTAATGATTTCTGAGCAACCCCTGAGCGCTACCAGATATGACCCAAAAGCAACAACAACAACAATAAAAAGAAGGTGTACAGTATCCATTTTGCAAGTGGTATAAATGGTATAGAGAGAAAGATAGCTTATGGAACCTGATTGAATTGTTGATTTATACTTGAGTCACAAACCTCATGTTTCAACAATTCTCCAAGTAGACAAAACAAATCATTTTCTTATAATGAGGGATAATGTTGAATGAGACAAAAAGTAATTAAGGTGTTGCTTTTTTGGCTTTCACTGAACCAAATCTCTGTTTTGGAATCTGTTTATCCTCTTTTTTTATTTAAATTGAAGATTGTTTCTTGACTAGTGTCTCTAATCTTGATTCTCCTGTAGTTGAGTTGCTTTGTTTTGCCAGAAGCATTTCCTTTATATTAGCTTGAGGACTGTCTGGAATGAAGCTTTTCTCACTTATCCTAGCTGCCAGGGCGTGATGAACTTGACCTTGTTCTTGTCTTCCTAAACTTAAAAAATTTTAAATGACCATGTTCTGCATGCATATTCTTCGTTTAAAATTATATACACTTATACAAAAAATTAAATACAGATAAACAAAAGGCACTAACTTCAGTACTGAATATTTAATTTTATGAAATAAGCAGAGAGCACCCTAAGGAGAAAAGAGGATAGGTATTCATAGCTTATTTAGTCACCTAGTAAGGACTGAATATTTATATACCTGGCCAAATCCTTTTTCATGTTGAAACAAAGTCCAAAGTTGATTGTCTAGCAATCACAATGGGGTGAAGCCCCAGAAATGGGACTTATACTCTCATAATGATATGGTTTGAGGTAGTTTGATCACTTTTCTTCCTGTGAAAATTCAAGCAGATATTAACAGTTGATACCCAGATAAAAACCCACAACATCCTGATCACTTCTTTGGGTTATAGTGAGCAAGTACTGTCTTGCCTTACTGTTCAGGCTATAGTTTTAGGTGACACTAATGCAAAATTACTAAAAAGAATAAAAAAAAAAAAAGAAATAAAAGAAGGCTAGGAAATGTAAGCATGCACCCAACCTGGGTTTGATTTCCAGCCTATCCAGGTGCAGCGCTGTAGGCCCCTGAGCACTGCACTCCTGATGAACACTCTTGAAATAGACTCTTATCCAAAGAGTAAGGCCCCCCTCCAATTGCTAAGACATTTTCTCACTTGTTATTTTGGTTTTGCCTTTTTTTTTTTTTTTGCTTTTGGGCCACACCTGGTGATGCTCAGGGGTTACTCCTAGCTACATGCTTAGAAATCGCTCCTGGTTTGAGAGACCATATGGGACACTGGGGATTAAACCACAGTTCATTCTAGGTCAGCTCTGTGCAAGACAAACACCCTACCACTGCTCTACTGCTCTGGCCCCATCACTTGTTATTTTGAACAAGGACTTCAAGGCAGACAGGAATTGGAAAAGCGAAGAGACACATGTTTCTAAAGCTACAACTGGCTCCAGTGGGGAGAAAAAAAGAAGAGGGGCTTACAGGAGGGATTTCCCATGTGTGAGGGTTAGGACCAATCTAATGACTTACTTTCTTGGGGTGGTCTGGAGTTGAAAGTGAGAGCATGGATGCACTATATAAATATATGTTACATATTTGCGGTAATTTTAAGATTATGCAATTCCTTCATTAGTTTGGTGATTGTAGTTTAACCTAATTTTGTTTGAGACACATCTGGTGGTCCTCAGGGCTCTGTGCTCATGACTTACTCCTGGCAGTGCTCAGTAGACCATATTCATGCTAGAAACCAAATTGGGGTTGACTGTATTAAAGGAAAGAACTTTAACCTCTACATTATTTATTCAGTACAGATTCATGGAGGTCAGAACATGAGGTCTTACATAGCTGAGTTATATATTTGAGTCTTTATTTGTCTTTTCTTGTTAACCTGCTCCCCTACAAAGGAGGTCATGTTAAAAAATGTGTCATTACCATATATACTCTATAAATTTTAATATTTTTCTTATAGTAAGTCAAAGTTTATTTGCTAATAGTCACTTATTCATCTAGGCACAAGTAACTATACCATTATCTTCCCTGTGGTTTTGTTTGATAAAAAAGAAACAATATTTTCATTACTTGCCATATCTCCACATCCATTTTGCCGGGGCTGCATTTGACAAGCAACACTCTGAAGTCTACTTTGAAGACTTCTGTGAGATATCCATGTTGGGGCCGGAGAGATAGCATGGAGGTAAGGCAACCTTCTTGCAAGCAGAAGATTGGCGGTTCGAATCCCAGCACACCATATGGTCCCCCGAGCCTTCCAGGAGCAATTTCTGAGCATCGAGCCAGGAGTGACCCCTGAGTGCTGCCGGGTGTGACTCAAAAACCAAAAAAAAAAAAAAAAAAAAAAAAAAAAAGAGAGATATCCATGTTGAACTAGGGTTTACATATTTCCCACATCTAAAATTCATACAGTGTTAGGCATAAATCTCAGTCTTTTGCACATGGACTTACATGTTGGTCTTTGGCTCATTGACAAATTCTCTTTGGTCAGAGCAATCAAGTCTGCCATCTTAGCATTTTACTTAGGAAGAAAACTCTGTTTTGAAAATGTTTAAATAAATATACTGGGTTTGATTGAAGACTCTCCCCAGAATTATCTGTTTCTAAAAATCCAAATTCCTAAAAATAGTAAATTTTCTTTCCAAGTTGGCTATATACATTTTTTATCAAGATTGAGACTTCTTTTTTTTTTTTTTTTTTTTTTTTTTTTTTTGGTTTTTGGGCCACACCCTGTGACGCTCAGGGGTTACTCCTGGCTATGCGCTCAGAGGTTGCTCCTGGCTTCTTGGGGGACCATATGGGGCGCCGGGGGATCGAACCGCGGTCCATCCTAGGCTAGCGCAGGCAAGGCAGGCACCTTACCTCCAGCGCCACCGCCCGGCCCCAAGATTGAGACTTCTTATTTGAAAAATAAAAGTTAAACTTTTTGAACTTTCTATCATAATCACTTATAAATATAAAATGTATAATGAGGAGAGATGGAATCTCCTCTCTCTCTCTCTCTCTCTTTCTCTCTCTCTCTCTCTCCCGCTTCCCTGCCACCTCTCATCCATTTCCATCTTCACCCCAGACACACACCTAACTCTGCTCTTTCTGGAGTCAGGTGGAACCTGTAAATATTTAAGTGTCATTTCACATGGACACATGCTCTGGTCTGCTGCAAAGTCAAAGTCACTCACATTTATTAAATATTCACTGGACATAATTTGACAACAAACATTTTGGGAGTTCACACTTAACCCAAGCTCTGTAGGTTTTATTTATCCTTGCATAAAGAAGCTTAATTTGCACAGTAAATATAAACATACTTTTAAAGGTATAAATGTACTCAACTTTTAAATTAATGAGCAAAAATATTTAATTTATCATGCTCTGTTCCATTTTTGAAAGTATGCAGAGTTAAGTTGTAAAATACACTTTCTATTAAGGGGTTGTGGTGGCAATTCTCTTTTTAATTCTGTAGGACCATATAATACTCCTCCTGTATCTAATACCTTAGTACTAGATACTTCATGAGTTTTTTATGACACAGGCTAATGTTCATAATGAAGCATCATCCATCTTCTAATTCATTTATTTATTTATAGCTGAATTTCAAAGAATCTCATATTAACTTGGAGATTTTGATTCAACTTTTTTTTTGCAACATGATATTGTTTAAATTATATAAAATGAACATGACATTTTTATGGAAACATTTAATACTATTTTACTTAAACTTTTCAAATAAGCATGTATTACTAAAATTATCAAAGTCCTGTGGTAGGGAAAACACACAAAGAAGAGTAGACGTGTATTTTTTAATTGGATTGACATAATAGATACTTAAGAATAAAAAAATATATAACTGACATAAGAAACTGAAATTTATTGTCCACGTCACTAATAATACTTCCTCTTCCCTCTGGTAATTCGTTAGTTCAAGGAAGTGATTGAAATGAATAACGATTTAGTGTAAAAGCATTTCTATTTACTGAATGGGCTTACCAACTGTTCTGTGGCACACATTTGCGAAGCTCTCTTTTGTGTGTGTGTGTGTGTGTGTGTGTGTGTGTGTGTGTGTGTGTGTGTGTGTGTGTGTGTGCTCACGTCTTTTAAGGAAGACACAATTAAAAGGCTATACTATAACCATAATGACCATCTCTCCCAAACCCATCCAATCAAGAATGTTTTTCACTACCCAGGACTGAACTTCAGAAAGTTTGCTTTAATCAATAAGACTTTCTTACTCAATGTCTTTTAGAACCTTCTCTCTTCTTGTTTCCAATGCACTAAAGGAAGAACATGAGTTTATGAGATAGGAAAGCTGTCTCCATATAAATAATACACAAAAACTTTTATGATCCATTTTAGGCCTCAATTTAAATATTCACGAAAAGAGGGTAATGTTTCATCTGGATGACATGGTAGTTTGACTTTTTGTTTTAATCTATGTTCTATTGATTCCCTTTAACAAAATTCAAAAGAATGAGGTCAAGATGTTCATGTGCATTTGGTAATGAGAGAACTCGGCTTTCTTTTGAGTGTTCAATGAGAAGTGATGGAGATGTGCCTTTTTTTATTGTGCCCAAAGTGAATTACAAATCTTACACAGTGATATATATTTTTTAGTTTTTGGGCCACACCCGTTTGACGCTCAGGGGTTACTCCTGGCTATGTGCTTAGAAATCGCCCCTGGCTTGGGGGGACCATATGGGACACTGGGGGATCGAACTGCGGTCCTTTTCTTGGCTAGCGCTTGCAAGGCAGACACCTTACCTCTAGCGCCACCTTCCCGGCCCCACACAGTGATATTTAAAGTACACAATGACAATAAAGGAGGGCCTTTCCACCACCAATGTTGTCCTCTCTTCATCCCTGTTCCCAAGCATATATCCCTTATTTCCCTCCTTTATCCCCCAGAAAGCTAGTATAACTAAAAGCATATATGTTAACACTAATGTAAACCATTTTTTTTTGAAGTTCCAGATATTTTTACTAGTGGTTTCTTACAGGTTTAGAGTCAAAGGAACACTGTAAAAACAATATTAGAGTGACAATTATCGTTTGCATGGGCCCACCAAAGTATGGGGGTCATGGAAAGGAAAAACTTTGGCCTAAGTACCAAAGTTACTACCTACCCCTGAAGTTTCCTGACATAAGACCATTTGTAGGCTCCAGGCAACCTAGTTTGTCCAATCCCGATCATTGTCTGTAGTGTCCATACAGTTATATTTTTCACAGTCTTTGTTGTTGGTATCGTGTTTCTGTATTGAAGATCCTGGAATCTGTATATCCTACATTGAAGTCAGGATGGTGCAGAGCGGCGTCTAATTTCAACTCACAATTGAAGGGCAATGCAGAAAGCCTTGTCCAGTACGCAGGTTGTTGGTTGTTGTTTAAATCTTCTCAGTGTTAAGGGAAGACTCTTTTGAGTAAAACGATGTCAGAGATGTGCCTTTAATGTAGAAAATCCATTTCAGAATTTAACTTTAAATCTTTGTAGTTTCTGAGTCTCCAGATTTATTAAACTAATTTTTAAACTAGAATATTATTGTTAACATAGAAAATGTGAAAACAGAATGAAATATGATGAACTGAGTTTAAAAAAATGACCTTTTTTGCTTAAATATAGCTAGTCCTGGACAGTGTCATTCAGTCTTTTATAAAATCTCAGGTGGTATTATTTATAACATTTGCTAAATTATGAAACAAAAAGAGGAATGGTTTTTCACCCCTCCTAATCTTTTGCAATTTTATTAGGATCAGTCTAGACTTTTGTTTTCATTAAAGTCATACACTTAGTTTTGATTTTTGGTTTTCCTTGTTTTCTAAGCCAATTAAGTATTTTCTCTTATTCTTATTCATTTTTTTTTTTTTTGAGGGGTGGAGTGGGCTCAAAGATCAATCCTGCCTCTGCACTAAGAAATATCTCCTGGCAGTCTTGGAGGACCATATAAATGTTGGAGATTGAACCCAGGTTGGCTGCGTGCAAGGCAGCTTTCTCTCTGGCCCCCTATTAATCTTATTCTTGTTTGTGGATAAAAGATTTTATTTACCAAAAAAAAAAGATTTTATTTACTTACACTTATTTAAAATAATATCTTTATTTAAGCACCATGATTACAAGCATGTTTGTAGTTGAGTTTCAGTTATAAAAAGGAATAGCCCCCTTCACCAGTACAACCAGTACAACCTTCTTACTATCAATGTTTCCCATCTCCCTCCCCCCTACTCCTACTCAAGACAAGCATTCTATTTCTCTCACTCACTACCATTGTCATGATATTTGTCAGTGTAGTTAATTCTCTAACTGAACTCACCACTCTTTGTGATAAGCTCCATATCAGAGGCTGATCTTTCCACTCCTCATCTCTATGGTCTCTGAGTATTATTACAATAATGTATCTTGTTTTTCTTAAAACCCATAGAAAAGTCAGACTAGTCTGTGTCTATCCATGTGTAGGAAAATTTTATGACTTTTTATTTATAATTTTTTTCACATCAAGCTTTAGGATATTTTATTCAAATTGACAAAACAAATTTGAGACTCCTTAGGAGAATATTTAACTTTTCCTACCACTGAGAACTTTGGAATATTCACTTAGGAATATATCTTTTTTTTTTTTGGTTTTTGGGTCACACCCGGTAACGCTCAGGGGTTACTCCTGGCTATATGCTCAGAAGTTGCTCCTGGCTTGGGGGACCATATGGGACACCGGGGGATTGAACCGTAGTCCTTCCAAGGCTAGCGCAGGCAAGGCAGGCACCTTACCTGTAGCGCCACCGCCCGGCCCAGGAATATATCTTTCATGGATAAGGTAACAGGTAAAGTACAAAATTATTTGTGTAGAATTTTGCAAAGTAAGACTAACATTTTTATTTAAAATAAAATATTTATTTAAAATAGTGGAAAAATAATTTTGAAATCAGTGTTGTTTTAGAGTAAATTGAAGATACAAATATTTATAAATGATGTGCCTTGGTTTAGAGTCATGTTGATTACAGTATTTGCAAATCACTTGTCTGCAATGTGTCTTAAAAGGTAATTCTCTATGGCATTTGGACTTCGGCATGCCCCTTGGATACCTCCATTGTATTGACTCTTGAACCTAGACTTGTCTCCTGGACATGCCCCCTTGTCATGGCCAGTATAAAAAAAAGAACTTAGACTACTGTGAGGAGGTCTAGATTAGTGACAGAGCAGTGCTTGTTGGCTGACAGGGGGCCAGAAATAAAGCATCTGAGATGTTGCCTACTTTATATTTATTTTCTGTTCCATTTTCTTTGAACTCAGGCCTCACGCAGACACCTCTGACCAGTGAATTTCCAGTGTAATTCTTTCTCCATCTTTCTGAAACCTCTGGGCAGTGGCAGTTCTCAGATTCCAGGAAGAATAAAAAGTGTTCTTCGTTCCTCTTTCTCTCCTATCTTCTCTCTCAGTCCCAGGTGGTTGGTTGCTACAGTTCTCCACTCATTGATAGCCTACTTCAATATACCTTGAACCCCAAGTCTTTGAAAATAATTCAAGCTTGATATATGATTATTTCATGCACTGACATTGGCACTGTAATTTGGTTTAATTAAACCACATTTAAGTTTTAGCCATCATTGAAACAATACACTGTCTTCAATGATAGAAAGCAAAAATAACCCTAAACATCATCTTCTCTACCGATGGAAAACTTGACACATTGACCAAGTGGCTGGTAAAGCAGCAGTACACGTTTAAAATAATAATATTGTTACTGTGATTAATTCTCATGCCCCAATCAAAATAATGGATTAAAAATAAACAAATCTCTATTGTTCCCAGCAATATTTTTACTTAGGCTCTAATATTTCAGTATAATTTTTCTTTTTAAAAGGAAAAGAAAATGCAACACTTCAGATAAATTATTTTTAAAGGCATTTGGTAAAAAAATAAACCAAAACAAACAAAAAATGAAAATTTTGCAATTGTGCAAAAAAGTTTTACTGGGACCACAGAGAATGACTCAGGGGTAAGACAACCTAATATGCCTGAGGCCCAAAGTTGGTCTTATGGGGTAAGGTCTCCTTGTATCTCCTTGTATATAAGCTAAGGCTTTTCCTTTCTATTTTCCACATATTTTGCTGGTCCTACACCTATTTTTTACTGTATTTCTTTAACTTTTATACTTAAAAAAAAAAGCTTACTAAACCTGCTAGTGTTTTAATGAGCTCATTGGTGATTTAATAATTTTTAAATATATACTTGCTACTGAACTTTTTCTTCTTACCTTTCTCTTCCATCTGTTTAGTTTTTCTATTATCTATTTTTTTTTAAATAACTTTGCTTTTGGTCATCTTGAAACAAATGTAGTATGATCAGTTATGCCAATTATATGATGCATTTTTTTAAATAAATTTAAAAAAACACCAACATTTTAGATACTATTTTAAAAGCTTGGAAATTAAACCCTACCAAGAATCTGTGCAAGAAATATAAATTAAATGATTGCACACTAATTAAATAAGAGAAGATGATGTTAAAAAGTTTTAAATTTTCACAATGCAAACACTTTGAAAAGTATTCTGTACTTATCTTTTTCTATCTGAGATACAGCTTTGGAAAGGTCAGTGTTTGCCTATAATATATGTTGAAAGGCAGAATATGTATATAGTCAATAGAAAATTATTGGTAGGCTAAATCTCACCCACATCATTCTGCTGATACTTTGTATAGAAGAATCCCTTCATTATTATATTCTATGTCAGGAAGTACAATGATAGATTTTTATTAGCTCATCTATATTTGGCCGGATTTTTAATGTGCCAGGGCTCAAGGGACATTTGTTGTAAATGATACATCATAGCCATGAATTAATTAGTGTTATTAACTCAAAAAAAGAGAAATGGTGTCAATGAAAGCAATGTATAAAACAGTAATCATATGACAAATGGGTCACTCAATGTTTTATATGAAATTAAATATATTCATAACAAAAGCCAACACTGCACTATTGACTGAATAATTTAATCTTGTCATCTTACAGAGGAAGTAGAAAAAAAATAAATTGTTCAAGTGGAGTAAATTATTGGATACTTCAAGGCTCAAGAGAGTTGTGGGCTTAAAACAGACTCCCGCCTCCTCATTTGTCAGAACTGACAGATATTAGCACATTCATAATAAACCTGCCATTAGGTGTGTTCATCTGGGCTTTTTCTCTTTTACTGACAGTGAAATATCCATCTAAGGCTAAAATATTATCTTCCATGAATCTTCATTTACCAGTACCAAAATAATTCACCCCAAAGATGCTATGTAGAATTTATTTATCGGAATATATTAAGATTTCCTAACCGTTCTTGAATCTTGTTAACTAACATAATGGTGTGAAAAAATGGCCAACAATTCAAGATTAGCAAAGGCTGATAAAATTACTTTCAATGAAGTCATTAGAAATAGCAAGATAAGAGAGTTTAAAACATGAATTTGCCTCCTTAAGTAAGTGGCTTCAGATCATCTATCAGCTTGTTCATAAAAAATTAGTCATTTGACTCTATTCTCAAGAAAACAAAGGATTTTCAATTGCTTGAAGCAAGAACAAGGTTTAAAGCATGAACAGCAGGAAGATTCTGAAAACAAGCTTCAGTTTCTAGGATTCCCAGTTTCTACATTTCTCTGCAATTGTCATGTGAAATAGACTCTCATATACTCATGAGCTTCACACCAGACAGCCTCGTTGAAAATAGGATGACAAAGCTTAGAAGTCAAATGCTGCATCTTTAAGTCATTTATCTAATTTTTTTTTGTAAAACTGATTGTTTTTCCCATCAACAGGTAAATAAGAGTCCACATAGAACCTCAGAGAAATCATTTAGAGCTGAGAGATAATAAAGAATAAAGGGTGTAAAGCACTGCTAAGGGTGGCCCAAACCTAAAATTTAGAATAAATAAACAAACAATAATAAACAATAATTTAGGGGCCAGAGCAGTGGCGCATTGGTAGAACATTTGCCTTGAATGTGGCTGACCTAAGACAGACCATGGTTCAATCCCCTGGTGTACCATATGGTCCCCCAAGCCAGGAGCAATTTCTGAGTGCATAGCCAGGAGTAAGCCCTGAGCATTCACCGGATGTGGCCCCAAAACAAAACAAACAAACAAATAAAACTCCAATGATTTAATAATGCATTAAAATAATTTATTATAATAATTATTTGTTGCTAGCAATCAAATTAAATTTATTTAATAACAAATTATTTTTATTATTCTTAAATAATACAGAAGGGGTAGAAGGGAAGTCACCTTGCATTGGTTATTAGCATCACCAGAGACTCCAACCTCATTTCCATCCTGTGCAGGTACAGTCCTAAAATCCTTGGTAATTTGTAAATAAGTTTCCTTGCCCTTTTGCTGTGCATTGTGCCTGGCAAATAGAAAAATTCTTTCTGGCATAAAATTTTTGGTTTCTTTTGGCCCAAGAAATATGCTTATCTCTCCTCAAATCTCAGATTATTTTTTAGTCTTTTTCTTTTATTTGTGAAATGGGAATGTTGTAGGGTTACACCAGGCTATGTTTTAGAGCTTCCTCCTGTTTAGAGTTTAGGGCTCTGTGTTCAGGGATCACTTCTGGTGGTGTTTAGGTGAACATATGTGGTGCCAAAGAACAAACTGATAATGAACACATGCCAGTCAAGCACCTTATTTCTGCACTATTTCTCAGACTCCAGAAGAGTCTTATATTCTTAATTCTCTGAAGGGTTAAAACAGGGGTCTCAAACTCAATTTACCTGGGGGCCGCAGGAGGCAAAGTCGGGGTGAAGCAGGGCCGCATAAGGGATTTCGCTTACCGAATATTCGCAATAAAAAATCCCATTAGTAAGAAAAAAAATCGCAAAAAATCGCATTAAAAATTTGCATACCCCGAACGGAACTGCTCGGGGTATGCGAACGTTTAATGCAATTTTTTTCTTACTAATGCAATTTTTATTGCGATTATTCGGTAAGCGAATAATCACGAATACTGCGATATTTGAAGGCCGGCCGTGGGCCACAAAATGTTGTATGGAGGGCCGCAAACGGTTCGCGGGCCGTGAGTTTGAGACCCCTGGGTTAAAAGTTGTCCTTTGTCTAGACTTTTTTCCTTTTGGGTAGTAAGCAAACAAAAATCTTCCTAACTTTCTATACTCCTCAGTTAAATTTATTTATAATTATATTTATATTTATATTCCTTAATTCTCAATGACACTTGGATATTATTTGAAACATATATATTATACAATTTAAGAGGGTTTCTGCATTTTAATAATCCAGTATCTGGGCCCGGAGAGATAGCACAGTGGCGTTTGCCTTGCAAGCAGCCGATCCAGGACCAAAGGTGGTTGGTTCGAATCCCGGTGTCCCATATGGTCCCCTGTGCCTGCCAGGAGCTGTTTCTGAGAAGACAGCCAGGAGTCACCCCTGAGCACCGCCGGGTGTGGCCCAAAAACCAAAAAATAAATAAATAAATAAATAAATATAAATAAAGATTCAAATAAATTCATTTTATGAGAATAGACATATTTTGGATTTTTTATTATTTATTTATTTATTTATTTGCTTTTTCAGTCACACCAGTGACACTCAGGGCTTACTCCTGGTTATGCGCTCAGAAATCTCTCCTGGCTTGGGGGACCATATGGGACACCAGGGATTGAACAGCAGTCAGTCCTAGGTTCGCATATGCAAGGCAAACACTCTACTGCTTGAGCCACTGCTTCAGTCTTATATTTTGGATTATTATTTAAACCAAATTAAAATTTATGGTGTAGATTAACAGATTTTAGTGTGTAAATTAGAAACATGTTTGATCAAGTGAGTGTATGTCTTAGAGGGCAGATCAATAGTACACGAGGCAGGACACTTGCTTTGCATGTAGCTAGTTTGGATTAGGTCTTTGTCAACTATATGGCTCCTTGAACCTTCCAGAAGGGATTCTGAATGAAGAATCAGGAATAACCCTAAGCATCACTGTGTGTGTTACCAAGTAAAACAGTTGTAATCTTAACAGCAAATATTTACTTCTTATAGTACTGGAACCTAGAGGACCCATAGAGAGAACTACAGAAACAGAGAGAAAGAGAAAGAGAAAGAAGGAAGTATTGGAGGTGAAGAGAAGAGGAAGTGAAGAATCTGGAGAAATATAGGAGGGAAGGGGGAGGAGAAGGTAACAGAAGAGGAAGAGGTGAAGAAGGGGAAATGCAGACTGGTTTCTTGGTTTTATAAGGACAAATATTTTCCCATGGTATCTCATCTCTCTATCTCATTGAAACAGAATCACCTCCAGAAATTCTACTGGATTTTGCAAGGTTGCATTTAGTTGTAAGAGATACAATTCTGTCTACATCTATACGTATTCATGTGGACGATGTCCAGGCCAGTGACCACTCACCTTAACTAAGAGTAAATTGGCTGTTGTGAGTGGCCTCAGGATACAGGCCAGGCCAACTCTAATGAGCAAAGTTATATAACATTACACTTCTCCAGAGACTCTGGTCTAAAATGCATTACCAACTAATAGAATTTTGCCTATACATTTTTTATGCTGATGAAAGTAAATATGTATGAATTACTGTCTCTACTGCAAATATTGCTCTAACCAGTGGTTTCATTAGCCTAAAATAAATGTATCTCAGCTATACAGCTCTCTCTGTTTTATTTGAACAGGATAGTGGCTGTTTTTAGGTCAGAAGTGGCATATTTACTCCAATGTGCTATTGAGTGCTAACCTGATTCTGATCATTTTCACCTTTTCTATCTCTCCTAACAAGGTAATTCCATTTTGCTAAAAATACTATAGTTGTTCTTAGACCACAAAGTGTACATTGAATCCACAAATTAAATGGCCTGAGGATGAAGTAGAGATTTATATGGTTCTAGTCATTAAGAGAGAGCTAGTGCAGAGAATCTCAAATGACCTTGACACTCTTCATCCCAACTGCCCTTCTAAATCATCTTCTATCAAGGCATAAGAAATATATGTATTAATCCATTAAAAAGCTATTCAGGTGCAGGAGAGATAGCACAGCAGTGGGGCGTTTGCCTTGCATGCAGAAGGATGGTGTTTCGAATCTCGGCATTCCATATGGTCCCCATGCCTGCTGGGGCTGATTTCTGAGTGTAGAGCCAGGAATAGCCCTTGAGTGCTGCTGGGTGTGACCCCCCCAAAAAAAAAAAAAAACAAAAAAATTAAAAACAAAAAAACTATTTAAAGGAATGCTCAATATTAAAGAACATAACCCCAAGAATTATACAAATTTACATGTGTATAGAGAGAGACAGTGAGAGAGACATTATAAATAGATTAACGCAATAAAACTAATTTTGAGATTTTAGGTTAATCATGACACATGATCAGAAAAATACCCAAATTATAATGGCATTTTTTCACTAACTGTATATTTGTCTTTCATAAAAAATCAAGTTATGACACAAAATTGCCTCAACAAACACACACATACACACAAAATTGGTCTAGTTCATCTACGTCAAATAAAACATATAAATTAACTTACACTTTTGCAGAAAAGTTTAGTTTTATTTATTGTTAACTTTATGTAAATAGAAACCTAATTATGTACTAGAAAATGTAAAAAAATAAATAGTTGAAGGTCTCTCTCTTAATCTTTGTGGTTATTTCCTGTGAGTTTACTATAACACATCCATTACAATGACAATTTTTTTTATAATTTTGCTACATACTAAATTTGTTCAAATATACTTTGATTTGGTCACTACAAGAAATTTAATGTAAAAATAAGAAATGAGGGGCCAGAGAGAAAGCCCAGTGGTAGGACATTTGCCTTGCATGCAGCTGATCCAGGACAGATGGTGGTTTGAATCCTGGTATCGCATATGGTCCCCCAAGCCTGCGATTTCTGTGTGCAGAGCCAGGAGTAACCTGGAGCCAGGAGCGCCACTGGGTCTGAGTCAAAAACCAAAAAAAAAAAAGAACAATTTTTTTCAATTTTACAAGTTTATCAACTGTTAGAAATTATAATTAGGGGACGGCGCGGTGGCGCTAAATGTAAGGTGCCTGCCTTGCCTGCGCTAGCCTAGGACGGACCTAGGTTCGATCCCCCGGCATCCCATATGGTCCCCCACGCCAGGCGCGATTTCTGAGCTCATAGCCAGTAATAACCCCTGAGCGTCACCGGGTGTGGCCCCAAAACCAAAAAACCAAAAAAAAAAAAAATTATAATTAAAATTTGAATGAGAACTATTAGAATCTTGTTTGGTTTGGGTTTGGGGATTACACCTGGTTGTATGGGAGCATTGTTCTGGCTCTAAGCTCAGGGATCACTTCTGGTAGGACTCAAAGGACCATCAATGCTAAAGATGGAACCTGCCTTGGCTGTATGAAAGGCAAGCACCCTACAAGCTGTACTATTGCTCTGTTCATTATAAGAAATACTTTTAATCTAGCAAGACTCTGTACCAGTGTTCTACTTATGAAGGTTATAATCTAATATGTGTGCCTCACCCATGGGCTTAAATGACCAAAACCAAGTCAGTGCTGTTGATTTTGTTGTGAATTTTATTTAAAAATCCAATTTGTCTTTTACTTGGGAAGAAACCCCCAAACAAATCAATTATTTTAATAATAGATAAAAATACTTCTCATTCAAAAGATATCTAAGAAGAAACATGATATCTAAGGATGTTGAATAGTAGAAATAATTTATTAGAGATACATAGGGATGAGAAGTAGATGTGTAATAATAGTTCCTGAAAACACACATGATGTATAATTTCTGAGGAAAATCCAATGATATTACTAATATTAGAGAGATACATTTCAAAAATAAAAATTTATGAAGAATGTAGGGTATCTCTGCTAGTTGGCATTAATTTTGTGTAGTGAATATAAATGATAAGGAAATAAATAGATGATTTGGTGAAGAGACAAAGAGTCTTCATAAATGTTCAGTGGGATGGACCTCATCAGATTTCAGAAAACATAGGGGCTGGGGCAGTGGTGCTAGAGATAAGGCATATACCTTGCAATCATTAGCCTAGAATGGACAGAGGTTCAATCCCCCGGAGTCCCATATGGTCCCCCCAAGCTAGGAGCTATTTTTGTTTGTTTTCGGTTTTGGGGTCACACCTGGCAGAGATCAGGTGTTACTCCTGGATCTAAGCTCAGAAATTGTCCCTGAAAGGCTCGGGAGTCATCTGGGATGCAGGGATTCTAACCATTGTCCTTCTGCAAATGCTCTACCTCCATGCATTCTCTCCGGCCCCTCCAGAAGCTATTTCTGAGCGCATAGCCAGGAGTAACCCCTGAGAATCAACGAGTGTGACCCAAAAACAAAAACAGATCTTAGAAAACATTTGAAAACAAGTCAACAATATTTGGGACGGAAGAGATAGCATCAAATATGGTCCCTATGCCTGTCAGGAGCAACTTCTGAGCACACAGCCAGGAGAAGTCCCTGAGTGCTGCTGGGTGTGACCCAAAAACCAAAAACAAACAAACAAACAAAAACAACAAACAAACAAAAACAAAAACAAAAACCAACAATACTTGTTTAAATGGTCAAATTGGGAGAGTGTCCATTTTTGATAATAAATTGTTACATTTCAACACTAACAAAATGGAAGATTCTGATCAAGTTACAAAATATAATGATGCTAGGTAAAACACATCACAATATTGGACCTACATTAAATATAATATGCGATTTATTGTAGCATTCAAATACAGTGACTCAAACAAAAGAGATCTTCTCCACCCTTAACGTTTCAGTGTGACTTCTCCTACATTTTTCTCGCTTGATAAGGACTGATTTTTCTCTTTCCTTGATTCTCAACTCTGGGTCCCAAAGGTGTTCTCAGTTCACTACATTTCCAAAGGACAGGAAGTAAAAACAATCAAGATCAACACAACATTTTGGAGACAGGTAGGGAGCTTTGCTTGTATACAGCCAACCCAGGTTTGATCTTTAACAACCTATATAGTTCCTGAAGCCCTTTCAAGAGTGATTCCTAAGTGCATAGCCAGGAGTAATAACTGAACACCATCAGGTCTAAAAACAAAACTATAAAAGATCAGCACATCATTTATACTCACATTAAGACACAAAATCAATGGCATGACCACAAACATAGACTAAACATTCTGCTTCCTAAGTAGGTACCAAAGTGCAAGCATGATTTCTAATACAAAAAATAGAAAGCTGGATAATAGGTGGCATTATGTTCAGTATTCTGACTACATAATTTACATCAATTACATTTCTGCAGATATAAGGTCAACTAAATTATCAAGTTCATAACATCAAACAAAAAGGAATAAGCTTGATGCTCACTCAGTATATTAGACTGTTTTCATTCAGTAAAAACTATTATTTTACAAATGTGGATATTTATTATAAATATTTAAAATAATTGGCAACATTTGACATTTTTAAATTGTTTTAGACTCCATAAGATAGTCCAGGAATTTGCCTTGCTTGCTGTTGACCCTGATTTTACACCTTATACCACATTGTCTGATGAACATCGCTGAATGCTTACTCGGAGACCACAAGAACTACTGACCCAGTAGCTCAACTGTATTGCTAGAATGGCCCAGGTCATCAAAGGTTCTAGGCAGCAATGAATCTTCAGGTCTTAGCATTTTATCCCTATCTCACTGGCCATGAATCACTAAGAGATGCTTTGTATCTCCTAAACACTGCTTGGAAGAACCCCCAACATAAAAAAGAATCTTTTCATTTTTTATTTAATAGAGATTCATGATAATTTATTAAAAATAGTTTAATTGCAATTATTTTGATGGCATACAATCGGTTCATTGATCCAATTATATTCCTTTTTATTGATATGTATAGTTGGTTAATAAAAAACTGACTTTTATTTGTAGTTTGCTAGCATAGACCCATAATTAATTAAGGGAGTTTTCTCATTTGTGTACACTTGGGCAGTTCTTAACACCACTCCATCCAACCTGTCACCCCATATGTTCCTGACTCATGCCCTGAACACAACTGGTGGCTGGTTCTCAATATTACATTGGTCCCAGAAGCCTTGTAAGTCTGCTTTAAAGCAGCTTCCTAAATCTTCATTTTTCTGTTGTATGACAAATGCAGAACACATGCTCTAAATAAATAGGGTTATAAGTGATTTGCAATGTTTTTATTTTATTGAAAATAATCTTCTATGTTTATAGGTCCAGAGTATAAAAATTCAACATTTAGGAAATGCTGATATTCAGTCTCCATATAAAAAGTGTGTTAAACTTTGCAATAACAAATAAGCAGACATATGTTTAATCTTGCCTTTTTCTTCTCCTTCACCTGTAGAAAGGTAAAGTAAGATGTACACATGGTAAGGCATTAGGATTGAGAGTGCTCGCTAGCTTCAAGCACCAGAGGTATATTATTAAGACTCTACAAATATTTTAAAGTAGTTTAGCCTTTTTAATCTGTAAAAAGAAAAGCTCTTTTATATACAAAAAATAAACACTATAGCTCCATTAAAATGAACAAGTAAATTAATGGTCTGTAGTAAGAACTAGTTTATTCTGAGAGAATAAAGAATACTTGAGTAAATTCTAAAATTTCATGTGCACTATTAGTATCTCAAATATCTCTATTACTTCCCAGTAGATATTTTCAGAACCTTGAACAGCGTTTAAGGGTTAAAAAAAAAAGTTTCAATTACCCAGAGCCAGTTGGAGTGGGGTTGTTTGTGGAAATAGTTGGGCCACATCCAGGAGTTCCCACCTATTATTCCTCCTTGTGTGCTCATCAGTCACTCTAGGCAATGTTCAGGGTGCCATATGTGGTGACAAGGATCAAACTAAGTTCAGTCTCATTCCCTATAAAATCTCCATAGATTTCATAATTTAATATGGAGTATAGTTTCATCTATAGATTTTTTTTATATTCACAGTTTCCTCTGAAAGTCTATAGTATTGAAGGATATTGAAAGAATAAAAAAAGTCTTGTAAAATTATTAGCCATGGCTGGAGTTTAACAAGTTTGAATTCATGTTTTGTTTGTAGTGAGTCAGAGTTAATTATCAGCAGTTCATAGTTCCCTGAGTAGCACCAAGAGAGAAATCCAAGCACCAATTTAGGGGTAGCCCTTGCGTTGTTGACTGTATTTTCAAAGAAAATTAGTAAGCAAAATGGATTGGTTACTTCAATGACTATATTCTTTAGGAGAAAAGGTGTATAATGATTGAAGGAGAGAAAAGAAAAAAGAGAAGGAACAAGAATGTCTAATCTAGTGTTTGTCGATTTCTTTGTTTTGGGGTAGATATTGAAGTAGTTATCCATTTTTTTAATTATATATTTACTTTTTCTTTCTTCTTTTCTCTTCTTCCTCTTTGTGCCTTGTCATATTTCCTATCTCAAGACCATGGCAACTATGTGGTGCATATTTTTATTGCTGCAGTGTTCACTGGATATCTTATTTGATTCCTCTTTTTGAACTATTCTGGTGTTTCACCTTCTTCTTTTCCCCTTCTTCCCTCAAACCAAGGATGAGAGCCTCTAGAATGACTCTGCTCATAGTTGGCTTAGTCGATTTTTACTCCATTATATTACCTTTCTCTTCCTCAAACAAAACCACATAACTTGAACTTTCTAGTCCCGCCTCCTAATTAGAGGGGGCAGTAATGGAGGCACGAAGACCAAACAGTTATAAAATCACTATGTAATAAACTAGACACAGAAGAGACCACGCATTCTAGCACCCCCTGGGGGGGGGTGGAGAGTGGAGGATATGGGAGGCAGGATGGGAGCGGTTGTGGGAGGACAATTCGGTGGTGGGAATTCCCCTGATTCAATGTAAATATGTACCTGGAATATTACTGTGAATGATATGTAAGCCACTATAATTAAAATAAAAATTATATTAAAAAAAGAAACGAGGTGGTCTTAGTTTTTTTTCCAAGTATTACTAGAAATGTCAGCTCTGTAAGAATGCTATCTCTCTCTGCTTAGCCATTTTCCTAACGCTGAGATTTAATGAGCAACTTTGAGGAACTTAGCACGCTCTCCAGTCAAACAAACAATATTTTTGTTTGTTTTTTTGTTTGTTTGGGGTCACACCCAGCAGAGCTCTGGGGTTACTCCTGGCTCTATGCACAGAAATCACTTCTGGCAGACTCAGGGGACCATATGGGATGCTGGGATTCGAACTACCAACCTTCTGTATGCAAGGCAAATGCCCTACCTTCATGCTATTTCTCCGGCCCCCTCAAACAAACAATATTTTGATTATCTATAACCACAGTGGAATTTTTGGCATCATCAATGAGCTATTAAATGAAAAGTAGAAGAAATCTATCAGTGTAAAGGATTAGAAAACAAATGGCAATGAAATGTCTATGCCAACTTGGAGATAATATGAAAAAAAAAACAATAGTTTTAGGGTTATGAAGACTTACTATGTGTGGGGCCGGAGTGGTGGTGCGGAGCAGTAAGGCGTCTACCTTGCTGGCGCTAGCCTAGGATGGACTGAGGCTTGATCCCCCAGAGTTCCATATGGTCCCCCAAGCCAGGAGCAATTTCTGAGCATACATAGCCAGGAGTAACACCACCGGGCATGGCCAAAACAAAACAAAACAAAACAAAAAGGCTTACTGTGTCAGACCCCAAAGATACATGTAGAATTAATTTCAATTATGTCCTAAAATGAAAATTCTTGTTAGGGTTTACTAAATTCTTGTTAAAATTCTTGTTACAGTTTTCTAAATTTTAAAAATATTACTTTCTTAGATGTTCAAACTTAAAAGGTTGCTAAAAATGGGCCGAAGCAGTGGCACAAGCGGTAGGGTGTTTGCCGTTAGCACTTTTACCTAGGATGGACCATGGTTCGAACCCCAACATCCTATATGGTCCCCCAGGCTAGGAGCAATTTCTGAGTGCATAGCCAGGAGTAACCTCTGAGTGTCACTGGGTGTGGCCCAAACACCAAAAAGAAAAAAAAATTGGTAAAACTTTATAGAAATTTCTTTGTCACATCATGTATAGGAATCTCTAGAGGGGACGAAACAGTAGGCTAGCTAAAACGTCGTAGTTTTAGTACAGATGGCTAATTTCTTTCACCCCAAGAAATATTTAACCAGAAGGCCCGCTGTGGAAGATTTTACCCCTGTGTGGATCACTGGAAATATTTCTGAGATTTGTGTTATGCTACTGAAATTATATTCCCTTCATATTATTTGGCCTCAAAATTAATTCTTCTGCTGCTGATATTCACAAGCAAAATGTATAGCTTTGATTAAAACCCCTTTACCTGGATAATTTTTAGCACCAAATCAAAGACAGTATTTTTTTCTCTTTCTTTAAAGTGTCCTTGAAAACTCAGCTTCTGAGATGCAAGGGCTTGCAAAGGTGTGGTCAGAATGCAGATTCTGGGCTATTGACTTTTCCCAGAAAAAGAGAACTCCACCTTCCTGGATTTAGTTCTTTCTTTTACTTGACCTCTAAAATAATAGAGCCCATTCCAGTGAAGATAAGAATTTCTAGATTTTTTATTTCTCACTACCCCTTATTTTGCATCCTGAGGCTAGCTTGCCAGGAACCCCTTTAAATTATAAAACTTTCTCCTCTGTAACTCAGAATTCTTACTGCTTACACGCATAGGTGGATGTATTGTTTTATTGTTAAGCTCTGCTTTGTAATTGTAAGAATTCTCCTCAATACCACCGATTGGCTTTTAACCCTAACTTTTAAAACTTCTAACTTAAAGATTAAAGCTAGAATGCAATTCTCCACACACATTTGTGAGTGCTCTCATTATTTCTTCATATTTCACCTCCCATATATCCACTCTCCTCAAGAGGACGCAAAAGAAGGCCTCTAATTCAAACTGGACCTCAAGAACCATTCTGCAAGATCTGGTGAACTGAAGTTATCCTGCAGCATTTCTCCAATCTCCTCTAAGTAAGGACAGTCAGTTAAAATTATATAGTTCATCTATCTGAATATCAGTCATGATGTATTGATCTTTTTCTTTTGTCACTTATTGATAAATGTTTGATGGAAGGTGGGCTAGAATGTATTCTATTATTTGATGTTTCTTTTGACTCTTCCTCATTTTCTCAATTCATAAAAATAAAGAGTCTATATCGCTTTTAATAGCTCTAACTTAGAAGATATAAAACTCTCAAGGAATTGTTAGGTAGTACAGTAAAGTGTTGGTATTAAATCCTGTAGGTAGCAAGGAAACATAAATTTAAGAGCTTTTTTCATCTCTACCAGAAGCGAAAACTCTTATAGTAATATATGAGCCTCAGAAAGGAATTAGTATTGCATATGCTGTAAGTTAGAATTTTGATTAAAAGCAGCAGGGGACTGATGTCACTAATGACCAGATAATTACGGGCATCAAATAGTTCTTTAAGGAGAATTGGAGTATGTCATGTCATTAGGCTGAGATGTAATTCCACAACTTTATACTTGTTAAATTGGCCTACTCTTTTCTTTCATCCTTTTGTATGTGCAGTTTTAATTAACACACAACATATAATTCAGGACTCTGAACAAGGCTAGAGAAATGCAACAAAACCTTGTTGATTGTAAAGTGAAACAACTAAATAATTGTCCATGCGTGCACATAGTCAAATACTTTGGATTTTCTCTAAAATTATAGTGACAGACTAAAAGTTTAAAGCAAATTATGGTATTTACACAGATGTTGTTAACCTAGATGGAATTTGTTATTCCAAATTTTATCTATAAATATGCAAAGTAGGGGCTGGAGTGGTGGCACAGTGGTAGGGAATTTGCCTTGCACAAGGCTGATCTAGGACGAACCATGTTTCAATTTCCTGGCGTCCCTATATGGTCCCCCAAGCCAGGAGCACTTTCTCAATGCATAGCCAGGTGTAACCCCTGAGCATCAACAGTGTGGCCCAAAATTCAAAAAAAAAAAAAAAAAAAAAGTGCAAAGTATTTCCAGGCATTACTCCATGAGATACATATGTTGAAGTTCTTTTCTTGGATATTGAATAATAACTACATGCTGCATATGGTGCTGTCACTTCCCAGTAAATAATAAAAATGATTGTCATAATAAACTCTTTAAAAAGATTCATAGAAAAGTGCACTCTCACAATCCTACAGAAATATAGTGCTCAGTACCTGAAAACCAGCAGTAATATCTCAAGTCATCAATGTCTTAAAATCATCGTCTTAAAACACACACAAGAAGCTCTAAGGTGTGTGAATTACAGAAATGCAGGAATAATAAACTTATTATTTCATTTTTTCATTAGCATATCAACTAACTTCACAAATCCTAGAAAATATCTGAATATCTACAGTTAATTAAGTGGATCATGCTTTTTCTCTATGCGGTTGGGAGTGCAGAGATGGTAAATGGCAACCTAATTGGTTGTTGTCTAGTGCTTATACTAGTCTTTGGAGTGGACATTCACATTTACTGTCATAATGTCTGCTCTCTTTGGCACCAAATTGACTTGTTTTTGGAATAGTCCAAGGCACAGGGAGCAATCTCCACAAAGACCAAGTCATCACATCCATTGGCACCAGTGCTGAACATGGAGTATATAATTCTGGACCAAGTTCATGTTCTCTGACCTCCAGGAATTTTACATATCAAAAATAAAAATGAAAATGGGAATGTTGCACTGGTGAAGGGGGGTGTTCTTTACATGACTGAAAGCCAACTACAATCATATTTGTAATCAAGGTGTTTAAATAAAAATATTAATAAAAAAATAAAAAAAGAAAAATGAAAGATCCTGTGCTATCTACCACACCATCACTAATGCTGATCTTTCTATCATAGCCAAGAGATATAAATGGTTGACAATTAAAAACAGAATTAACAGATGTAATAATTATAAGGGAGTGAATTGTAATAAACAATATATATATATTTTTTTTGGTTTTGTTTGGGCCACACCCGTTTGACGCTCAGGGGTTACTCCCGGCTATGTGCTCAGAAATCGCCCCTGGCTTGGGGGGACCATATGGGACGCCGGGGGATCGAACCGCAGTCCTTCCTTGGCTAGCGCTTGCAAGGCAGACACCTTACCTCCAGCGCCACCTACCCGGCCCCGTAATAAACAATATTAATATGACATCACTCATAGGTGGAGTTTGGTATTTAATTCCTAATGGAAAGAGAGAGAATTCTCAGGATTTGAATATTATATCATAAAAAGGAGTACAGATATTTCCATATAGGTAATAGTTAAAATGAATCACAGCCACTAGAATTTAAATATACATAAACATCACAACACCCTTTCAAAAGGATAATTAATGTCTGTTATTGGCTGTGTTAAATATATTCCTCCAAAAGCTCTGTCAAAAATATTATGATAATAGCACATAATTAAAGCAGCCCAAAGGAATACTTGAAATGCTGACGTTTGTGTTCTTTACATTTTAATTTCAAGAGCAATACACCAAACAGTATCCTAAATGGTTGAGCTTTGTGAGATCTAGGAAATGTGAAATATCCTCATATAAACTTTCTTGAAAGTTTGCTCTGAGAGAAAACAGATCTCATATTATTCACTGGAGGCTGATTAGAAAAAAGGGTTATTGTCAATTGGGGAATTAATTAAAATCTATACACTTCAATACCTTCAGCAGAGCTTTGCTTTAGATGGTAAAGGCTTGTTTTGCCTTTTTCTTGCTTAAAATATTGGTAGCCTTTGGACCTGTATTATTTGAGCTCCTTGGGGCTGAGATAAATTTAGATTTTGCACAACACAATTAAACTGGAGATGCTCCACATTGGAAAAACACCAGGATTATTTGTAAGTAGCACAATGATATATAGTATAGAAAAACAAGTCTGATGTTTCAAAAATCTCTCCACTACTTTAAATCCTTCAATAGCAAGACACACAGATAAGACAAGCCAGAGATTTTGGACTTTTCTTTGCTTTGCTCTTTTTTTTCAGAATGTATTTTGAGAATCGAAAAGAAATAAGAAAAATAGACAAAAGACTCTCAGTCTCAGTGATGATAGTCCTCCAGGAAGAAGGTAAGGAAAGGAAGAACTTTTTCTTATTTTATTTTGGATTTTGGGTCACATCAGCAGCGCTCAGAGGTTACTCCTGGCTCTGTGCTCAGAAACAAATTGTCCCTGGCAAGTATGGGGGACAATAAGGGATGCCAGGATTTGAACCACCTGGTTCTGTCCTGGGTTGGCCACCTGCAAGGCAAACGCCCTATTGCTGTGGTATCTTTCTTATTTTTTTATGTCTGGAGCAGCACATGTCTTAACTTCAGATTTTCATTGGTCCAAGTCATTGTTTTCCAGCCTAAATAGTCCTTCAGGTGAGTAAACTCATTGTCTTCCAGCCTACTTTGACCTTCTGAGGAATCTTGGATATTGTAAGAAAAGTACTTTATCATAACCCTATAACTGACTTAGTGCAACCAGCAGAAAGCAGAGTTTTGGGGTCAGCCTGGTGGGGTACTCAAAGGCAAGTGCCTGGTGGTCTGAAAATTCGACTTCAATTTGCACTTGACGTGCAAAGTGGGGCATGTCCATGTGACTCACTCTCCATACTGCCCTCTTGCACCATGCTGCCATTTTCCCATACAGTTCATAGAGAAGCTCCTTCATGGTGGATTACTAGATATGTAAGAGGAGATAGAGTCAGACAGAGAGATAGAAACAGACAGAGAAAGAGAGGCAGAGACAGAGACACAGAGAGAGGAGGTCTGAGGAATTTTCACACCTCTCTCTCTAAAATTTTAGCTGAATGTTTGGTCTTATTCTGAACAGGAATAATAGTGACTATTTATAAAGTAACTCCTGCTCTCTGCTCCATGTTGTAGCTTATAACTGTATTTTATTTATTTAAGTATTAATTTATTTAAAATAATTTCAAATTTACAAACATGTTTGCAGTTGGGTCTCAGTCATAAAAAGAACAGCCCCTTTCACCTGTGCATCCCATACCCCATCTCCCCCACATCCTAGCTGTATTTGAGACAGGTATTTTACTTCTCTCACTCATTACCATTGCTATAATAGATTTTAGTGTAGTTATTTCTCTAACTGCACTCACCACCCTTTGTGGTACAGCAATCCTTTCAACATTCGTCTCTATTGTCTCTGAGTATTATAACAATAATGTCCTTCATTTTCCTTAAAACTCATAAATGAGTGAGACCATTCTGTGTCTATCTCTCTCTCTTTTTCTCTCTCTCTCTGACTTATTTTACTCAGCATAAGTTTCCCTGTTAATCCATGTATAGGAAAATTTTATGACTTTTCTCTTCTGATAGCTGCATTATATTCCATTGTGCATATTTCCATTGTGCATATGTACCACAGTTTCTTTAGCCACTCATCTGTTGTTGGGCATCTGGTTTCCCCCCCCCCCCAGATTCTGGCTATTGTATATAGTGCTGCAATAAATAAAGATTTGAGGAAGGAATTTTTGTATTGTGTTTTTGTGTTCCTAAAGTATGTCCCTAGGAGTGGTATAGCTGGATCATATGGAACTCAATGTCCTTTTTTTTTTTGAGGACTCTTCATATTGTTTCCATAAAGACTGGACTAGACAACATTCCCACCAGCAGTGAATGAGAGTTTCTTTCTCCCCAAGTCCCTACCAGCAGTTATTGTTCTTATACTTTGTGATGTGTGCAAGTCTTTATGGTGTTGATAAGGCTGGGAATTCCACACGCACCCCTCTAATGATTCCAAGAGGCAAAGACCATGCAATAGCAAGGAGTTTATTATGTCAGCATATGCCGGACTCCCACCATAGCTTAGCATAAACCAGAGGATGAGAGTGCCAAACCTGATTTAAGGAGCCTTTATATACCTTTTACAGTAGGGTAGCTGGGTGGTACACTTGACATTTGCTCAGTTACACTTTTTCAAGATTTAGATAAGGTTTCAATAGTTAAAATGTCAAGGGCAAGTTCTTGGGATTAAGGAAGGGGTGGGGTCCTTGTGAAGCTCAACAGTTAAAATGTATCTTTTGGTCAAGAGCAAGTCCTCGGGAAGCTGAAGAAATTCTTTTACCTTACAGTATAAGATGAATCTCGTTGGTTGTTTTTGTTTTTTGCCCACTCCCCATTGCTGTTTTGATTTGCATTTCCCTTATTATTAGGATGTGGAGCATTTTTTTCAGGTGTCTTGTGGCCATTTGTTGTTTTTCTTTGAGGAATTGTCTGTTGATTTCATCTCCCCATTTTTTGATGGGGTTAGATGTTTTTTTCTTGTTAAGTTCTGTCACTAACTTAAATATCTTACAAATTAGCCCTTTATCTGATGGTTATTGTGTGAAAAGTTTCTCCCATTCTGTGGGTGGCTTTTGTATACTTGTCACTATTTCCTTTGAGGTGCAGAAGCTTCTCAGTTTAGTATAGTCCATCTGTTTATTTCTGCCCCATTTGTTTGGAGAGTGATGTTTCATCCTTAAAAATGTCTTTAGTCTCAATGTCATGGAGTGTTTTACCTACGTGTTGTTCTATATACCTTATGTTTCTGGTCTAATAGCAAGGTCTTTAATCCATTTGATTTGACCTTGTGAATGGTAGGTCCCAGTTCACATTTTTGCATGTGGCTGACCAATTGTCCCAACACCACTTGTTGAAGAGGCTTTCCTTACTCCATTTTGTATTTCTTGCCTCTTTATCAAATATTAATTGACTATATGTCTGGGGAAGATTCTCTTATAACTCAAGGCTATTCCGTTGATGTGAGGGTCTGTTTTATTCTAATACCATGCTGTTTTAATGACTATTGCTTTGTAATACAATTTAATGTTGGGGAAAGTGATGCCTCCCATATTCTTTTGCCTAAGAGTTGCTCTAGCTATTTGTGGGAGTTGTTTGTCCCAAATGAATTTTAGAAGTGTTTGATCCACTTCTTTGAAGAATATCATGGATATTCTTAGAGGTAACGCAATAAATCTGTACAAAACTTTGGGGAGTATTCCCATTTTAATTATGTTAATCCTTCCAATCCATGAACAGGGTATGCGTCTTCATTTCCTGTGTCCTTTTTTATTTCCTTAAGCAGGGTTTTGTAGTTTTCTTTGTATAGGTTCTTTACTTCTTTTTGTTTGTTTGTTTGTTTGTTTTTGTTTGTTTTTTTTTGGGGGGGCCACACCTGGCAGTGCTCAGGGGTTACTCCTGGCTGTCTGCTCAGAAATAGCTCCTGGCAGGCCCGGGGGACCATATGGGACACCAGGATTCGAACCAACCACGCTTGGTCCTAGATTGGCTGCTTGCAAGGCAAACACCACTGTGCTATCTCTCCAGGCCCAGGTTCTTTACTTCTTTAGTTAAGAAGACCCCAAGGAATTTGAGTTTGTGTGACACTAATATGAATGGTATTGGTTTTTCAATGTCCATTTCTTCTCTATCATTATTTCTGTATAAGAAGGTTTGATTTTTGCATGCTAATTTTGTAGCCTGCCACTTTGTTATATGTATCTATTGTTTCTATAAGCCTTTTGGTAGAGTCTTTAGGGCTTTCTAAATATATTAGCATGTCATCTGCAAACAATAAGAGCTTGACTTCTCCTTGCCTATCTGGATGCCCTTTATATCTTTTTCTTGTCTAATTGCTACGGCAAGAAAGTCCAGCACTAAAGGACATGAAAGACATGAACGGAATGGTTAGAGGGGGAAGCCTGGTTTTGTACCAGATTTTAGAGGAAAGAATTTTAGTTTATTTCCATTGAGAATAATATTTGCCATTGGCTTGTGGTAGATGGCCTTGACTTTATTCCATTCCCATCTTGATGAGAGTTTTTATCATTAGTGGGTGTTGGACCTTATTAGCTGATTTCTCTAATATGATCATATGGCTTTTATTTTTTCTTTTGTTGATATGTATACCTGTTTTTATTTAATTTAATTAATTTATTTATTTATTGGGTTTTGGGTCACATTGGGCAGCGCTCAGGGGTTACTCCTGGTTCTATGCTCAGAAATCACTCCTGGCAGGCATGGGGGACCATATGGGATGCTGGGATTCAAACCACCGTCCTTCTGCATGCAAGGCAAATGCCTTACCTCCATGCTATCTCTCCAACCCCATATACCTATTTTTAATGGAATATTTGGCAAGTCACCAAATATAATATATCTCCTTAGGGTATAAAATATGAAGTTATAAAATGTTCTGGGATTCCTGCATTAAAGCATATTCCCACAAACACAGATAA
This sequence comes from Suncus etruscus, assembly GCF_024139225.1. Taxonomy (NCBI): domain Eukaryota; kingdom Metazoa; phylum Chordata; class Mammalia; order Eulipotyphla; family Soricidae; genus Suncus; species Suncus etruscus. Next base: position 59,101,103 of record NC_064857.1, read on the forward strand.
TTCCCAGTTCTTTTTCATAATTACCATTGATTCTCATTGATGTGAGAGGATGTCATATCTTAATCCTGAGCTGATTTTTTCTGATAATAATTGATGATGAATATTGTTTACTCATTTACCAGCTTTTTATCTGTTTTCTTCAAAACAAAGTCTGTGCATTTTCTTTCCCCAAATTTTTGTTGTTGTATTTGTTTTTGTTTTTGTTTTTGGGCCACACCCTGTGAGGCTCAGGGGTTACTCCTGGCTATGCACTCAGAAGTTGCTCCTGGCTTCTTGGGGGACCATATGGGACGCCGGGGGATCGAACCGCGGTCCGTCCTAGGTTAGCGCAGGCAAGGCAGGCACCTTACCTCCAGCGCCACCACCCGGCCCCACTTGTTGTTGTATTTAAGCCACACTTAATGTTACTTAGGGCTGACTTCTGGCTCTGTTTTTCAGGAATCATGCATGAAGAATTTGGCCAGCAACTTGGAGTGCCAGGTACTGAACTCAGGTAGGATATTTGCAAGGCAAGGATTTAACCCACTGTATCACTCTATTCCCCTTCCCCATATTTTGTGTGTTTGGATTTTTTTATTATTGTTGTTGACCATTCTGAGTTTTCTTATGTACCTTGAATATCAATATTTACTGATGTATTGCGTGAAAGTATTTTCTCCAATTAATTTGAGCACCTTTACATTAAGAAATCTGCTTATTTCCTTCTACTGTTAAAAAAGTGCAGTTAATAAAAAACTTTTCTATATTATCATGTCAAATGAGTAAAACAACACAATTTAAATATTGAAAAATTTTATTAGTTAATTAGGGAACACAAATTCAGGTTTTAGTTCCATCTGTGTTCAACTGGGATCATGCCAGTTGTAAAAGAGCAGTGGCACAGGGATAAGGCATTTGTCTTGCATGCACCAACCTAGGACTGACCTCATTTCCATCCCCCATGGTCCCATATGGTCCCCCAAGCCAGAAGTAATATCTGAGTACAGAGCCAGGAGAAACCCTTGAGCATCACTGGGTGTGGCCAAAAAAGCAGTTGTAAAGGAAAAACAAGATGATAGATTGAAAAAATGAGAAATAGTTATATATTGCTTTATATTTATTGGATACCCTCCATGATGTTATTCTGTAATAGCCTGGTAGATGGAACTGCTGTAACACTATTTGTTCCAGGATCTCCTGTAGAGAATTTGTTCTAAGGATTCTTCTTGAGGCTGAAATTTTTAGAGAAACTACCACACCGAGATGGGGAGGGACTGCACAAAGAGGGATTCTAGAACCCCTGTGACTAATATTCCTAACTGGGCTTGACCTTGGACCATCCCTCCTCCCTCACAGAGTGTTCTGGCTATAATACCTATCAATACTGCCTTGCTTCAGGGTACCCCTAGACCCATTGTTTTTTCTTAGTTTCTTCTCAGCACCTTACCTAATCCTCAGCTTATGTTCTTTAACCCATCGAACATCCCAGTTCTTTTCTTGGTCTTATATAAGCACAGTTGTAAGATAATAATAAACATTATTATCTAATAATAATAAATAAATAATAAATAATTATATTTATATATATTTATATTATATATAATAAATAAAATAATAAATAAATAAAAATAAATAATAATAATAAACATTATTATTTAGCTTTGGTTATTATTATTTTTATCTTTTGTTTCATTATTTTATTATAATAATTATAATTATTATTATATATTATTATATATTATTATATATGATTATTATTATAAATTATAATTTATTATAATAAATAAATAAATAAAAATTAATAATAAACATTATTATTTAGCTTTGGTTATTATTATTTTTATTTTTATCTTTTGTTTCATTATTTTATATTATTATATAGTAATTTCATTATTATATATATTTATATATTATATATAATAAATAAAATAATAAATAAATAAATAATAATAAACATTATTATTTAGCTTTGGTTATTATTATTATTTTTATTTTTATCTTTTGTTTCATTATTTGTCTTTAGTTATAGTCTTGGACTCCTTCTTTCATAAGCTCCTTCTGTTATAAAGTCATGAGCTAGAGGGAACTTCTCAGTCTCTGAAATCGCTGGAAGGAGGAAGTTGACCCTTGCAGGCTGACAGGGTCAGCACAATATGTATTTGATTTTATTTCTTACTGTTGATTGATTTTCAGATGTGAATTAATTTTTTTCTTTCAAGTAAATTCCTAATAAGCCTTGGACCAATGGCAATTGTACACAGGAGTGTGTTCAGAATATATTATCATTGTTAATTAATCAGATATAATTATAAAACTTGAATGAACTAAAAAGTATAAGTGATATTTGTGTATCTCAGTGTCAGTATATAGAAACACATTTTTGGTTTGCTTTTTGGGTCACTCCCACCAGCAGTCATGGGCTACTCCTGGCAGGCTTAGGGGACTATATAGGATGCAGGAAATTGAACCAGAGTCCATCCAGTATTGGCAGCATTAGGCACACGTTCTTTTAGTGGAGAATTACCTGTTCACTAATATAAGTGTGTGAGTAACTTATCTTCTATATCTATAGCTATTTCCCTTAGATGCCCGTGAAAGTTACCATTCATTCCTTGCTATAGTTATCTCATCGCTATGCCTATTGTATTATCTAGGATCACACTGCCTTCTTCATTAGGCAAAACTTATTTTTACCTATAGCCAAGAATTATATTTTCACTAAACTGGCCTCAGTTCCTTTGGAGAGGAAATTAAAAATGAACCATTATACAGATCTTGAAGAAAACTTAATGTAGTTAAAAACCAGTTTGTGCCAATCATTAATTTTTCCACTTAAATGCTCTCTCAGATAGAGCTTCAGCAATGTTTGAGTTCTTCATTAGATATAAAATTTCCTTTTCAACAATATCAAATGTGATTCCCCGAGGAAACAGTATCTCAGAACATCATCTCTGAACTGGCCACTGAAGCAGGTCTTAGAAGCTCTTCCAGAGGCTGGAATGATAATCCAGTGGACAAAGCATTTGTTTTAGTGAAACTGGCTCAGATTGAATTCTTGAATGAGTGTAGATCCAAGAGTAACCCAAAGTAAATTGGATGTGGGTAAAAATTATGAAAGAACATGGAGGAGGAGGAGGAGGAGGAGGAGGAGGAGGAGGAGGGGAAGAAAAAAATGATGAAGAAAAATGAGGATGAAGAAGAGAAGGAGGAGGAGAAGATGAAGAAGGAAGAAGAGTGGGAAAAAAAGGAAAAAAGGGGAAAAGGGGAAGAAAAGAAGAAGCTTCTACCATTCAGGTCAGCTACTTTCTTGGTACAGTTTTTGGAGGCCCTTTTGGATTCTCACCACTCATTGATAATGATGTAGCTGCTAATGTAATACAGGTATGATGTGGTGGTATTTCTGGATCCCAGGAAGCTTTAATGGTGGTATTAAATCCCTCTCTCCTTTTTGCAATATAATCGTGAGTCTTCATGGGCTCTCTTTCTTGGGTACAATTTTAGACCTTCCTTATTAGCATGAGTCTTATCAATGGGATAGAAATCCAAAATATCACTTCTGCATGTGCTAAATATGTCAGTCCCAAACATACAGCTAGGTTTAGGGACACATTTCTGAAGAGGTTCCATGAACCTGGAAGGACTGGAACCCACTGGCCAATTTCTAAAACACCATCTTTATCAGGTATCCAAGTGCAGTTGGACTCACCATAAATCAATGTCAGCACCTTACTTCCAGGGACACACTTCATTATTTCCTTTCTAAAGGAAATAAAAATCTGTGTGTCGCCTCAACTAGAATATATGTAAACTTATTTATTCTCTGTAGAATTTGTAACCTAGGGAGAATGCCACCTGCTCTTCGGTCAAGACTGCTTGGAGCCTGCATTTTCATCTTTCTATTTTATCCCTCCAACCTGACTTAAAATTCTCTGACTGTTTCAAAGCGTCCATGTACTCCAATGTGGTCATGCCAGTAGCCATAGCAACCAGAGACCTCAAAGACAGCTTCTGTGCAAAGTCCAGCTGTTCAGAGTTGTGTGCCTTTCCAGTATATTCCTGCTGGGTTGAGAAAGAGGCATCAAATGTGACTTCCCAGGGAGAGAAGATTGGAGTCACCGGCTGGATCCTTGTAGATAGAGTAACCCAGGACGGTGTTTTGAAACATTAGCTTTCCACTAAAGTAGATCCTTGCATTGTATAGGAAGTGCCAACACCTCAACTTAAATTTTTAGAAGAAAAACATAGTGGAAACAGGAAAGGTTGAAAAATAAAAAGGAGAAAATTAATGAAAAAACTTGCAATACCTTAATAATTAATAGATAATCAGAATATAACCTATATGGTTATGAATTGATGCCTTAATAACTAAGAAAATAAATTTATTAGTTTTCTGAATGTTACTAAAATTCTACTTTGAGTGGAAAACTTGAATAGGCAAGATACCTATATATGGAAGATGCTTACTTCTGCAATTGAAATTTAAGTCTTTTTATTACTCCCAAAAATTCCCTTCTATGTCTCCAAGCTTTGTCTCCTTACCTGGGAACTCAGAAATCTCTGCATCTCTTAGTTATATATACAATTTGGGCATTTTTCACAATGTCTTTTAGGAATTTTGTTTTATGCACAAACTGGAACAGTTTTGAGTTTTATTCACATTGTTCCATATTTTAGAAATTTCTTTCTTTCTTAATTAAGTTCATTTCTTTTTACTCCTGAGTGATTTAATATGTCCTGCTATCCTTATCTATTTATAAAATCGTTGGTGTTTAGGTTGCTTGTGATGTTATAAAGAATAAAGCTCTGATAAGGAGGAGTCTTATATTAAAATCTATACATATTATATATATAAAATTTATATGACAACTTTGCATTCCTCTTGAATAAAAAATGGAATTTACTTTATCTTTACATCCCCATTGAAAACACACAAAACTTTTAGTTATCCTGAATGATTTTAAATGCTTGATACTACCAATTTCTCTTTAGGTTAGCTGTACCTGTCATTGAGAAACAAAGAGGCCTCATAGGCTAATTTTAATATTAATTTCCCTAATTAATTATTTATAATGAAAAGCATATTTCTATGTTTATTTATATGTAAATTATTCTTAGTTAATGAACCTTCTTAAAGCCACACACACAAACATAGGTGGTATATAAAAAGTTTTGGGAAATTTTCTTTGGTTTCATTGGTTTCAGGATTGTGTATTAAATTGGATAATTACCTCTATTACTTTGAGGATGACATTACAAATATATATAGTGATGCAGTTAAAAATCTGTGCATATTAACAGAAAGAGGATATTTGTTTTTGTTTTTTGTTCTTTTGGGCCACAGCTGGTGACTCTCAGGGGTTACTCCTTGCTTTATGCTCAGAAATAGTTCCTGGCTCTGGGGACCATATGAGACACCAGGGGATCAAACCACAATCCATCCTAGGTTAGCTCTTGCCAGGCAAGACACCTTACTGCTAATGCCACCGCTCCGGTCCCATGAAGAGAATATTTTAAAATATCTAAATATTTTCAGCATGACAGTGAATAAATGTCAGACACAATTGAATATGAAATGCCAGTTAAGCAATGTTTTCTTTTCTCTCACCTTCACTTTTCAATTTTATGGTAACCCTTTTCTCTTTGGCGCATTGCTTTTACTATTTCTCTATGTTTTCTTGCCATTCACATATTCATATTTTTAAATATATCAAGAAAATATGACATTGTTCATTCTAGTGTTAGAATAATAATAACATCTTTTTCTCTACAATTCTGCTTTTTCCTACTTATAAGAATCTGCATTTGAATGAAGAAAATATCCCTTATGGAATAGTACTCATTCTTCTCTGAAATTCAACATTATTATTATTTTGACAATATGTTATACAGTAGGTGTTGATGTGTCTTTTATGGAGCAAAGTCACTGAAAAGAACAACCACCAAAATGTCATAAGGCTTCTACGACCACCCTCAGTATTTTTTTAACTCACTTACCACTCAATTCCTTTTGCTTGGTAGCATTACTTCTGCTCTCTGATTCCAAGACTTTGTTTCCATCATACAGGCTCTATTATCTTGCTTTGTTTCATTATATTCCAGTAAGATGATTGAGCTTTGGTCCTTGTCTTTCTCAATTATTTCCTTTAATGTAACACCCTCTAGCATCACCTAAGTCATAGCAAAAGGCAATATTTTTAAGACTACATATCATATTTAATTATCTGTAACCACAGGAGATTCTAATTCGTGATGATTGTAATGCTTTCAACCTGTTCTGTGAAATTACAGCTTAATATTCTTTTTTAAATAATATCTTTATTTAAACACCTTGATTACAAACATGATTGTGATTAGGTTTCAGTCATGTAAAGAACACCCCCTTTCACCAGTGCAACATTCCCACCACCAGTCTCCCAAATCTCTCTCTACCCCACCCCACCCCCACCTGAACTTTAGAAAGGCTTTCCAGTTCCCTCATTTATTCACATGGTTATGATAGTTCTCAGTGTAGTTATTTCTCTAACTGCACTCACCATTCTTTGTGGTGAGCTTCATGAAGTGAGCTGGAAGTTCTCTTTGTCTCTGAGGATTGTTGGAAAAACGTCTTTCATTTTTCTTAAAACCCATAGATGAGTGAGACTATTTTGCGTCTATCTCTCTCCCTCTGACTTATTTCACTCAGCATGATAGAAAGCAAGATTTTAAGCTTTCATAATTTCTTGTATCTGAGCAACATCTCTTTGTGGATATAAACCACAACTTCTTAATCCATTCATTTGCAATGAATCACCTGGGTTGTTCCAGATCTTGACTCTTATAGTCAGCACTGTAATGAGCATATGTGTATATATAGCTTTTTAAATTACTATTTTTGTGTTCTTGGAATTGATATCAAGCAGATGAATATGTTCATTTAATTGTTAGTAATCTGAGATCTTCATATTATTTTCCATAGAGACCGAAACTGAAGGCAACTCCACCAACAGTGAATCAAAGATATTTTTCAAGCAGTTTGATGTATTCTTATTTTTGAAAGATCAAAATTGAATTCACCCTTCAAATTCTAACTAATCTTCAAATACCACTAAATCTCCAACATAGTCAAGCTTACCAGACTTAATTGGTATAAAGCACAATGAAAACAATTTGGATGACTTTGGGGGCCACTTACTTTTATTTTCTAAATTAATTTTCTCCTAACTAGAGCAGCACAAAGAGAAAAGTAAAATGTCCAATAAAAAGAAAACTGATTTTTAAAAATATCTTCATAAAATGTGAAAATTGCTCTCCGGGGTCCTTTTTAGGATTGCAAAATGTGGTTTTAAAGCAGGAACTTTCTTTTCATCAAAATTTTAATTTAAAAAGTTCAAGCAACCACCACAGACAAATAAACAAGGAAGCCCAAAGGGAAAGCCTGCATAATTACAAGTGCTCTGAGTCGGAGATATTTCTGTACGTTGACACTTGGTTCCCAGGAGCACTTTTTGCACCTGCTTACCCAAATAAATGCCCATTATATGTAATTTTTTTTCTGCATCTTTCTTACTATCTCCAGACTTTTTATTTAGGAACATCTTTTAGGTGATATTTCTCTTAAACCCATCAGCCGAGGCAAAAGTGATTTCAAGATCTTCAATAATTTTATAAGCCTTATCCCCAAGATTCCCATTGATTTACTAGCAGTTTCACTTGCTTTCAAATGTAATCCATCTGAAAACACTTTCATGTGTTCCACCTTCTTCCTATTCTGTTCTCCTTCCCTAATACTGTCATCTAATTCATGGTTATTACACAAATATAGGTCAAGTTGAACTATGCAAATGAGGAATCATTAAAATAAAATTGCTATGTCAAAAGGCTGCCTTCTGAAATACACAGAGAAAATTTTGGTGAAAATCACTGAAAGTGAAAATCCTCAAGTCACTTATAGCTTCCAACATGAGTTGATTGATTGGTGCTTTTCGATGACAGAATGGAAGTTGCTGCATGTAATATGATTGTTTTTACAATTTTGTACTGAAATAAAACATAAAGGATTGCCATGTTCTTTGTAAAAACTATTTAGTTTTATGATAGATAAAATTTTTCATTTATACTGACAGGACAATCAAAATGGGTCTGAAGTAAATGGCCCTTTACAGATATTGTAATTCAGGTAATGGACTAGAGTGTGTACTTTACACATAGTAGGCCTCCTTGGATCCCTCAAATTGCATTACCCCCAAGCAGTAAGTTGGGAATAGCCCCTGAGAACAGTCAGTAGGAGCAATTTTTTTTTAATGTGACCCATGTTATGCCTATTTGAATAGCTAGTAAGAATTTGGAAAATTCTTGCCTTTGAGATAAAAATGATCTTTAAAAAGCATCTTTGGTATGTTTAGTTCCAACGTGCCTAAGTAGTTGGACTTGCTTCAATTTTACTTTAAAAATTCTGTGTAAGTGATTGTCTGAAGTAACACTTAATAAGGTTCCTTGTTCGACAGCAATCTTGAGGTTTTATGTTCTAAAACAGACAACTTTAAACAGTAAAGACTTTAAAATTTATTCAAAATAGTCTGATCTGAGCTGCTGTGGTACCCTATTTCCAAAAATAGGGAATTTGTCAGAGGACTCAATTAGATTCTAGGGACACATAAATAAGCAGGGTTCAAACAGGGAAGTATTAGACTTTACATTTTTGTGAGAGAGGTCAAATTCTCAATTTATTTAAAGCCATATGTTCAGTTTGGCTTTATTCTAAACAGAAATACATCATACAAGTGGAAGAGGCTGTAAAAAATCAAAACAAAACAAAAAACAATAATAATAAGGCAGCAGATAATATGTCAAAGCTGAAACAAGGACAGAGGTCAGGGCTCGTCTGGCTTTTATCTTTGTTCTAGATTATGAAGGGCAACCTTTGTGTTCCTCTGGAGAGTCAGCATGCCAGGTGCAGAAATTAGGCAAAAGGATTTCCAAAAGACAACAGGAGAAGCAACTTGAGGAGAAGCCATAAAGGCTTGTGATGAATTGAATGAATCTTTAGTGAAAGGGTTCTCAAATGCATTGTCAGCAGATTTAGTAACTGAAGGTACACCTTGTCTGGTAGCTGGCTTTGGTGTTTCATTGATCTTTTTCAACAGTTGGTTAGCCTAGTGTGACCCATGTTATGAATATCGAGGTTTTTGATAACCATGTCAAATCTTTGATGGACATACAAACAAATGTATTTTTACTCCTCAATCTCTGACAATTTCACCCTAATAAATAAGTTTTAATACTCTTGTTTTAAAACTTTCAATGACTAGGGCTCAGAGTAATTGTATAGGGATTCAGGCACTTGCCTTTCATGCTGCTGTTCGTGATTTGACCCACAGTACTGCATATGCATACTACCCTCAATAAACCAAGCTTCTAATTACTTTTTTTTATTATTTTTATATATTTATTTTTAATATATTTAAGCACCAAAATTACATATATCCTTGTAGTTGGGTTCCTGTCAAAAGAAGAACACCCCCCTTCACCAATGCAACATTGCAACATTTCTTCCATCAATGCCCCTGATCTCCTTCCTCCCACACATCCTGTTGTATATGAGAAAGGCATTCTATTTCTCTCGCGCATTGACATTGTCAGGATAGCTGTTAATGTAGTTATTTCTCTAACTGCTTTCACCACTCTTTGCGGTGAGCTTCATATAGTGAGCCAGTCCTTCAGGCCATCATCTCTACTGTCTCTGGGTATTATTATAATAATTTCTTTTATTTTTCTTAAATCCCATAGGTGAGTGAAACGATTCTGTGACTATCTTTCCCTCTAACTTATTTCAATCAGCATAAGAGTTTCCATGTCCATCCATGTATAGGAAAATTTCATGGCATCATCTCTCCTGACATCTGCATGATATTCCATTGTGTATTTATACCACAGATCTTTATCCATTTATCTGTTGAAGGGCATCTTGGTTGTTTCCAGAGTCTGGCTATTGTAAATAGTGCTGCAATGAATATAGGTGTGCAGAATGCCTTTTTTTGTATTTTATTTTTGTGTTCTTATGGAATATCCCTAGGAGTGGTATAGCTGGATCATATGGGAGCTCAGTGTCAAGTTCTTGGTTTGTTTGCATGTTTAGTTTCTGTTTTGTTTTGATTTTATGGGTCACACCTGGTGACACTCAGGGATTACTACTGGCTTTACTCTCAGAAAAAGCTCCAGGCTTGGGGGACCATATGGGACACTGGGGATCAAACCCAGGTCCGTCCTGGATCAGCGTGTGCAAAGCAAATGCCCCACTGCTATGATATTAGTCAGGCCTCTCAATGTCCAGGTTTTGAGGAATCTCCATATTGTTTTCCATAAGGGCTGGACTAGATGGCATTCACACCAGCAGTGAATGAGAGCTTCTTTCCTCCCACATCCCCACCAGGACTGATTGTTCTCGTTCTTTTTGATGTATGCCATTCTCTGTGGTGTGAGATGATACCTCACTGTTGTTTGGATTTGCATCTCCCTGATGAAAAGTAATGTGATATATTTTTATATGCCTTTTGGCCATTTCTTTTTTGAGAGAGTATTCATTTCTTCTCCCCATTTTTTGATGGGGTTAATGATTTTTTCTTGTTAAGTTCTGTAAGTATCTTGTATATCATTAGCTCCTTATCTGATGGGTGTTGCGTGAAAAGTTTCTTCCATTCTGTGGGTGGCCTATGTATGTTCGTCACTATTTCCTTAGAGGTGCAGAAGCTTCTCAATTTAGTATAGTCCATCTGTTTATTTCCATTTTCACTTGTTTGGAGAGTGATGTTTTCTCCTTGAAGATGCCTTTAGTCTGAATGTCATGGAGTGTTTTACCTACGTGTTGCTCTATATACCTTATGGTTTCTGGTCTGATATCAAGGTCTTTAATCCATTTGATTTGGCCATTGTACATGATTTTAGATGGAGGTCTGAGTTCACGTTTTTGCATGTGACTGACCAGTTGTCCCAACACTACCACTTGTTGAAGAGCTTTCCTTTTGCTCCATTTTGCATTACTTGCCCCTTTTTCAAAGATTGATTGTATGTCTGGGAAACATTAAATACACAAGTTTATTCCATTGATGTGGGGGTCTATTTAAATTTTAATACCATGCTGTTTAATAACTATAGCTTTGTAATACAATTTAAAGTTGGGGAAAGTGATGCCTCAAATATTCCTTTTCCTAAAGGTTGTTCTAGCTATTCATTGTTGTTTATTGTTCTAAATTAATTTTAAGAGTGTTTGATCCACTTCTTTAAAGAATGTCATGGGTATTCTTAGAGAATACCCCATGATCATATATTTTTATTTTTGTTGATATAATATGTTATGTTGATTAATTTATGTATGTTAAACTGTCCTTGCACTCCTGGTATAAAACCTACTTGGTCTTGGTGTATGATCTTCTTGATGAGGCTTTAGATCCTATTTGCCAGGATTTTGTTGAGGATCTTTGCATCTATATTTAGCAGAAATATTGGTCTGTTTTTTGTTTTTGTTTTTTGTTTGTTTTTTTTTTTGGTAGCATCTCTGTCTGGTTTTGGTTTCAGGTTGATGTTAGCTTCATAAAAACTATTTGGGAGTGTTTATATTTCTTCAATTTTATGAGAGTCAAACTGGATCGGTATTTGTTCCTCTTGAAAGATTTGAAAGAATTTATTAGTGAATTCTTCTGGGTCTGGACTTTTGTTTTGGGGAAGACTTTTGATTACCATTTTCATTTCCTCAGTAGTGATGGATCTGTTTAGATATGCTAGAACATCCTGGTTAAACCATGGACGATTATAAGAGTCTAAGAATTTATCAATTTCTTCCATGTGATGGGTTTGTTTAGATATGATTGATCATCCTAGTTTAATCACGGAAGATTATAAGTCTAAGAATTTATCCATTTCTTCTAGGTCCTCATGTTTTATGGCACAGAGTTTCTCAAAGTAGTCTCTGATTACCCTTTGAATCCCTGTAGTGTCTTTAGTGACCTCTCCCTTTTCATTTCTAATCTGGTTTATTAAGTTTTTCTTTCTTCTTTTCTTTGAGTGTTACTCAAAAGATTTATCAATCTTTTTTTTAATTTTTGGTACACACCCATTTTCGCTCAGGGGTTACTCCTGGCTATGTGCTCAGAAATTGCTCTTGGCTTGGAGGACCATATGGGACACCAGGAAATCAAATTACTGTCCTTCCTGAGTCAGCAGCATGCAAGACAAATGCCCTACAACTGTGCCATCACTTCGGCTCCATGTTTATCAATATTTATTTTTTTCGAAGAACCAACTTTTGCTTTTATTAATCTTTTGGATTGTTTTTTGGATTTCTACTTCATTGATTTTTGCTCTAAGCTTTATTTCTTTCTGCCTACCTATTTTTGGTTCCTTTTGTTGATCATTTTCTAATTTTATAAGCTGTGCCATTAAGCTATTTATGTTGATCCCTTCTTCCTTCCTAATGTGTACTTGCAAAGCTATAAACTTTCCTCTTAGTACTGCTTTAGCTAAGTCCCATAAGTTCTGATAATTTGTGTTCTCATAGTCATTTGTTTCCAAGAATGTTTGATTTCCTCTTTGATTTTATCTCTTACCCACTGGTTGATCAGTAGTGAGCTGTTTAATTTCCAAGTGTTAAAGTTTTTCTTCTGTTTTCCATTGTAGTTCATGTCTAATTTCAGTGCCTTGTGGTCTGTACAATTTCTATCCTCTTGATTTTATGGAGATATGTTTTTAGGTCAGCAAGCTTCCAATTAATTATTATGAGTTGCTTCTATATAAATAACTTATTCACTCTAGATATATCAAAATAATAAAAATTTCATAACTGGGGCCATAGCAGTGGTGCGGAGCATTAAGGTATTTGCCTTTCTGGTGCTATCCTAGGACTGAGCACATTTCAATTCTCCAGCATTCCATATGGTCCCCCAAGCCAGGAGCGATTTCTGAGTGCATAGCTAAGAGTAACCCCTCAGTGTCACCAGGTATGGCCAAAAAAAACAACAAAAATTTTTTTATAGCAAGGAAAAGTCTACAAAGTTTTATAACTAAATTTCAGTTAGGTAAAATCTAATTGAACATATAAAATATACAAAAATCTCAGACATGAAAATAATTGAGAAGGATCCAGAGTAGTTGAACCCATGCCAGAGACAACAATGCCAGAAGTGGCAGAGCTGGAGACTTTAGGACCTAGATTGGAGGACAATCATTGCCAGAAAAAAACACAGACTCAAACTTGAAGTTTGGAGGACAATCATTGAAGTAAAAAACTCCCTTAATAACCTGGAGTGGCCATACTAATTTCATATGAGAGAGACTTTAGACTTAAAAGAGTTATAAGCGACAGGATGGACATTTCTTAATAATTAGGGATATGTTCAACAGGAAGGAATCTCCCTACTAAACATAAACACAACAATGAGGGACCAGCGATTTTTTAAAAATAACTGCTGACAACTTGAGAAAAGATATCAATAACAACACAGTAATAGTGGAAGACTTCAACACTGCCTTATTATTACTTCATAGTTCAATAAAGCTGAAACCTAAAAAAAATATTTTAGCACTGAAAGGACCAAAAAAAAAGGATTGGCCTATTAGATAAATATAGGGCTCTCCACCCCTAGAAAACTGGATCCACATTCTTCTCCAGTGTATATGGGTTATTCTCCAAAATAGACCACATGTATCCCATAAAACTTACCTACATAATATAAAGATGATAGATACTGTAAATACAGATGGTAAAAGGCACATGAAATAAATGCTCACATCACTGATAATCAGGGAGATGCAATTCAAAACAATAAGTATTATCTCATGCTACAGAGACTAGTACACAACACAAAGAACAAGAACAATCCATGCTGGTGGGAATATGAGGAGAAAGAAACTGTCATTTACGGCTGTGGGAATGCCGTCTAGTAGAGCCTTTCTGGAAAAGAATATGGAGTTTCCTTAAAAAAATAACCTGGACATTGAGTTCCCATAGGATCCAGCAATACCACTCCCAAGGATGTACCCTAGGAACAAAATAACCTGGACATTGAGTTCCCATAGGGTCCAGCAATACCACTCCCAAAGATGTACCCTAGGAACACAAAAACACAATACGAAAATGCCCTCTGCATGCCTATGTTAATTGCAGTGCTATTTACAATAGCCAGAATCTGAAAACAACTCAGATGCTCAACAACAGATGAGTGACTAAAGAAACTATGGTGTATCTCTACAATGGAATACTATGCAGCTGTTAGAAAAATGAAATTCCCAAATTTGCCTATGCATTGATTATTATGGAGATTATTGATTAATATGGAGATTATTATGGTGATTAAAATAAGTCAGAGGGGATTTGGAGAGATAGCATGAAGGTAAGATATTTGCCTTTCATGCAGAAGGTCACTGGTTCAAATCACGGCATCCCATATGGTTCCTCAAGCCTGCCAGGAGCGATTTCTGAGCATAGAGCCAGGAGTAACCCCTGAGCACTGTAGAGTGTGACCCCAAAACAAACAAACAAAAACAAAAAAAAAGTCAGAGGAAGAGAGATAAACACAGAATATTCTTACTCATGTGTGGGACTTAAGAACAATAAAAGACAGGTGCCAGTACAGTGGCACAAGTGGAAAGGCGTTTGCTTTGCATGCTGTAACCTAGGACGGACTGCAGTTCAATGCCCCGGCATCCCATATGGTCCTTCAAGTCAGGAGCAATTTCTGAGTGCATAGCTGGGAGTAACCCCTGAGCATCACAAGATGTGGCCCAAAAAACAAAACAAAACAAAAAAATAGTGCTACACCTGAGCACTTCACACTTGTGTGGTTCCAAAAACAATTTCATAAACTTGATATTAACATTTCTGACACTTATCCCATGGGCAATATTATTTCATACATCCCAAAACATTTATTTTCTTGTTTCTTCCAGATAGTAATACTAAAATTGCTTGTTCTACAGTTTCTTCTAATGTGTAATTTAACACATTCAACACTAAGATGATTAAAAATGGGTATATGAAAGAATTTACACTTTCATTTGTCATATGTTCTTTCATACAAGACTCTCATGAATTTTCTTGATACTTTTATATGTTTTGGAGAATGTTTCATGTCCTATTCTCATTTTCAATATTATTCTCTTTTTGCCTCTGAATTTTTGAATCATTTTAGAATGCAGTCATTTGTCCTCTCTTATATTGGAGCTTGTATATCTAACCTCTTAAGAAGGTCTTTTCCAGGCATTTAAAAAATGTAATGCTATCCAATATATCCATTTTTTCTTTGATGATTTGTGCTTTTGGTGTCAAATCTATACCCTTACGCTAAGGTTTTCTTTTTTCATTATTTTCTGTAAGTATGATAGTTGTAGTTTACAGTTAAATCCATGATTCATTTGCCTCAATTCTTACATAATATAAAATTTAGTTTGAAATGTATTCTTCGGCTATGAATATCAGTTGTTACAGTTGCAGTTCTTGAAAAAATGGTCTTTCCTTCATTAAATTGCTTTTGCAAAAAAAAATTGCTTTTGCAACTTGGTCAAAAGTTCAATTGTACATATTTTGTGGTTCTATTTCTGAGTTCTTTATTCTACTTCATTGAACTAGCCTCTCTGGAAATTCTTTTGATTACTCTGGCTATACACTATCTATTAGAATCAGGTAGAAAATATTTTTCTACTTAATTATTTTTCATAAAATTATTTTAGATATTCCAGTCACTTTTCCAATACATGTACATTTTTTAGCAATCAAATACTTCTGTTAAAATCTGAACTCATGTTTATTTCATAAAGATTTAAAGAATAGTCTTAAATCATATAAATTCTATATAACTAATAGAATTCCCATATCCACACATCCAATTTTTTTATTGCTACCATAAGGATTAATCATCACAGCACAATATACACTTTAATTTTAATGAAAGAATATGATCTGATTATCAATTATGTTTTACCACTTAGCTAAGGTGTATAGATTTCCTTAATGTTTTACTTACTATATCTTTTACCTTCCAATCTCATCCATGACTCTGCTTTCACATTTAGATCTCAGATCTCTATCTTTAACAGGTCTACAGATTTTCACTGTGTTTGATGAACTAGACAGTTTTGAAGAGAATTATTGAATTCTAATAGAATGTCCCACTATTGCTATTATTTCTGATGAAATTCTCCTGGTCCTATCATTAGGGTGAGTTTGAGGAGCAGAAAACTTTGGTAATATGGTGTTTCATAATATTTCTCAAATCTGCATTGGTGTGAATGTCTGGAAAAGATTGTCTCTTCTCTCCTCTCCAAAAGTTGTTTCTTCAGCACTTACACCATGCACAGTTCAGAGTTGATAAGCAGGTATTATGAGTGATGCTCTTTGTCAAGGGTAGAATATTTGTGTCAACTATTTGAAATACTTGTTCATATCCCTCATTCTTCTCAAATTTAATTACTAGCTTATGACAACTAAAATCACAAATATCTATTTAGTTTAAAATCAGAAACCAAAGCTAGCTTGCTCATTTTGTTTCTCAAGTTGGCAGTATTCCTAGGAATTTCTGTGTCTTTTACAGTCTCCTACTACATCACTCTTTCTGCTCCTTTGCTTTGATTTATTTTACTCTGAACCCTTTTCTTCCAATCAGTCCAGATCATCTTCATTTGTGGTAATGACTCCACAAATGAACTTTTATTCAAGGGTCCCTTATCTCAGGGCCTTTATTTAATGTGATGTTATAATTTTATCATTAAGTTAGATAGCACAATTTTACAAATGCTACAAATAATTTCATTTTAAAATGTAGTACATGGGAGCTGGGGAGATAGTACATTGGGTAGCACTCTTAGCTTGTATGTGGTTCAACTGTGTTCAATACCTGGTACTTGATATGGTTTCCCAATCCTCACCATGAGTAATCCTTGAGCCCAAAGCAAAGGTTAAGTCCTGAACACTGTTGGTTATGTCCAAAACATTTAAAAAGATTGTATAAGACATGGGAGTCTCTTTTGAATATTCTATAGAGCTTGGTTGCATGAGTACAGAACTAAAGATAGCTCTTGAGTGCTGCTGATTGTGTAACAGACAGTCGAAGAAATATGTCTATGGGGGAAAATGTAAAAGTAACAGAGGATGGGGGAGAGAGCACATTGAAGGAAAAAAGGAGGGAGGGAAGGGAAAGTGAGGCAGAAAAGGGAGGAAAAGTGAGGAGAGGAGAGGGAAGGAGAGGAGAAGGAAGAGAGAGGAGAGGGACAAGAGAGGAAAGTGGAGGGCAGAGGGGAGAAGAGGGAGGAGAGGAGGGGAAGGGAAAGGGGTGAGGAAGGGGAAGAAAGGGAGGGAGAAGAGGAGAGAAGAGGGTGGAGAAAAGGAAGGGAAGAGAAGGGAGAAGGGGGAGGAGGAGAAGGGAAAGAAAGGGAGGAGAAGAGGGGAGAGAGTATGTTAAAGTAGTTAAAGCTTAACTGGCCTCCATAAAAACCAGTTCAAGGACCCTCAAGCAAAAATGCACATTAAGTAAATGGACGGCAGAAATAAACCACCTGAGCACTTTGCTTCTTTTACTATTAGACTTTTAAACTATCAGTCATCAGCTCTAAGGAAATGGCTCATGTTTTCCAACCTTCCTGAACAATGTTACTCTAACTCACCAGATCCTCCTGATTTCTGTATTATGGACAATACAAGTGAAGCAGCCTTCATTCTGCACTGCACATGATTTCAAGGCAAAATGCATTATGGTCTTTCTTTCTCTCAATTCAGAGTAATGACTTAGTAAACATTTGGTGCTGACAATATAGTAGCCCCAATTTAAAAGACAATATCACCATATTTATGATTTAATAATTGAACATATTTTTAAGGATAGATTTCTCTTTCACATCAACTCAGAAATCTATTTATGCAAAGGATTCTTTTCTTGATGTTTTTTAAAAATTCCAATTTTTTGGAATTAAATTGATCTGAATTTCAGAATCAAATTCAGGTACCAAAATTCCTTTTCCAGAGTTAGTTTTCTTATTAACAAAATTAAGCCTTAAACTCCCAGAGTTTAATTATTTTGTCCACATTTCATATAAATTCATAGCATTCTTAATGTATACTCATTTAACATCATTAAGACACTAGCTCCAATAGAGTGATATCTATTTCAAAATAAATTCTGAAATATATTTATCTTGTAACTAACTTTCTTATATAAATATGTTCAATAGGATACTTTTATGATTATGTATGCTATAAGTATATCTGAGATGAGAATTCACACATTTTTAAAGTTATAGACTTTGATGACCAAAACATGAACATCACAATTATATAGAGATACACATTCTGTGGACGCTATAAATTTAGTTTATTTGAAACTGGTATTTTAAGACTACTATGCTATTGAGCTATGAAAGATCATGAACATAAAGATTACTTTGATAGAGATCCTCATTCCAGACCCAATCCTGTGCAGCTCTATGTCGTGTTCTTTTCCTTCCATTTCTAGGCTTAATTTTGGTAGAAATTTCACACAAAGTTTTGTTTAACTATATTTGTTCAACTATATTTAATCAGGTGAGTTGATTTTCTCAACAGATGTAAGTAGTTTTTTTTGACATTAGACACAGCTAATGCTCATTTTGAAAGCATCCTTCCAAATTTCTGGTTGATATTGTTCATTAAAATAATAAATAAATGGGGCCGGAGTGGTGGCATAAGTGGTAAGCCATTGCCTTGCCCTTGCTAGCCTAGGATGGACTGCAGTTTGAGCCCCCAGTATCACATAGAGTTCTCCAAGCCAGGAGCGATTTCTGAGGGCATAGTCAGGAGTAACCCCTGAGTGTCACCGTGTGTGTTAAAAAAAATTATATATGCCCATTTTAAATTTTAGAAGTTTCCTTTTTTAACACTTAAAGTTATTATCTTAAAAAAAAGTTTAGCAGGAGGCTGGAGAAATAGTTCAGCATGTAGGGTGTTTGCCTTGCATGCAGGTGACAATGATTTGATCCCCAGCACCCAATTTAGATCTCTCAGTCCAGCCAGTAGTGATTCCTGAGCTAAGAGCCAGGAGCTAGCCCTGAGTATTGCTGCATGGACCAGAAGCCAAAACAAAAATAAACATACAAAAAGTTTGGAAGTGACATTCAACCAGTGTTTAAACCCAGACTTTTGCTTTTCAGAGAGACTAGCATTTTCCTCTGGACAGAGAACTTATGGAACATGTGATGCTGATTCATTTATTTATCCCTGGATTTGGCTTCTATATCTGCAAACTGAAACCCAGCATTTAGCTTATGATATAATTTTTAATTCAGTAATGAAGTTACAGTGTTTTTTATAGTCATATATAAGGTGGTACCTATTGAAAAGAGTCCAACATTAGTCACTGAATTATTTGAAAACTTATTTATTCATCACCAGATGTTGCAATTGTCTATTTACTGCAAATAGTGGACAAAGAAGCCTCTTTCCCCTTTTCTTCTTTCAGCATTTATTGAATGAGTGAGGAAATCACCATTCAGAGACCCTCAAATAAAATGGTCTGGCTTCTAATTTTAGATATTCATATTGGAGCCCAAGTTTAGATGACAAAAGAGATAAACATTATTCCAGATCCTGTCCTCCAAGTCTAGGTGTCTAGCTTTATTTTACAGTATTTTTTCCTGCTGAAAATATCTGAATGTACTGTTTTAATTATTTTTGGAATATTAATAGTCCTTTTCTGCTTGAAAATCCAACCTGAAATTTGTAATCATGAATATGCAATTTAGTTTTAAGAATATGACACTGTTCTGGGCCCGGAGAGATAGCACAGCGGCGTTTGCCTTGCAAGCAGCCGATCCAGGACCAAAGGTGGTTGGTTCAAATCCTGGTGTCCCATATGGTCCCCCGTGCCTGCCAGGAGTTATTTCTGAGCAGACAGCCAGGAGTAACCCCTGAGTATCGCCGGGTGTGGCCCAAAAACCAAAAAAAAAAAAAAAAAAAAAAAAGAATATGACACTGTTCTAATTAGTTTTAGATCCTACATTTACACTTTTAGAGTAATAAAGACACAGGTGAGTTTTTTCTTTGTTTGTTTTGTTTTATTTTTACTCTTTCCCAACATGGCATCCGCCGATATTTTATCATTTATGGGCACCTTGATTTGTCAGGCACTCCATATTGTGTTTTACTGGAACTTGAAATGAACCTACAAGCACCTGAGACACCAAGATCCTGTTCAATATGGATATGTTTGTGTATTGATATATGAGAAGAGGTCTATACTTGCTTTTATTGTTTGAAGTCGTATTTACAATTCCAGCCAGTTCCTTTTAAAAGTTAATGCACTCAAGTGGATGCCAGAAAAAAAGAATGTTGTGAAAGCTGTCATAAATCTTATAATAGTCTCAAAGATTCTTGGCAGGGCATGAATCCAAATAAAAGTTTTTTGTTTGTTTTATGTTAAAGGCATTGTTTATGGGTTGATAAATGGGAGTATACACAAACCATTATGTGTCATTTGCATGCAAAATTGGCTTTTAGCAAAAAAGTAAATAGCTGCGTTGTCATAAAGTTTTAAATAAAAAACAAAATTTATGGTTGTAGACTTATCTTTTTCTTAGATATTAGGTAGAATCTTTTCCTACCTTTAGCATTTGCAAGGGTAGCAGAACACCATTTAAATGACTGGGGAGAAAGGAGAAAGATGGTGGATGGATAACCAACTGAATGAGTTCATGAATGGAGCTCAGCTCTTTATCTACTGATTCTATTACAAATGTGAACTTAGTTCTTTAGTGATTATGTTACAAATGTGAACTTTCTAACCATGTTGACACAGAAAAGCTGTCATTAGAGCATCACATCCAATACAGGTTTGGCTTCTTGACCAATAAAAAAGCAATAGTGTTAATATTTTATATCAGTTCCAAAGGAGAACTTAATCTTGGATCTTCAGTGAATTTGGTTCTTAGGAGCAATCCCTATGTTTGGCTTTCTGACTAGACCACTGATTGTGGACAATCTCTCGGTGTTTTTATTCTGGCCATTCTTACAGTTCATACAAGCATTTTTTGAGCAGCTAATTTAGGTCACTTACATAAAATAAGGAGCACATATCAGTGATAATCTTTACCACCTAAAACATGTATCATGGGGTCAGAGAGATGTTACAGTGATAATAAAGTAGTCTTGCATGTAGCCAACCTGTATTCAATTCTGAGCACTGTCAGGAGAGATTCCTGAGTATAGAGCTAGAAATAACCTATAAGAATACTGATTATGACCCCAAATCAAAAATAAATAAGTAAATAAAACAATAAAATGTTATATTTCCACACACACTCTCTTAGATACATATCACTTAAATTGAGCTTTTAAATGTCTACTTTACCTTTTTGGTAGAGATAAGATTTATTACAACTAATTAAAAGAAGTGAAGTGAATTGTCAATTGCCCCCAAGATTTAATTTCTCAGGAACAAAATAATAAATGCAGAAATATGACTTTTATTTTATTTCCATTTTAAATAAACAAAGATTATGTCAAGCATAAAATAAATATAAAATTGTAAAATTTTGTTGGGTGAAAAATTAGTCAATTCATGTACCAAGTAAGACAGATAAAACCATTGGAAAGGGGAAAGAGGATTTTGGCATGGTCCAAGTAGGGTAGCAGATGGAAATATAGATGATAGGTAGAGAAAATAATATTTACAACTCAAGTTATAAAGACATTACAAAGTAGGATTCCATGAAAACGAGAATTAGTAGCTTAGAAATACTAGATTCAAATTAATTTGAGAGTCACTTTAAGAAGAGACAAGGAAATTGCAATGAAAACACAGTGAGAATTGATGTGCTAAACAATGGCAACATCAAGAGTTTTGTTATCAGGGCTAAAGTTCTATTATATACGTACAGGTATATAATTATAATTCTGTTATATACCTACTGGTTAAGAAAAATGTAGTCTTAAAATATTTCAGTAAGGATAAAGGAAACTGAGCTAGGTTCTCCCAACTTCTAAGAACGGGATTAAAAACTTCTCTCTCTCTTTTTTTTTTGTTGTTGTTCTTTTGTTTGTTTTGTTTTACTGACACACCTGGCACCACTTAGGGGTTACTCCTGGCTCTGCACTAAGAAATCGCTCCTGGCAGGCTCAGGGGACCAATTAGGATGCTGTGAATAGAACCCAGGTTCATCCTGGGTCAGCTGCATGCAAGGCAAACTCCCTTCCTCTGTGCTATCACTCTGGTCCCAAAGATTAAGAACTTCTAACCTCAATCTTTAGGGGAACATTTACTGATTTTTCAATACAATTTTCAACTAAAGACTATCCTTAGCAATGACACTGGACAGTAGAAACAAAATCTCTGAAAGTCACCAATTCCAATGTCTGAACATTCTTGAGACACATACTTGGCCATTCTGGATCACACCCTATGATATAGATTGACTTCACCACCTTTAGGCACCCAAGGTCCTTGTCTACATTTTTGTTAGACTGAGCTAGAAATATTATATCAAACTATGGTCATTGTCTCCAGTGATCTTGTAGCTCTTTTTCTTCCACCATTGGTTTTAAATGACCCTGCCCATGACTATGAGCTCAGTAGAACCAAAGCCTTCTTCTATAAAGCACCTGGGTTCTTGATGCCTTTGCTGTCTTCAGCAGAGTGTTATTGTGATTGGCTGTTCACTGGCTGGGGTGAGCCAGTCAGCTATTAAGAAAAATAAAATGAGACTCTTCATTTCATAGCAGGAAACCTTTTGGGGATTAGACTCTTGGTTTCTACAGAGATTACAGTATTGGACTTTACTTGATAAATCTCTGATTCGTTTCTTGGGAAAAAGCCTCTAGAAAAATGAATAATGACAACCAAACTCTTAGCCAAGAGCCCAAGTTATATCTAACTTATTATTGCATCATTTTTTATGATAATTCCTTAAAACAAAGTTTTTAAGATAATTATGATTTGTAACTATAATAACTACCTTTTGAAGAATGGTTTTCTTATCGCTGTATTTTACCTTGAGGAGAACTCAAACAAATCTTTTTTCTTTTAATGATATAATAAAAATCATGCTGAAATGTTAGGCAAAATAAAGTTCCTGGCCAATTAAATTCATTAAGAGAAACAGCAAACTTGCACAAAACTTACACTATCTGGGTTACATCCTGCAAATTAATTCCTTAGAAACATTGCAGGATGTAAGTGATTTTACACCTAGAATGTTATATATACATATATATATACATATATATATGTATATATATATACTTTGTTTTATATAATTTTTCCCACATAAAAATTTACAATAGTTTTATATATCTTACTGTAATGCCTAAGTCCAAACTACAATGCAATATCATTTCACACAAGTGAGAATAATCCTTGTAAAACTGACTAGAAATAAGTTTTGGGAAGAATGTGGAGCACAAGAGCTCTATACACTCCCAGTGGAAATGCTAATTGGTACAGTTACTATGCAAAATGGCATGTAGATTTCCTTTTTTAAAAATAGAAATGTTGAATCAGGAGAGATAGCACAACTAGTAGGGTGTGAAGTATATTGAGGTATTTGTATCAGTTCTTTTTTTATGTTTTCTTTGCCTGCTTTTACTACCCTGTAGGGAGGGGTATGGAAGGGAGTAAATCAGGGGCAGGTAGTTGAAAGAATGGCTTTTTGCTGCAGGCTTGCAAACTCCTTGGGTGGCACAGCTGGCTTGTTGTTGAACTGCTTGCATACGAGTTTCTTGCCTCTTTTTACCCTCATATCTGTGTGAATTATTTACTGTGGACTAATATAACTGGAACAATTTCCAATATCCTTACTGGATAGGGAATATGGGCTTTCCCTTTCCCTTTTGGGAACTGTAGAATAGCCAAACCTTAACCCAACATCTGGGCAACCAAATGCTTTCACTTCAGTATGGTGTTTGTCTTGCTGCAGCTGACCCAAGTACGAATTCTGGTATCACTTACAATTCCAAACCAGCCAGGAAAAACTTCTTTTTATTGTTTTTGTTGTTTTTTTGGGTCACACTTGGCTGCACTCAGGGGTTACTCCTGGCTCTACACCAGGGGTCTCAAATTTGCGGCCTGCGGGACGCCCTTCTTACATTTTGTGGCCCGTGGCCAGCCTTCAAATATCGCAGTATTTGCGATTATTTGCTTACCAAATAATTGCAATAAAAATCGCATTAGTAAGAAAAAAAAACACATTAAACATTCGTATACCCCGAACAGTTCCGTTTGGGGTATGCAAATGTTTAATGCGATTTTTTGAGATTTTTTTTCTTACTAATGCGATTTTTTATTGCAAATATTTGGCAAGCGAATAATCGTGAATACTTTGCGCCTAGCGCAGACATAATTTCCGCTGCTCCTGCCCGCTGTTCCTTGTATTATCGGAGGCCTAAGGGAGAGAACAAAGAGAAGTTTATTACAGAATTAGATTTTGTCATACCTTCATCATGACTTCATCAAACCTGCAATGAAGAGAAAGATTGATGACGAGCACAGACAATTTCAGGAAAAGTGGGAGACACAGTATTTCTTTGTTGAGCACAGGGGCATCCCCACATGTCTTATTTGCTCAGAGAAAGTTGCAGTGCACAAGGAATACAACTTGAAATACTATTATTCAACTAAACATGTTGAGGAATGTGAAAAATATCCAGGAAATGAGAGAGCCAAGTGGGTTGCCAGTCTTAAAGCATGTCTAATGAGGCAACAAGATTTCTTCAAAAAGCAACGAAAGAGAATGTTGCATCAGTCGAAGCTAGTTACATGGTTAGTGAGATGATTGCGAAGGCAGGGAAACAATTCACAGAAGGAGAGTTTGTTAAAAAAAATGCATGTTACAGGCTGCAAGTATTATATATACAGAAAAGAAAGTTCAGTTTTGCAAAATCAGCCTTTCTGCCAACACTGTGGCAGAGCACATTTCTGACATGTCAAGTGACATTTATCATCAACTGTGTGAGAAAGCCAAATGTTTTGATGCAAATTCAGTTGCTCTTGACGAGGGCACAGATATAACAGACACTGCGCAGCTCACAATTTATGTTCATGGTGTTGATTGCAATTTTGAATTGACAGAGGAGCTGCTCACAATAATTTCAATGCATGGCCAGACCACCGCTAATAAGATATTTCGGCATCTGTGTGATGCCATGGAGAATGCAGGTTTGCTATGAAGAGGTTGGAATAATAACCGATGTAGTGCCATCGATGACAGGGAGGAAAAATGGACTGATGGCACTTGTTCAAGAAAAAACTTGAAGAGGAGGGTGTAGAGAAGGCCATTGTTCTTCACTGAATTATCCATCAGCAGGCCCTTTGCAGTAAATGCCTGCTGTGTGAAATGTGATGTTTGTTGTTGTGAAATGCATCAACCAAATCAGATCCAGGGGCTTAAAGCACAGGAGGTTCCATGCTTTTGTAGAGGAAATGGAGTCAGAATATGAAGATGTGCTCTATTTCACTGAGGTACGTTGACTCAGCAGGGGAAACATCCTGAAAAGATTTTTTGAGTTGAGAGAAGAAGTGAAAGCCTTCATGGAGAAGGATGGGAATGCTGTTTCTGAGTTGAGTGATCACAAATGGCTCATGGACTTAGCTTTTCTTGTTGACATCACACATAAGCTGAATGTACTAAACAAGATATTATAAGGCCTGGGGCAGCTTATCAGTGCTGCCTATGACAATGTGAGAGAATTCTCCACAAAACTTGTATTATGGAAATCCCAGCTCCCTCAGACAAACCTTTGCCATTTCCCAGCATGCAAGGAACTTGTGGATGCAGGCATAACAGTCAGTGGTGAGAAATATGTTGATGCTATTTTTAAGCTACAGAAGGAATTTAATCACAGATTTGCAGACTTCAAAAAGCACAAAGCCATTTTCCAAATTTTTGTGGACCCCTTTTCCTTTGATGTGCAAGATGTCCCTCCTGTGCTACAAATGGAGCTCATTGACCTGCAATGCAACTCTGATCTCAAAGCCAAGTTCAGGGAGATTAGTGGAAAAGCAGACATGCATGGGCAAATTTTGAGAGACTTGCCCCCCCACCCCAGCTTCCCTGAGCTTTCTCAAATGTTCAAGTGCACCATGTGCCTTTTTGGGAGCACATATTTGTGTGAAAAGTTATTCTCTACATTGAACTTCAATAAGTCAAAGTACAGGTCTAGACTTAATGATGATCATCTTCAAGCCATACTGAGGGTCTGAACTGCTTCCTCTCTAAAGCCAAATGTGGTTCAGATTTGTGAGAAGAAGCACTGTCATGTCTCTGGCAGCAAGGAATAGGCAAAAGATGCCATGCTCAGAAGAACTGTTCATGATCTTCACTCAATGTTCTATTCATGTTCAGAAGAAATAATTAAAACTGTTAATAATGATGTTTGAGGACTTTTTTTTTGTGAAATCCCTTATGCGGCCCTGCCTCACCCCAAATTTGCCTCCTGCGGCCCCCAGGTAAATTGAGTTTGAGACCCCTGCTCTACACTTAGAAATCGCTCCTGGCAGCCTCAGGGGACCATGTGGAATTCCGGGATTGGAACCACGGTCCTTCTGCATGCAAGGCAAACACCCAACCTCCATGCTATCTCTCGTTCCCCAAGAAAAACTTCTGAGAAGAGAGACAAAAGTAACCCCTGAGCATGCCAAGTGTGCCCCCCCATAAAAAAAAGAAATGCCAGACAACAGCAATATCACTTCTGGGCATTTAGCCAATGGATAGAAAATAGGAAAAGAAATATTTGAATATTTGCAGCACCTTGCTCATGACAACGTTCTTTAAAATTGGAACAAATAAATAGCCATTGACAGAAATGATTTTATAAAGAAGCTGGAAAGAACACTGCATTGGTTTTTAAACTGTTTCCATCAGGGGCTGCGGAGAGTACAGCAGTGAGGGTGTGAGTCCCCCCACAACCCCAGCCCCCAGCCTCAACAGATCCAGGTTGGAATTCCTGCTCACATATTTCCTGCTTCGTGGCTGGGTATAGAGTGAGCAGCTCCCAGAACATTTCAGGTAGGGCCTGGCAGCCACAGCCCACAGCCACATGTGCTTTGAACAACTGACACAATGTTTAGAGTTCAGTTGGCAAGAAAAGTGATTCATATACATGTTTTTTTTTTTTTTTTTTTTTTTTGGTTTTGGGTCACACCCGGCAGTCCTGAGTGGTTACTCCTGGCCCCCATATACATGTTTTTTAAAGGTTTTCTTTCTTCCTTTATTATTTTGGGTGGTGGCATGAATTGAACACGGGGTTTTATGCACGCAAAAAAAATGTTTCATGGTTCAGCTCTTGCACATGCCCTTATACACTGAAAACCTCTAGTAATGCAGTCCATTGTAAATCAATTGAAATGGATCTGTTTAATGGACTAATAACAAATTATTTCTAAATTTATTTAAAAATGGACGAATAATAGACTATCAAAGGATAAGTAATCCAAGGCTTTCTCCTTCAACCACAGAGTTCAGTCAAATAATTAAGAAAGAGGACAGTTATAATCACTAAATAATCTTATTGGAATAATAGAGCTGTCCTTAGTGATGTAATATTAAGCAATTTTTATGAATATAGTTTTATAGCAAAGTTTGATGCTAGGGAAAATGTAAACTTCATTCTTCTATCTTACATTATTCTTCTAGCTTACTAAGATATTTGGGATCTTTTATAAACCTTACATAAATAAAATCAATAATATTTATTCTATGTTCTTGATGAGGGATATTTTCTTGAAGAATTTAAATGTGGATGGCATTTAATCTATTTAACACTTTGATAAGATAGTATTATAGCAATTAATTTTTCTAGCTCATGAATGTAAGCATCTCATGCTTCTTTTTATGATTACTTCAAAGGTAACCCTCCTGTTCCCTTTTTGTAAAACCTATTCATTAAATTGATCCCCAGATATTAATTTCTTTTTATGCTATTTTAAAATTAAGTGTTCAAAAAGTTTACATTTTATCAAAAGATTCAAACTACAACAAGTGATACACAAAAGGGGACCTGTTATACTAGCAGTCCAGGGGACTAAGTGTGGAGAGGTGGGATGCATGCTGGAAACAGTGGTGGAGGGAGGTCAACATTGGTGGTGGAAATGGTCCTATTTTACTCTCACTATGTACCTTAAATATAACTGTGAAAGGTTTGTACTTTACATCGGTCTCAATAAAAATTATTTAAAAAAAATGTTTACATTCTAAGGGTAATCATTTACTCTTCTTCTTCTGCTATATTTGAGTGTCTGTACTGTATGTACGCATATATATGAATTTGTGTAATAAAAATGCATATTTCTAATGTGAATAACACAAATACATTTTATTATACATATTAAAATGGCAGCATCTTAATAGAAATAAATGTTTATTCATATTTTGTTTTTAATATCTGAAATTTTTCTTAAATTATCTATTTATGAAGCATATTATTCATTAAAATTAAAACATTAATCATGAATTTCAAAATAAGATAACCATTTTTTTGTTTAGAGTGGCAGATAGTAATTAATTTAAAATTATGTTTGGGTTATACTCTATTCAACATGATGCCTTGCCTTATCTAGCCAAAACATTCAAACATTGTAATAAAGGTATAATGTTATACCAATTATGCCCCCAAAATAATTACTGAAACTGACACAAAATAGTTGATTTGTAGGTGGATATGTTTCTCTAATGGAGCTTTTTAATGGAACTGAATTATGTTCAAGAATGTTTTTTAATGTCAGACCACTTTATGTTATGCTAAATTATTGTCAAACATAAAACAGGAATAGCATCTACTGAATCTAAAATTAATCAAAAGTATGTTGAAAACTTTTTGATTTGTGACTCAATACAAATTGGAGAAAATAAAATTTAAAGTAAGAATGTAATTCAACAGCATCTGTACCTTTTGGCAAATAAATCGATGTATTATAATACAAAGAAAATTAAAATATGTAAATCTAAACACATCAACATCTTACAGAGTACTTTACTGAAAATAAAATTAAATAGCTTATTAGCTTATTTTCTGAAAGCATCCTCAAAACAAATACATTTAGTAAACTATGGTTGATTTGTTCTCGATATACTCATTACAAAGGGTTGTTTTAATTTTATACTTAACAGATACAAAATCAATATCTTAGTACTTATTTAACTAAGAACCCATCAGAACATGGTTGTAATATACAATTGAATTAATGTTAAACTATGACACAGCTTCTATGTCATTCTAAGATATTTCATACATATGATTAACTGAATAAATCTTTTACCCCATATGAACTCTGAACCCCCCAAAAGTAATCACAGTGCAGAGACAATGATAAACTCTGAACACCACAGGATGTGCCCCCAAAGTAATAACACATTCCATCGCTCATAAGACAGAAGTGACCACATATAACATGTAGGTTGATACTCTGACACTGTTGAGAACTTTGCTGCCAGAATACATCTCACTGCTTTCT
Organism: Suncus etruscus; assembly: GCF_024139225.1. Lineage (NCBI taxonomy): Eukaryota > Metazoa > Chordata > Mammalia > Eulipotyphla > Soricidae > Suncus > Suncus etruscus. Next base: position 59,130,514 of record NC_064857.1, read on the forward strand.
TGTTTCCTCCATTTTCCATTGAAATATTCCCACCTCTCTGTTTCTCTCTCCTCTCCTCTCCTCTCCTCTCCTCTCCTCTCCTCTCCTCTCCTCTCCTCTCCTCTCCTCTCCTCTCCTCTCCTCTCCTCTCCTCTCCTCTCCTCTCCTCTCTTCCCTTTCTATCCCCTCTCCTCTCCTCTCCCCCTCCTCTCTCTTTTCCTCTCCCCTCTCCTTTCTCCTCTCCTCTCCTCTCCCCCTCCTCTCCTCTCCTTTCTCCTCTCCTATCCCCTCTCCTCTTCTTTCTCCTCTCCTCTACCCTCCCCTCTTCTCCCTCTCCCCTCCTCTCTTCTCTCCTCTCCTCTCCTCTCCTCTCCTCTCCTCTCCTCTTCTCTTATCTCCATCTTCTCATGGAAGATGTTCCAATTGTGTTTATTCAGAAAACCTGTGTAAAGTGCATCCACAGATAGTAATATTGTGGATTCATACAGAATTTGCATCACCTGTTTCATCATTAGTAAGCTCTGATTCTTCTCTGACCTGGCAAGATTCATCTTTATTAAACAATAATACAAATATTAGAAATTGAGTGGACATACTTTTAAAAATTATAGAATATCATCTAAAGTTTCTGCATAAAATTTACTCAACACATCTTTAGAAACTAATTCTCCCTGCTAGTCAATAATTAGGAGCCTCCAAGCACAGATGGATGTAAGGTAAGAGAAGGACATTTAGTTTTGAAGAGAGCATCATGGGGCTCTGAGCAGAGTGAAAAGCAGGAAAATTCAGAGAACATTATGACACTTCATCCTAAGTGTCTGGTGGTATATGGCTATAGCATCAAGAGAAATACCTTGGGGTATTTTGGATGATAAATGATAGGACTACACATTGGCAAATATTCATGTTTCTTACAAAAGCTGTTCTTGATGTTTTAGTTATCAATTGTCAAATAAGAACCCTTCCAATTAATATGCTCCATAAGGAATAGGAAGGAATTGATCTTCATTTCAGTTGAGAGACAAAGATCAATTCAAACAAGAGTTTGCAGCATTTGTTGTCTGTGGATGTGTCTCTATTGCATAATCAGACTATTAGTTAAAAAAGTTAGAATACTGAGCGGAAAATTTCCTGGTACCATAAAAAGTCCTTGGGGATGTGAAAAGAAGTGTGTATGGAGCCTATAGTAATTCCCATGACAATATGCTTCAAGGGTGAAGAAACCCTGTATCTTTTAGGCCAAGGGAATTTCCTTTCTAATTTCCCCAATATTTACTGTGCCTATGCAAAATAAATAAATAAAAATAAAACAAACAAACAAAAAACCTTGCCACACCAGCCCTCCTTCCTTTTTTTCCCCTCCTGGTTATTGTGTGATTGTTGTATTTGTTGCTGTGGTGCTTTTTTTGTAGTTGCTGATTTTGGTCTTTTGTTTGATTTTTGTATTTTTTTGTTTTGTTTATTTTGTTGTTGTTAGATTTTGTTTTTTGTATTTTTTGTTATGTTTTCTTTTTTTCCCTTCTCTTCTTTTTAAATTGATATTTATAACCTCTAGAACAGGGGTCCTCAAACTTTTTAAACATGGGGCCAGTTCACTGCCCCTCAGACCATTGGAGGGTCTGACTATAGTAAAAACAAAACTTATGAACGAATTCTTATGCACACTGCATATATCTTATTTTTCAATGAAGAAACAAAACAGATACAAATACAATATGTGGCTTGCGGGCCATAGTTTGAGGACCATTCTCTAGAAGGACTCTTCCCAGTTTTGTGTGTGTGTGTGTGTGTGTGTGTGTCTATGTGTGTGCGTGGTTGTTGGGTTTTTTGTTGTTGTTTTGTTTATTTGTTTTTTGTTTGTTTTTTCTATTTTTTAATTTTTTTCAAATAGAATCACATAAATTGAATCATCTTGTCTTGCCTCATAAATTGAGGAAAAATCCAGAACCAAACAGTCGTATGCAATTAAGTAAAAATAAGAAATGATCAGACTTAAACACCAAAACCAAAGTCAAAGACAACAGAATTGACACCCAATCTTCAACAAGCTATACACAGAGGGGACCAGTTATAATAGTAGTTCAGGGGGCAAAGGAGGGAGATGCTGGGAACAGGGGTGGAGGGAAGACAATATTGGTGATGGGAATGTTGGAGTGTACTTTTGTTGGAAAACACTTTCTGTTGGAGTGTATTAAATAATAAGTATTAAGTAATAACTTTACAAGTTCAGTAAGTAGGATTAACCATGCTGTTAGTTTCTGTTGATTTTCAAATTCATAAAAGCCTGGCTACACACAGGCTCTTTGTCATTGAGAGCCCCAGCTGCTGGACAGGGAGATGCATATGAACTGTTAGCTGGCCCAGAGAGATAAGAGCAGCTGTGCCTCTGAAGTATAGGAAACAATTAGGTAAAGATTAATGTAATTTTTAGCTTTATTATTATTTGCTGGCTCAAGGTTATAAAATATAAAACAGAATACCAAGTTCCCAAGGATCTGACTGGCCAAGACTCTCCCAGGATCTTCATCCGGCCAGGTCAAGGTGCTCCTAAGAAACATCTGGAAAAACAGGCCTTATCTTACAAACTATTAGGATGTGAGCGACGTCAAAGGAAGATCTGGGGGATACAAGACATAGTTCCAAAAGATCACCAGAAAGGGTGCTGGAGCGAATGACCCCAACGGGGACCTGGGGGATCGCGTCTTTTTCTGTTAACATTATTGGTTAGTTTGAACTTTAATGCTTTTGTGAACGTATGGAATGCTTGAAGTTGTAATCTCATTATCATATGAAATTCTATAAGAATCTAGGGACGATATAGCTCAGGGTTTCTCCTTTGAACCAGTACCTGCTGTGTCAGGTTGCTGTTGGGGAACCCCAGAGTTCTGGAGGAAATAAACTCTGCGTTGCTTTTGCATCTCTGAAAGTTTGGAGTCTTTATTGAGGCAGTAGGCTCTTCCCAGACCCTGGGCTCTCCCAGGCCCTAGGCTTCCTTGGTTCCTTTCACAGGAATACCCCTAATTCAATATTACTATGTACTTTAAATATTACTGTGAAAGATTTGTAATACACTTTGGTCACAATAAAAATAAAAAAAATAGATTAGCTTTTGGGAATATGTAAACTGAGTAAAAACTGTCCGTAGTTTTTACTCATTTTGTCAAGGATTGTTGTTCTTGTATAATAATGATCTGTGGATCAGTTTAAAAATAAAATTATTTAAGAAAAAAATGTTAGAGTAGCTAGGATGGTTTAGTATTTTTTTAAGTTCTTAAAATGATAATGAAAAATTCTCACTGTGATAATTGGCAGAAATGATTGAAAAACAATTCTTTGATTATTAAACAAAAAGGCTTATATTTCAATCTATAAAAATAAATATATTACAAAATTCCACTAAAAAAGAAAAATAATTTTTTATCTAAAACCAGAATGAACTGTCAGCATTTTTCTCTGTGTTGAAGAAAGAGCCATGTGGTTTTGTTTGAAAGCATTGAAAATCAATGAGGATCTTTTAACTTGAAATATTTTATTATGTCAAACAAGGCAGTTTCTAAATATTAGGGTTAAATCTGTCTTGTTATATAAGACATTTAGTTAATGAGATTTTAAAGATTAACTAATTCTGGGACCGGAGAGACAGCAAAGCGGCATTTGCCTTTCGAGCAGCCAATCCAGGACCTAAGGTGGTTGGTTTGAATCCTGGCATGCCTGCCAAGAGCTATTTCTGAGCAGATAGTCAGGAGTAATCCCTGAGCACTGTCGGGTATGGCCCAAAAAACAAAATGAAAACAAAAAAAAAAAAAAGATTAACTCATTCCAAGTAGGGTGGAAATATGTAAGTACTCTCTATATCTATTAATAACATAATCTTTACTTATGAAGATATTTTAATGTTAATGAAAATAACCCTGTCCAATTTCTCTCTCCTTTTTTTAATCTTAGATTTATATTCTCATTCTAAAACACAATTTATTTAAAATAACATTAACCTGTATTCACTTTTGTTTATTAAATTTGAGATTATGTTTTTTTTGGATATAACAGTTATCAGCTGTCCTCTTTTTAAACCTCTAAAAATGATTTGTCTATGTATTTGATTTGCCTAGGTAATATTATTATTATATCTATAGTAGCATTATATTTCTGGACTAATGAACTACTGAAAGCAAGTTGTAAATAAAACAATCCATCTCAGTGAATTCTATTTATTTTTTATTTTTGATGTTGCTGTTAAAATTTTTCAATATTAGAAAACAAAGCCTTAAAATGTGGCATAGATTTATTCAGAATTCAATATGAAGAATAAATTTCTCCATGAGGAAGGAAGGCAGGTAGGAAAGCAGGCAGGCAGAGAGGACAGCAGGAAGGCAGGAAACAAAGAAGGAAGGCAGGAAACAAAGAAGGAAGGAGGGAAGGAGGGAAGGAAGGAGGGAAGGAGGAAAGGAAGGAGGGAAGGAGGAAAGGAAGGAAGGAGGGAAGGAAGGAAGGAGGAAAGAAAGGAAGGAGGGAAGGAAGAAAGGAGGGAAGGAGGAGGGAAGGAAGGAAGGAGGGAAGGAGGAAAGGAAGGAAGGAGGGAAAGAGGAAAGGAAGGAGGGAAGGAGGAAAGGAAGGAGGGAAAGAGGAAAGGAAGGAGGGAAGGAGGAAAGGAAGGAGGGAAAGAGGAAAGGAAGGAGGGAAGGAAGAAAGGAAGGAAGGAGGGAAGGAGGAAAGGAAGGAGGGAAGGAAGGAAGGAGGGAAGGAAGGATGGAAGGAGGGAAGAAAGGAGAGAAGGAAGGAAGGAAGGAGGGAGGGAAGGAAGGAAGGAGGGGAGGGAGGGAGGAAGGAGGGAAGGAAGAAAGAGAGGGAGGGAGGAAGGAAGGAAGGGAGGGAGGAAGGAAGAAAGGAGGGAAGGAAGAAGGGAGGGAAGAAGGAAAGAAGGAGGGAAGGAAGGAGGGAGGAAGGGAGGAAGGAAGGACGGAGGGAAGGAGGGAAGGAAGGAGGGAGGGAAGAAGGAAAGAAGGAGGGAAGAAAGGAGAGAGGGAGGAAGGAAGGAATGACAGAGGGAAGGGAGGGAGGAAGGAAGGAAGAAAGGATGGAAGGGAGGGAGGAAGGAAGGAAGGAAGGAATGGAGGGAGGGAGGAAGGAGGGAAGGAAGGAGGGAGGAAGGAAGGAAGGAGGGAAGAGAGGGAGGAAGGAAGGAAGGAGGGAGGAAGGAAGGAGGGAGGGAGAAAGGAAGGAGGGAGGGAGGAAGGAAGGAGGGACGGGAGGGAGGAAGGAGGGACAGGAGGGAGGAAGGAGGGACGGGAGGGAGGAAGGAGGGAAGGAAGGAAGGAAGGAGGGAAGGAAGGAAGGAAAGAAGGAAGGAAGGAGGGACGGGAGGGAGGAAGGAGGGACGGGAGGGAGGAAGGAGGGAAGGGAGGGAGGAAGGAAGGAGGGAGGGAGGAAAGAAGGAGGGACGGGAGGGAGGAAGGAGGGTCGGGAGGGAGAAAGGAGGGAAGGGAGGGAGGGAAGGAGGAAAGGAAGGAAGGAAGGATGGAGGGAAGGAAGGAAGGAGGAAAGGAAGGACGGAAGAAAGGAAGGAAAGAAGGAAGGAAGGAAGGAAGGAAGGAAGGAAGGAAGGAAGGAAGGAAGGAAGGAGGGATGAAAGGAGGGAAAGAAGGAAGGAAGGATGGAGGGAAGGAAGGAGGGAAGGAAGGAGGGGAGGAAGGAAGGAAGGAGGGAAGGAGGGAAGAAGGAAGGAGGGAAGGAAGGAAGGAAGGAGGGAAGGAAAGAGGGAAGGAAGGAGGGAAGGAAGGAGGGAAGGAAGAAAGAGAGGGAGGGAGGAAGGAAGGGAGGGAGGAAGGAAGGAAGGAGGGAAGGAAGAAGGGAGGGAAGAAGGAAAGAAGGAGGGAAGGAAGGAGGGAGGAAGGGAGGAAGGAAGGAAGGACAGAGGGAAGGAGGGAAGGAAGGAGGGAGCGAAGAAGGAAAGAAGGAGGGAAGAAAGGAGAGAGGGAGGTAGGAAGGAATGACAGAGGGAAGGGAGGGAGGAAGGAAGGAAGAAAGGAGGGAAGGGAGGGAGGAAGGAAGGAAGGAATGGAGGGAGGGAGGGAGGAGGGAAGGAAGGAGGGAGGGAGGAAGGAAGGAGGGAAGAGAGGAAGGAAGGAAGGAAGGAGGGAGGAAGGAAGGAGGGAGGGAGAAAGGAAGGAGGGAGGGAGGAAGGAAGGAGGGATGGGAGGGAGGAAGGAGGGACGGGAGGGAGGAAGGAGGGATGGGAGGGAGGAAGGAGGAAAGGAAGGAAGGAGGAAAGGAAGGAAGGAAGGAAGGAAGGAAGGAGGGATGGGAGGGAGGAAGGAGGGACGGGAGGGAGGAAGGAGGGAAGGGAGGGAGGAAGGAAGGAGGGAGGGAGGAAGAAAGGAGGGACGGGAGGGAGGAAGGAGGGTCGGGAGGGAGAAAGGAGGGAAGGGAGGGAGGGAAGGAGGAAAGGAAGGAAGGAAGGATGGAGGGAAGGAAGGAAGGAGGAAAGGAAGGACGGAAGGAAGGAAGGAAGGAGGGATGAAAGGAGGGAAAGAAGGAAGGAAGGATGGAGGGAAGGAAGGAGGGAAGGAAGGAGGGGAGGAAGGAAGGAAGGAGGGAAGGAGGGAAGGAAGGAAAGAGGGAAGGAAGGAAGGAAGGAGGGAAGGAAGGAGGGAAGGAAGGAGGGAAGGAAGGAGGGAGGGAGGAAGGAGGGAAGGAAGGAAAGAAGGAAGGAGGGAAGGGAGGAAGTAAGTAAGGAAGGAGGGAAGGAAGGGAGGAAGGAAGAAAGGAAGGAGGGAAGGAAGGAAGGAGGGAAGGAAGGAAGAAGGGAAGGGAGGAAGAAGGGAAGGGAGGGAGGAAGGAAGGAAAAAAGTAGGGAAGGAAGGAGGGAAGGGAGGGAGGAAGAAAGGAAGGAAGGAGGAAAGGAAGGAGGGAAGGAAGAAAGGAGGGAAAGAAGGAAGAAGGGAAGGAAGGAAGGAAGGAGGGAGGGAGGGAAGGAAGGAAGGTAGGAGGGAGGAAAGAAAGAAGGTGATTGCAGTTTTACAAAAAATAAACCTCAGGCAAAATTATATCTCCACCTAAATATAACCTCTCCAATTATTTCTAAAACTATTGCAAAGTATACACTATTTAAAATGTAAAACATTTTCTGAATTTTACCTTTTTTGTCTCACATACATTATTTTAAAATCTCTTACAGAAGTTAACAATTCAGGATAATAAGACTTCTGTCCTGAAATTTCTAATTCACTTCCTGTTATTCGCTGAGTTCAATTTATAGAGCAGGGATTTTGTAAATACCACCTTTCATCCACAGGATCACTCAGACCAAAATCTTGACACTACTTAGTAACTTTCATCTGTATACCCTCATCTTACAAAACTATTCCTTACTTTCAAAAGAGATTCAAGTCATTTTCTTTAAAATAAAATAAAATAAAATAAAGTATCTTGGGCCACACCTAGCAGTGTCTAGGGATTACTTCTGGTTCTGTGCTCAAAAATCACTCCTGGCAGGCTCAGGGACCATGTGGCATGCCCTGGATCGTATGGGTTGGCTGCATGCAAGGCAAATGCCTTTTGGGCTGTGCTATTGCTCCAACCCCTAAAATTTTTTTTTGCTCCTACTGTTGCTGGTAGAGTTTAATGTCTAAAAATGTTTATCATCACACTCTTTACCATCCCATAATGCTCTTAGGGTATATTATTTGTCCTGAGTCCAGAACAAGTTCATCTTCAGATTTTTGATCCCAGCAGAACAGCAACATCAACATTGGCATCTGGCTATAAGTTCAAGTGCTGCCATCTTGATGTCTTTGGCAGCAAGACATTGGTGAAAAGATGTGTCACACAAGCCAGGCCTTCAGAAAGATATGTGTGAAGGGCAGCACCATGGTCTTCACAGTCTAGCCCATCACTGCAAACTACAAAGCGGAGAGTCAGAGAAGAGCTTCCTACTCTTCCTGCGCATTGAACTGATCATTACACAGCAGCCCTACTACTCCCATGTCTCCAACATTCCTATTTCTAAAGTACCTGCATTAGAAAACTTGACATATGACACAGAGTTCTCACCCCTTTGGGATGTCAATCTTCTCCAGATCTTTGTCTAGTTTTTGAGCCAGGTCTGGCTTTCCAAGGACCTAAAAGCCAGCTGAGGTCACTGCTGCTATCAGGAGGAACAAGGTTCCTACCTCCCAGACACCAACATTGCTCAGACCCAATTAGCCAGCACAGCTTGGCCAAGTTCCCTCTGAACTCTCTCCAGTATTTTTACACCAGCTGGCCCCATCTCTTAAAATATCTCCAGCCTCAGATCTCAGTGAAAGAAAGTCTTTCTCCTCTACTGAGTCAGTCTTGTAGAAAGTGTTTCCAATCTCTGTAACAACCCAGTGCAAAACTTCCTAGATAATTTATATGCACATATATTTGTGTGTCTAATCTAAGTATGGTGAGGCCATGGCTGGATGTGACATAACAGCCATGTAATTGGGTGGTTTTGGGGAGAGCTGGTCTGTACAGCTGTCATTTATTCCTGAGTCCTGTGAATAAGTTAACAAGTTTTTTCAAGTTTCATCATCATCTGGTTTCTTTCCCAAAAGTCAAACTTGTCACCCAACATTTTTTCTAACATGGCCTACAGCATAAGAAGGTAAGATGAGATGTTCTGTTCAATATTTTAAATATGAATCATTTTGGGTTGTGCCTACATGATTGACTTCATTTCTCATTCTCATAAAATATGGTCATTTTTCTAAAAATATCACATTTCATGCTTAATGGACTTTGGGAAGTAGAAGTGAATTCAATTTTCATGTCAAAACATATCTAGACATTAGTAGTCATTTAATTTCTATTAATAAAAGGATAGTTTTGATACTTTAATTTAGAACTATACAAAGAGCACTTGTGTGTACATATATTTAAGTAAAAATGAGGAATTTAATTTTTATTTGTAGGTTGGTTATCTGCAAAAATATTTTCACTACATTATCCCAAAATATTAATCTCTAGAAAAATCTGTAGAAAATTTCTCATATAGGCACCCAAAAATATGTATATACACCAGTTGTCTATATAATATAAGGAATAGAATAAATGAAAAGCTCAAAAATATGAATCTTTCCAACAAGATTATATTTTATTTAGGGAAAATAAATTTCAAAAGAAATGATCACTTATTCTTCAAAGACAAGACAATGTAGAAAATAATGTACAATAAACATATCATTTGTTTTCCTAGATTGAGAGCTTCAATTTAGATAAATAACACCAAGTCTTATGTTTCAATAGTGCTAAAATTTACAACTGAGTAATACAGTATCAAAATCTCTGATAATTAGCATGATCAGTAGAAGCAAGAATGTCTGATCATACTTGTGAATCAAGGAACAGTTTATGAAAAAGTTCAAAAATATTTTACAATAAAATAACCTTTTAAAATATTTATTAATGTAGTACCTTTTTGGTCAATAAGTATATTACTAAAATGACTTATCATTTACTTGAAGATATATACTGTTCTTTTACTAAGAAATGTAAAAATGTAAGAAATTTTATTTTCAATATTGATCATTTTAGCCAGATTTTAAAATAGTGGTACAGAGTAAACTATTCAGTTCTTAGTTCCTAAATGAATGCTGGCTTTTAACTAATTTAATCAGTCTAGAGCAATAATATAGGTGAAAGTTGGGCCATTGTATTTACCAGAAACTAGGACAGAAACCAGAATAAGGAATACATTTATTACCAAAATTTTTTTATTTGTAAAAACTTGTATTTTCACAAATGAGTTGAATGTTAAGGTTAGATAAATGCAAATTTAAAACTGTGGTGAATTTCCATTGTTAAATATACTACATTTCATGGGAATATTTTCTTCACGAAAAATAAAAATGTTAATAAAATTTCTTGTGTGTTGTGAATACCAAAAGAAATGACATTTGAGAGAAATGATACTGAGTACTTTGATTCTGGTAAATTTTTTGAAATATGAACAATTGTTCACTTAAGAAAACAAGGTCATAGTTGTTATTATGAGCAAAGTTTTGGAGATTCTTTCACATCATTAAACATGAACCAATGTGTCCATAATTTTTTTAAAATTGGTCTGTGATCACAAAGCAAATCTATATGAAATTGTCATTCAACTATGTAGGGTTTTTGAAAATGTTGAGATGAGTTAATTTTCTCATTTTTATAATGGGTCTTAAGAAAAAATAATGAGTAGACTTACTGTCTTGAAAATCTAACTCATTAGCAAGGAAATGTCTTTTCAAAGCATTAGTAATTTAAATACATTTAAAATAAAATATTTTTTTATTTGTTTTGTTCTTGTGCCAAGAATTCAATCAGGGCCTCCGTTACTTAGAATAGGTGATATACAATGTGGCAGGCTACAAAATTAACACACAAAAAATCAATAGCCTTTTTAATACACCAATAATAATAAGGAACAAATGGACATTAAGAAAAGAACCCCATTCACATTAGTGCCACACAAACTCAAAAATCTTGGAGTCAACTTGACCAAAGACATGAAGGAACTATACAAAGAAAACTATAAAACCTTGCTCCAAAAAATAAGCAAGGACACGGGAAAATGGAAAGACATATCCTGCTCATGAATTGGCTGGATTAACATCATTAAAATGTTAATACTCCCAAAGCATTGTACAGACTTAATGCGATCCCTCTAAAGATACCCATGACATTCTTCAAAGAAGTGGATCCAACACTTCTGAAATTCATTTGAAACAATAAATACCCACAAACAGCTAAAGCAATTCTTAGGAAAAGGAATATGGAAGGCATTATTTTCCCCAATTTAAAACTGTATTACAAAGCAATAGTAATCAAAACAGCATGGTATTGGAATAAGGACAGACCCTCAGATCAGTAGAATAGGCTTGAGTACTCAGAGAATGTTCCCCAGACATATAATCACCTAATTTTTGATAAAGGAGCAAGAAATCCTAAATGGAGCAGGGCAAGCCTATTCAAGAAGTAGTGTTCACACAACTGATTAGCCACTTGCATAATAGCGAACTCAGACCCTAACACCAAGTATGAAAGTAAAATCCAAATGGAATAAAGACCTTGATAGCAGACGTCAAACCATATGGTATATAGAACAACACATAGGTAAAACATTCCAGGACATTGAGACTAAAGTCATCTTTAATTAGGAGAAAACTGCACTCTCCAAATAAGTGAAAGCAGAGATAAATAGATGGGAATATATTAAGCTGAGAAGCTTCTGCACTTCAAAGGAAACAGTGCCCAGGATACAGGAGCTACCCACTGAGTGGAAGAAACTATTCACCCAAAACCCATCAGCTAAGGGGCTAATATCCAACGTATAGAAGGCACTGTCAGAACATTACAAAAAAAATTATCTAACCCCATCAAAAAATGGGGAGAAGAAATGAACAGACACTGACAAAAAAAGAAATACAAATGGCTAAAAGACACATGAAAAAAATGCTCCATATCACTAATCATTAGGGAGATGCAAATCAAAACAACTATGAAGTACCATCTCACACCACAGAGATTGGCACACATCACAAAGAATGAGAACAATCAGTGCTGGCAGGGATAAGGAACTCTTATCCACTGCTGGTGAGAATGCCGTCTAGACCAACCTTTATGGAAAGTGATATAGAGATTCCTAGAAACTGAGCTCCCATATGATCCAGCTATACTACATTTAGGGATATACACTAGAAACACAAAAATACAATACAGAAATCCCTTCCGTGAGGGAATATTCATTGCAGCACTATATACAATAGCCAGACTCTGGAAACAACCAAGATGCCCTTCAACAGATGAATGACTAAAGGCACTGTGGTACGTATACACAATGGAATATTATGCAGCCATCAGGAGAGATGAAGTCATGAAATTTTTCTATACATGGATGTATCTAATACGTGGAGTAAAATAAGTCAGTCAGAGAGACATAGATGCAGAATTGTCTCATTCATTTATGGGTTTGAAGGAAAATAAAAGACATTCTTGCAATGATTTTCAGAGACAAAAGAGAGAAGCTTACTACATGAAGCTCACCACAGAGTGATGAGTGCAGTTAGAGAAAAAAACTACATTGAGAACTATCATAACAATGTGAATGAATGAAGAAAGTATAAAGCCTGTCTAGATTACAGACTGGGGAGGGATGGGGAAGAGGGAGATTTGGGACATTGGTAATGGGAATGTCACACTGGTGAAAGGGTGTGTTCTTTACATGACTGAAACCCAACTACAATTATGTTTGTTATTGAGGTGTTTAAATAAAAATATTAATAAAAAAAGAATAGTTGCTATGTCACTGACTTATGTCCCTAATCCCTAAACCATTTTAATTTAAAATTATAGTGTTTTATATCATTACATAGGTTTCAGGTATACATTATTATAAAGAGTTAGCTATATAAATATGAATATATATGAATATGAATACAATCTTTAAATAGATTCTTATACAACCCTTTTAGGAGGAATATGAAAATGCACTTCTCTATAAGATAATACAGTACATTACTTCTATACTAAACTCATTATTTTTTAGGTTTGAATATGTTAATTATATAGTTGGGAGATTTTTAACCTATTTCAACCTAGACTAGCTCGTATACTATCTACTGGTATATGGATAATGAAAATAGACATAATTACACGATTTTTCCTTGTTCCCTACTGTATTTTATCCCCCTGTCATCCACAGTAGAACTTATTACCCTCCCCTCCCCAATTGTGAACATACTGACATAGTGTTGTTGGAGGATACTTTCCTGATGTAATTATGAATGGAGAAAGAATCTAGAAGCTATATTAGAAGTTAATCTGGGTGTCCAATTCCTATTAATAGTCCTGGTAATCTTTCAAATCTCTTGTAATCACTCCAACCTTTCAAGGCCAATTCAAGTGTGTTTCTTAGGGGTACTTGCAGCTGTCAACATATCTTGATACAATGTCTCATAGGGGATATAAACTTTATTTCTAAGACAACTCTCTTAGGCTCTGAGCAAAAGACATAAATCTTTTTCCAGAGCAGCATCTGTTCATACATATAAGCTGCCATGTTTTCACCCCAGGTAATAGAGTGTAGTAAACAGCTGTTTCTAGCATGTATTAGTTAGGTGTTATTGTAGACCTTAAAGTGATTTTTTTTGTTCATTGATTGTTATTGTTATTTTTGTGTGTATCATTTTTTCACACTATTTCTCTCCAAAGTTCAATATATACTTTTAATTTTTTCAATAAAATTATAGATGTAAGACAATAATGTTAAAGTTGTAAGCAATAAAAGTAAACAAAAGAGGTTTTAAAATGAGCACACAAGGGTTGTTTATAAAAGAACTGAGTTTCTGCTCTCATTTGTAGTTTACTTGAGACTCTTCATTCTTGTCACTGCACTTCTCCAGCTTCTCTTCATCATTTCTCATATTTTTTTTCTCCACCTTCAGCATTCCTGCTCTCTGGGGATGAAAATTTATCTTGGACTGTTACTGTTAGAATCTAACATTTAGAATTAACTGTTAGCTAAATATTGATGTTAGAATATGGTGTGCCTTTGCTTAGAAATAATATTAGAAAGGCATTGCTTTGGCTTCTGTTCTCTGCTTGCTTGAGGAAGTTAACTACTGTAAATTTGGCTTTTCTGTGAGCCGAAGTACAGCCATGACAGACTGCAGTTTTAAGATAGAAAGACTAGGCCCAGAAGAGCAGCCAGTTCCTGGAACCAGACCCTAGTGGTAAATGCCAGGAAATACATTCAAATAAGTCTAAAGAGCAGCTGACAGATGACCAGATGACACCACACCCTGGGTCTGGGGGGTTGCAGCCTAAATTGCTATCTCTCTGATGCTACATTTGAACTACGACCAACCCCAGCTCAATCTTGTACTAAGCGTCAATAATTTTAAAGATCAACTACTAAGAGGGGGGAATCTCTTAGACTGAATTTTGGTGCCTTTCAGTTTTGCCATGTGAGCCATTTTTGGGGTCGTCATTTCTTAGGAGATGTTGGACCTCAGCATGGTGGAATTAACATTTACATTGCATTTACATTACTCCCTGTCTTCCTGGTGGTCTTTTAGGTGACGGAGCCTGAGTTCCAGACTTAACATTACCTGATGTTTAAAATTTAAAGTATTTTCTACTCTGATAAATAACAAAGGTCCCTCTTCCTTCGCTGGGCCAACAGTTGGATCAGTCATCAAAAAGAAATTCATTCTTATCGAGGTTCTTTTCTCAATTCTCTTTCTACGTCATTGAGCTTTTTTGGAGAAGTCATCATTCAGTTGTTTTATATGTGAAATGTTATAATTTTATTTTCTCAACATATTTAGAACACATATTTAAAACATTAGGATGGTGATGATTTGTGCTCTAGACATGGGTTGTGTAACTATAGAAGGATTGAAAAGCTAGAATTGATCTTACCACATTTGCTCTTATTCCATCCCTACCATCTTGTTCTGTGAGAGAAATAGATTCTAATAATTATAGTGTGTTAAAAGAAAAAACAAATTATGATAATTAGCTTTCTAAAATCAATAATGAAAAATGTAAGAAAAAAGTCATTAATATTACCCTTACATCTGTATGAGCTCACTACTTGAGACTTTATTCTGAGTGTAATATTCCAACTTAGTGTCTGTGGCTAGATTTGTATTTCTGCCTAGAAAGCTTTTGATTTTGTGTTCTAAAGCAATACATATCCCAAAAGTAGAGTTCAATTGTGATTTCCAAACTCACCTCCAGACTGATAATTATTATTGTTCACTTCACAGCATCTATATAAAGAAAATATTTCCTTTCATTACTGCTGAATATACTGCCCTTACCATTTGGAAGAGAGATATTGGTAAGTTTACTTATTTTTTCTCCTTTACTGTATAAGGGTAAATCTAAATCACAAGCTAAAATAACTTTCACTGAAAGTTTTATGTTAAAGGACTCTAGGCATTCATTTCAAATCATTCCGGGAAAAACAATCTAATTTTTAATTACCCACAACTGTCTATTTTATAGTTAAAACATTCTACTATATTTACTATAACATATAAATATGCATAAGCCAGAAAATATTATGAATCCCAATTATCTTAACTTAATTGTTTCCATGATTACATGCTATTTCATGTTTTCATGTCAAATCCCATTAATATTGTAAGGTTAAGAGATATTTTCTCAAATCAATGTTGAGTTTGACACTGGAATTTAGAGATGAAAAAAGGCAACTCCTTTCAATGAACCAGAGGCAGAATTATCACAAAATGCCAAATTCTAGCACGAAGTATTAGAAATGAATTCTAGATTTTAAAGTAAGTAATAGAGTGTGAATTTGGAGACGGAGCCTGGGAATTAACCAGCAAGCAAGAAATGAATAAACAAAAAATCAAGGTGGAGTCAGTTTTCCATGCTGCTCCCAAGCTGGAATTGGTTTCAAACATTTCTGATTGATTACACCAGGTCCATGCTGACAAAAGTCTGGAGTATTCCAGAGTTTGGAGACAAGGCTGAAGGGCTTCAAAAGTCAGCATTTGCATAAAAGACAAAAATCACCATTCTAAATATATGCAGTATAAAGGTGTTACAGATAGTGAACCCAAGGAAATGCAAAGCGAAGTAATTTCTCAGAGCTTATGGCTACAGTTCCATTGGAACTCAATCCCCACTCCTTGAAAACTGAGAGGCCTTCCTATGCCTGAGGGCACTAGCTTAATGGGAGGGTAGAGTGTGGCCTGAGCACAGGAATGGAGATAGTGGATTTCTTGTTGGCCCTGGGTATTAGTTTTGAGTGGATGAATGTCCAATACTCAGACCACCTGTACAAACAGATTTTTGACTGTAACATGGCAACTAAAGTAAGAAGTTAGACTTGTTGCTGATTTCCCCATCCCCTGGCTAACAGACATTTGAGTACTTCCCTCTTCTCAATTATCATCTCCAAATTGGAAACATGAATAACCACTTTGCTAATGTGTCATGAAGTCAAACTAAGATAATGAATTTAAAACCCAGTGTCATCAGTACATAACAAATGATGGGTATTACTATTTCTAAAATCCATTCCTGATTAAAAATTTTATGAAGATCAACCCCTTAACTGATTGTCACCATCCTCATTTCTAAATTGTAGTTTCAGCTAGAGAGTAGTGATATACTGTAAACTGCTTGAAGTATTTCTAAATGCATCTCTGACAGAAACAATAGGAGACTTTATTTTCAACAGATAAAATGACAAGGATCACCAAAAATAAAATATTCGACCTTATTGGATCATAGTTTTTCATAATAATTTTAATAATTTAATAATAAAAGTTAAAACTTTAAGTATTTAATACTTAAATCATCTCTAAACTATATTTTTCTTATAAACTACCGTACTCACATTATTTATAATTACCGTAGATGTTGCTTGAAAATCCTTTTTGAACTGATAAATATGAACATTATCTTTTGTTTTCTTGACTGTTTCTCTTGATTAGAATTCCTTGAATACGGATCTTGTTATAATGATATAGGCCTGCAATATTTGCCTCATTGTGACTTGTCTCAGTCAGTTGTTTGATCATTGATTTTTTTTTTTTAAATTCAACAGAAAAGAAAATATTGCTTTGCATTAGATTTTGATACCTTACACTTAGGTGCTTTGGATATGTAGGTTTTTGTTTTGTTTTGTGTTTTATAATTTATATATATATTATTTAAACACCTTGATTACATACATGATTGTGTTTAGGTTTCAGTCATGTAAAGATCACCACCCATCACCAGTGCAACATTCCCATTACCAAAGACCCAAATCTTCCTCTCCCTACCCAATCCCCGCCTATACTCTAGATAGGCTTTCTATAACCCTCATACATTCTCATTATTAGGATAGTTCAAAATGTAAACTCATCCTGTTTGTGGTGAGGTTCATGAGGTAAGCTATAACTTCCAGCCCTTTCTATCTTTTGTGTCTGAAAATTATTATTTTAAGAATGTCTTTTATTTCTCTTAAAACCCATAGATGAGTAAGACCATTCTGCATTTCTCTCTCTCTCTCTGACTTATTTCACTCAGCATAATAGATTCCATGTACATCCATGTATAGAAAAATTTCATGACTTCATCTCTCCTGACAGCTGCATAATATTCCATTGTGTATATGTACCACAGTTTTTTAGCCATTCATCTGTTGAAGGGCGTCTTGGTTGTTTCCAGAGTCTTGCTATGGTAAATAGTGCTGCGATGAATATAGGTGTAAGGAAGAGATTTTTGTATTGTACTTTTGTGTTCCTAGGGTATATTCCTAGGAGTGGTATAGCTGAATAGTATGGGAGCTCGATTTCCAGTTTTTGGATGGCATTCCAACCAGCAGTGGATAAAGTTCCTTTCTCTCAACATCCCCGCTATCACTGATTGTTCTCATTCTTTGTGATGTGTGCCAATCTCTGTGGTGTGAGGTGGTACGTCACAGTTATTTTTATTTGCATCTCCCTGATGATTAGTGATGTGGAGCATTTTTGGCCATTTGTATTTCTTCTTTGTCAAAGTGTCTATCCATTTCTTCTCCACATTTTTTGATGGAATTAGATGTTTTTTCTTGTAAAGTTCTGTCAGTGCCTTGTGTATTTTGGAGATTAGCCCCTTATCTGATGGGTATTGGGTGAATAGATTCTCCCACTCGGTGGGTGGCTCTTGTATCCTGGGCACTATTTTGTTCAAGGTGCAGAAGCTTCTCAGCTTAATATATTCCCATCTGTTAATCTCTGCGTCACTTGCTTGGAAAGTGCAGTTTCATCCTTGAATATGCCAGTAGCCTCAATGTCCTGAAGTGTTTTGCCTACGTGTTGTTCTATATATCTAATTGTTTCAGGTCTGATATTGAGGTCTTTAATTCATTTGGATTTTACCTTCATACATGATGTTAGCTGGGGGTCTAAGTTCAATTTTTTGCAAGTGGCTAGCCACTTGTGCCAACACCACTTGTTGAAGAGACTTTCTTTGCTCCATTTAGGATTTCTTGCTCCTTTATCAAAAATTAGGTGATTGTGTGTCTGGGGAATGTTCTCTGAGTATTCAAGTCTATTCCACTGATCTGAGGTCCTGTCCTTATTCCAATACCATGCTGTTTTGATAACTATTGTTTTGTAGTAAAGTTTAAAGTTGGGGAAAGTAATTCCTCTCATATTTTTTCCCAATGATTGCTTTAGCTATTCTAGGGTGTTTATTATTCCAAGTGAATTTCAAAAGTGCCTTATCCACTTCTTTGAAGAGTGTCATAGGTATCTTTAGAGGGATTGAATTAAATCTGTATAATGCTTTGGGGAGTATTGCCATTTTGATATTGTTAATCCTGCAAATGTGTTTCCATTTTTGTGTATCCTCTCATTTCTTGGAGCAGAGTTGTATAGTTTTCTTTGTATAGGTCCTACACATTTTTAGTCAAGTTGATTCCAAGATATTTGAGTTTGTGTGGCACTATTGTGAATGGGGTTGTTTTCTTAATGTCCGTTTCTTCCTTATTATTATTGGTTTATAGAAAGGCCATTGATTTTTGTGTGTTAATTTTGTAGCCTGCCACCTTGCTATATGAGTCTATTGTTTCTAGAAGCTTTTTGGTAGAGTCTTTAGGGTTTTCTAAGTAGAGTATCATGTCATCTGCAAACAGCGAGAGCTTGACTTCTTCCTTTCCTATCTGCATTTCCTTGATATCTTTTTCTTGCCTAATCGCTGTAGCAAGTACTTCCAGTGCTATGTTGAATAGGAGTGGTGAGAAGGACAGCCTTGTCTTGTGCCAGAATTTAGAGGGAAGGCTCTTAGTTTTTCTTCTTTGTCCCTTTGGGATTTACATATAATTTCAGAGCCTTTTGGTCAGCAAAGGTAGCCTGTAAAATTTCTATCTTCTTGATATTATGTAGGTATGTTTTATGTGCTAGCATGTAGTCTATCCTATAGACTAGTATAGATAGTCTATACTATCTCATGTATAGTGGAGAAAAATGTGTATCCAGGTTTCTGGGGATGGAGTGTCCTATATATATCTACTAGGCCTCTTTCTTCCATTTCTCTTTTTAGGTCTAGTATATTCTTGTTGAGTTTCAGTCTGGTTGACCTATCCAGTGTTGACAAAGCTGTGTTAAGGTCTCCCACAATTATTGTGTTGTTATTGATATTATTTTTTAGATTTGTCATCAATTGTATTAAATATTTTGTTGGCCTCTCATTCAGTGCATATATGTTTAGGAGAGTGATTTCTTCCTGCTGTACATATCCCTTGATTAATACAAAATGTCCATCTTTGGCCCTTACAACTTTCCTGAGTATAAAGTTTGCATCATCTGATATTAGTATGGCCACTGCAGCTTTTATGCTTATGCTGGCCTGCATTGTTTCCCCATTGTCACACTTGTATTGTGGGTTTTTCTACGTGTTGTGGTGGTATTCATGAATGATGTGCATGGCCATGCTCCTCTGGCTCTGCCCTTTCTGGGTGGGTCGACTTGCCTCCAAGGAAGGGGAGCCCTTCGTGGATGAAGCCTCATACAGGATCAAATCTTAGGCACAAGCTTGCAGCAGAGAAGATAGTCTGGGGAGAGATGCTCGGCTTCTGTGATCCAGTTCAGTTCTTAGTGTGATTTTTTTCTTCTTGTTTCAGTGGCGTTCTTTTCATAGAAAGAGAGCACAGCTGTGTATCTAAGCAGAGCTAAGTAAGTGCTCTTCTGGAGCCTCTGGGAGAGCGAGTTTTCTGGGCCCTTTTCAGCCCACTCCCAAGAGGTTTAGGAGACCGGATGAGAGACAAACACACACAGGCAGCACTTACAGTTTCTCACAGTTGGGCCCCACTGGGCCAATGTAGATTTTCCCAGCCTGCCGTCCTATTTTA
The DNA here is from genome assembly GCF_024139225.1 of Suncus etruscus. Classification (NCBI taxonomy): domain Eukaryota; kingdom Metazoa; phylum Chordata; class Mammalia; order Eulipotyphla; family Soricidae; genus Suncus; species Suncus etruscus. Next base: position 59,150,357 of record NC_064857.1, read on the forward strand.
TAATTTTTATTTTGACCATATCGGCTTACATATCTTTCACAGTAGTATTTTAGGTACATATTAACATTGAATCAGGGGAATTCCCATCACCAAATTTGCCCTCCCTACACCACTGTTCCCATCCTGCGTCCATATCCCCCACCCTTATCACCCGGGCATGTGTGCTTTTTAAAGGCACTGGAGGCTAGTTTGTATTTTCAATCATTAAAAAAAACAACAACTAAATGTTGGGGCCAAAGCAATGATGCAGCTGCAGGGCATTTGCCTTGCACATGGCTTACCCAGGACGGACCTGGGTTTGATCCCCAGCATCCCATATGGTCCCCCAAGTCAGGAGTGATTTTTGAGTGCATAGCCAGGAGTAACCCCTGAGCATCACCAGGTGTGGCCCCCCAAAATATGAGTGCTAACATACTAAATATTCTAATGTGTACTCTCTGTTGAAGAGAAGTGATCTCATTATATAACAAGGCATACAATTTAAAAATATATTGTAACCATGAATTAAACAATGTGTATTCAGGTCTTAAAATGTTTATTCATCTCTACTAAATTTACAATTTATAAGGAACAGATAGAAAAACAGATAGATGATAGCTTGATAATGATTGATGATAGAGAATATATACATATAGCTGCTAGAAAGATATAAAAAGATGAGAGAATGATAAAGAGATACATAGAGAGTAAAAGAGAAGGTGCCCTATTGGAGAAAAAGAGAGAGAAAATTTGAGGTAATATACAAGGATACACATATGCTCCATGAGGTTTTATATTAGGTGCAAATCAGAAAAACTCAAGATGGGGGGCTGGAGAGAGAGCATAGAAGTAAGGTGTTTGCCTTGCATGCAGAAGGATGGTGGTTTGAATTCTGGCATCCCATATAATACTTCATGCCCTGCCAGGAATGATTTCTGAGCAGAGTCAGGAGTAACCCCTGAATGCTGCTGGGTGTGACCAAAACCCCCCCCCAAAAAAACCAAAAAAACAAAAGAAAAACTCAAGATGGTTATAATACCCAGAAGTTTAGGTTATTTTTGAAAAATTAGATTATATATCTTTACATGTATATATATTCATATTTTATAATTATAAATTACCAAATATATTTTATCTATATATATCCTATTATGATTTTTATTCATTTTATTAAGATAGAATATGAATAAAAAGGAGTATGGAACAATTTGTGTTTTTATTCAATGATTATTTATGTTTTATGAGAAGAATACAACCAATTTAATAACCAATTATATACATAACCAATATTTAATTTTGTTTGTTTGTTTTTGGGGCACACCTGGCAGCACTTGCCAGGGATTGAATCTGGATTGGCTGCATGCAAGAAAAATTCCCTACCCACTGTTCTATTACTCTGGCTCCTATAACCAATATATGACATATACAGGTAGATTAATATATTCATAAAGTCTTTAGCATGAATTTTATTTCTAAAATGTTTTAGCAGGAATTTGAAAATTATTTTCTTCATACTGTACAATCAAAATTTTAGGGCTGGAGAGATAGCAGGCCTTGCATACAGAAGGTCGGTGGTTCAAATCCTGGCATTTTATATGGTCCCCTGAGCCTGCCAGGAGCAATTTCTGAGCATAGAGCCAGGAGTAACCCCTAAGTTCGGCCAGGTGTGACCCCAAAACAAACAAGCAAAGAAATTTTGTATGACGTGAAAACAGGGATGTGAAAGCAAATCATTAGCGATAAATAAATCAATGTTACCTACCAAAATGAGATATGAGACAGTCTTTGAATTCAAAATAATAATGTATGTTATGCCAAGGACCTTGACATAGTATTGCTAACCATGCATGAAGAGATGGACAATGGAAATAGCTGTAATGTATCTGGAAATATTTTCAGAAACAAAAGATATTTTTTTTTTACTGTTTGGGCCACACCTGGCTTTGCTCAGGGGTTACTCCTGGCTGTCTGCTCAGAAATAGCTTCTGACAGGCACAGGGGACCATATGGGACACTGGGATTCGAACCAACCACCTTTGGTTCTGGATTGGCCGTTTGCAAGGTAAATGTCATTGTACTATCTCTCCGGGCCCATATTTTAAAAGAAATTTTAAAATGTTTCTAAGTATTTTTGACATAGGTGATAAACATTTTGGAAACTTGAATATAGGTTCACAGTATAATCCCAAAGTTAAAGAGAAAAAATAATGAATAAAAACATAAAAAATTTCATAAATAACAGAATAAAATTAAAGTGTATATAATATGTGAAATTAAATAATTAAATAAAAAAGAAATACATATTTATATTCTTGACATTTGTGAATTTTCGAAACTAATTACAAAAGCAAAATCATAGATCTCACAAATTCAAGCATTAAAAATCACAAAAAAATAGGGGCTGGTGAGTTATCACAGCAGTAGAGCTTTTGCCTTGCACATGACTGACCCAGGACTGACCTGAGTTCTCAGGACAGACCATGTGACCTGGTCTCCCATATGGCCCCCCAAGCCAGGAGCGATCTCTGAGCATATAGCCAGGAGTAACTTCTGAGCACCACCAGGTGTGAACCAAAGAAACAAACAAACAAAAAAATCCCACAAAAAATAAAAATTTGAAATTACAAACAGAGCCAAACAGATGCAAATTAAAGTATTTAAACAACAGAAAGCAAATACAACAAAATAAAAAAATCGAAGACTTGCAAGAAACAATGTCAGGGAGAGTGAAATAGTTTATTATCTATAGAGAAATAAAATAAGAATTATACCAGACTTGGTGACCCCAATGACAGCTATTTTAAAGATATTGTCAATACTGACATTATTGCCTTCTTGGCAATAATTTTACTTAAATGTCTTTTTATTATTGAGTTTAGATTTTATTAATACTTTGTATACCTATACTGTTTATTTGATTCTTTAAGAATGATGATTTGTTCTTAAGGAAACTTTTATTAAATTATTCATTTGCTGATGATTAAAATGTTGAACTAATAGCTATTTATGTATATTTCTTTATATTTTTATTCGTCTATGTGCCTTATACCTTAAAGTCTGACAGATGGTTGTTATTGTGTTATTGTTATTGCTATTATGTCCATCAGAATGATCTTTTACACTTATACTACTATTGCTTACCTAGTAAGAAATACTCTTTGTATTTGAGTCTCTGAATATTAGTGTACTACACATTCACTTACAGATAAAGTTTTTCTGCATTTAAAGTTGGCATTAATTTCTTTTCAGTATCTGGAATATCTTTCCATTGTCTTACATCTTTCTCCATTCTTGATAAAGTTTTAGTAATTTTTTTTGGGGGGGTTTTTGGGCCACACCCGTTTGACGCTCAGGGGTTACTCCTGGCTATGTGCTCAGAAATCGCCCCTGGCTTGGGGGGACCCTATGGGACGCCGGGGGATCGAACCGCGGTCCTTCCTTGGCTAGCGCTTGCAAGGCAGACACCTTACCTCCAGCGCCACCTACCCGGCCCCAAGTTTTAGTAATTTTTATCAAAGATTATTTCTTTTTCATCATGCTTTTTCTTTCTTTTGTTAGTATTATAAGTGTTTTATATATTATATATTTTTATATTTATCCCAAATGACTTCTATAACCATTTGAATCTGAAAAATCAAAATACATAATTAATTTTTTTGATTTGAGTTACTACCCTTTCAAATATTTATTTAAGTTTAGTGTATACTTCTTTGAAGATGATAATTACATATTTTTTACTGTGATTCTTTTGGAATGTTGTTGCATATTTGTGTTTATTTAATTTTCCTTAAATCTGCTTTTAAACTTGCTAGCTAACCTTCTCTTCAGTTAGGTATGTAGAATAATATATTTTATTATTAGTGTTAGTACATAGACTAACTCCAGAGACATGGAAACACCAGAGATAGACAGTTAAAGAATTTATTAGACCCATTGGGCTGAAGAGACACCAAAAGCCTTGAGCAGTCTATTAACCCACACTATATATTTTCTAACACAAAGGCTAGAGGTGTAAAGGCCACATTCCCACCTCATTTATGAAGGTAAGGTCGGGGGTTGATACAGGAAAGGAAATTAAGGTTAGAGTACTCGAGACATCCTGGTGATCTTTCTGACACTAATCTAATTTATGAGGTTGCCTGCCCTATTATACTATTGAGGGCAATCCGTCTTGTGGGAGAGCTCGATTTCTCAAGGTAAGTTTACCTGGAATTTTTTTTTCCTTTTCTTCGTCAACATCCCATCTGGGAAGTGTCCCTTTGAGGTTAAAACTTTGTTGTTTCTCTGATGTGGAGGGGCTGCCTCACAATATTAATTCTTGTCTCTAATAACTTCCCTTTAAGCAGTTTTTGAACATAGCAAAATAAGTAATATATGGCAGCAATGACAACCATGTTCAACTTAGATTCAGAAGTCTCTAATTTCGGCCTCCAGCTCGTAGTTGAGAACTCAATATAAGTTGCGGGCTATATTGTCTCACCATTAGAATTTGTATAGTTTTGGGGCCGGAGAGATAGCATGGAGGTAAGGCGTTTGCCTTTCATGCAGGAGGTCATCGGTTCGAATCCCGGCGTCCCATATGGTCCCCCGTGCCTGCCAGGAGCAATTTCTGAGCCTGGAGCCAGGAATAACCCCTGAGCACTGCCGGGTGTGACCCAAAAACCACAAAAAAAAAAAAAAAAAAAAAAAAAAAGAATTTGTATAGTTTTAAGAAACTTCATTCATATCATGTATCCAGCAAATTTAAGACTGGTTTTCCAAAGCTGTAAAGAATATCTCCATCTAACCTGGCACACAACGCCACTGCTTTAGTACCACTGTCTCCAGCTTCAATATAAAGTTGGAAATTCTTTAGAATGGGATGGCTTTTGGTTTCATTTTATGCAGAACATTAATATAAAGTTTCATTGCAATATTTGAGATGTAGATTTTAGGAACCAGAGGATGTATCCAAAAATAGATATTATTCCAAATTTGAATGTGTCTTAAATGTACATTCTATACAATTTAGATTAAAATATCACACAGAGAATTTGAGGCTAGTTGAGTAAATCTCAAAGATATTTGAGAAAAAAATAGATGGGACATTCCTCCCACCCCTACACTCTCACATACACAAATTTTAGTGTGACAAGACTGATGCAGCAACAGAAACACCAATAATAAAACATAGTTGATGACAGACTATAGTAGAACCTTTCAGGAAAGCAGGTCAAGTTCTCCAGCTTTCCTAATGATGGCCTGGTAAGAAAAAGAGAACTTATCTATTGCATTTTAATTTCAAAAAATATTTGGCATGACCAGTCTCTCCCATATAAGGGTTTTGCCATTAAAATAATCCTGTCTTCTCTACTTACATAGATGTGGGACCAGTGAAAGAGGGGAACTAGACTGCAAATGTTTAAGCAAGCAACTATCAAACAATGTAGGGAGACTTTTATTGCATTCAGATTTACCTTTAAGAAAACAGTACCAAAAGTAAGAAGCAAGAAGAAAATAAAACTGAAGTTTCTAAACCCTGTAATTTGCTTTCTTCCTTCTTTCTTTATATTTTTCTCTTAAACAACCATAACTCTCTACCATGGTTCTCTCTCTTGCAAGTAAGAAATAAAAGATGTTCTGAGGAATAAATCATCTTTTTTCTTCCTTTGAGTTTCTTCCCAGCTTAGGGGAGATTTTCAGGTTTACTTAGTGTAGCCTTTCATCATAAGCCTTGAATGAGTGTGGGGGAGGCACTGGTTGAAGGAGGAATCTAAGGGTGAATGACATTTACTATAGCTGGTGCACTAAAGCTCATAAGCTAGGAAGGCATTATTGGCACTACCTGGCAAGAGACCGAAAAAAAAAAAAACAACCACCTTTTATTTTGATTTTGTGGGGGTTTTTTGAGCTAAATCTAGCACCCTTTGGGTAATGCTTAGTTGGATAAAAGGAAATGCTTTGAGCTACGCAACTACAAAACAATTCATCAATCATCTTTTCATAGATCTCCTAAGGTATTTTAAAATGCATACATTCTGATAAATGCATTTGAGGAAAAGCAAAGCCTTTGTAAACAGAAAGGAACTACTTTCTTTTAACCTTTGTACCTTTGCATCTTTTTGAGATTAATAAAGTTTTCATTCTTGCATGCCTTTTGAGACTTGAACTCACTTAATGGGTTTGTATGAATTTAAAGGGATAGAGAGATGGAATTTTTTAAGAATTATTTATAGTTGGGAATATTTCGTTGGCATTTTACCCACATATCCTTATCCCAATGGGAAGACAGAGAAAAAGTCTAAATATAGTTTTTATGATGGTCATGCCTTCAAGAAGACTAATTATCACATTATTCTTAGAGGGCAGAGGTGGGTGATTTCTTCATTTATTTCCTCATTGTTATTTAGGAGACAGAGTGCAGAGGCATAATTGAATAGAATTTGCTCGCCTGTTCCTATAGTTCAAATATAAAAGCACATTTTTGTCTGGTATTATTGTATGGTAAACTGGATGAAGGTCATTTTTGTGAGATGTGAGATAAATAATCAATTGATTTATTATGAAATAAAACCATGGGTTGGTAGAAAAGTGGATGCTATGGAGTTTTCAATTCTTATTCATTAGAAATATTTCTTCTCCCAGAAGGTAATGAAATTGGAACCAGATATTTTCTAATTGCTATATTATAAGAAACATTAAATTACCTTCTTTCTCTTTCTCTCCTCTTTTAAATTCCATTTATCTTGATTCATTTTTGAAAGAAGCCAAAAGCAAATGGGAAAATATAAAAACAACATAGAAGTGCCATGGGAAGACATTTCTGAAATGTATGCATGGTAGCTTCTCTTTGATACCTTGACCACACAGAAATCATTACTGTGAACACAAAGAACACAGCAAAATAAAACCCTAATGGTACAAGTCAATCCCTAAAGCCATGGGAATGATGTTTCCTCTTGCTTCTGGCAATCTTCTGCCACCCTCAACAAAATGCCTGTAAATGAGAAAAGGGAAGAGAAAAATGATTTCTGACTTTTCACTGACTTGTGCTCCCATCTTGGGGATGACAAGTTATCCATTGATCGTTTCAAAAAACTAACTCAATTGTTCAGGTCTTAAGAGCAAAGTGCTTTGCACAGATAAAGTAATAGATATATGGGTTTCAGAAAATTACAGGACTAAACTGATTCAAAGCAAAAATGACAAAACAGATCTTGGAATTTATTTTTTTACACTGTATTTATTTTACATAAATCCTCAACATATGTTTTATGTTTTAATTCTTAACAAGGAAGCCCCTTATTTCCTTAAATCTAAGGCAAATACTTAATTTTTAATGTTCTCAATGATTTAGGAGTGAAGAAAGAAACAATTCAACTGTCAGTTAGATTTATTCTTTTTTTTTTTTTTTTGGTTTTTGGGCCACACCCGGTGACGCTCAGGGGTTACTCCTGGCTATGCGCTCAGAAGTCGCTCCTGGCTTGGGGGACCATATGGGACGCCGGGGGATCTAACGGCGGTCCGTCTCCTAGGCTAGCGCAGGTAAGGCAGGCACCTTACCTCGAGCGCCACCGCCTGGCCCCTAGATTTATTCTTCACCAGGCAGAACTGGAGTTTGAACTCTGGTACCTTGTAGCCCCCGAGTATAATCAAGGGTGACCCTAGAGGTCTCTGAGTGCAACAGGGATGCCTTCAGTGGTCTCTGACATTGAAGACCACCCAATTGTGAATTATTAAGATATAGTTGTGATCAGTAGGGTTGGGCAAACAGCTTGTCCTTCCTTCCTTCCTTCCTTCCTTCCTTCCTTCCTTCCTTCCTTCCTTCCTTCCTTCCTCCTTCCTTCCTTCCTCCTTCCTTCTTCCTCCTTTCTTCCTTCCTCCTTCCTTCCTCCTTCCTTCCTCCTTCCTTTCTCCTTCCTTCCTCCCTCCTTCCTTCTTCCTCCTTCCTTCCTTCCTTCCTTCCTTCCTTCCTTCCTTCCTTCCTTCCTTCCTTCCTTCCTTCCTTCCTTCCTTCCTTCCTTCCTTCCTTCCTTCCTTCCTTCCTTCCTTCCTTCCTTCCTTCCATACTAAAGCCCTATCATGACTTTGCTCAGAGTCATTCATGTTCCGACTAAAGGAACTTTATGTAATACTGGGAATTGAATATGAGTCGAGTCAATCCTCACATCCAAACCTCTCCTACTGAAAATCTCTCAATGGTAGCATTGTAAAAATGAACATTTTTTCCCTAGTATAAGTTCAGCACTCTGATTACGTTATCAAAATTATAAATTTTATTTAATAATTTTATATTTTTATAATCTTTATATTTGTTTTGCTATAATTGGTGTTTTATTATAAAAGCTGGAAAAAACAAGCTCATAATTTACATTTCTTGCCTTTTCTTTCTGAAAATTACTGCATAGCAGATGTCTCAGAGTATATTTCTTATTTGCTGCCCAAAGCTCACTAGAAAATGAATATTTATTTTTAATTTGAAAAGTGGTAAGAATTCTTACTTCCTTATACAGTAAAAAAATATCTTCCCTCAGTTTGGCCTTCCTTTCCATATTGCTGATGATTTATTATTAAGACTTGTGGGTCAAAATGCATCCAATCACTCAATCTCTCACCTGTCTCTTTAGCTGTCAGGGCTACAGAAAATATCTCAAAAATCACCTGTAGTACAGTGTGTGTGTGTGTGTGATTGTGTGATTGTGTGTGTGTGTGTGTGTGTTCTTATGTGTAGGTGTGACTGAGAGAGGATAAAAAGAGTTTCTAAGTTGGAGATAGAAAAAAAGTTAACGGGTTTATAAAATAAGATTAGTATTCTTTCTAATTATGTAAGGCCATCAAAATATTCCTCTATTGTGTAATATTTTTTAAAAGAAGGAAAAATGTAGGATTCATATATACTTTATAGTAGTTAGTAAAAATCAACTAAAATGTCATTAAGGTTTTTGCAACAATACACCTCCAAAACAGTTAAAAAAGAAAAAGCATTAATGCATGATTATGAAATAAATTGCACTGACAAAACTGAATTAACAACAGTGGAAGAATAAATTACACACTTAAAACTTTTATTTATTATTTTTCAAATTCATTGGAATAGAAATTCTGTATACATAGGCAAAAATTCCGACAATAGAATGGCTTATCTTTTATTAGAATGTCTCATTTTATATAAAATTACTATTTATATTAACATTCAGCTATTACTATAATCATGTATTCATGATATGCAAAGTAATAATAAATTTCCCCCTTTAGAGAACATGTAAAAGTCAATTATCTTAGGTCTGGAGAGATAACACAGTGGTAGGGTACTTGCCTTGCAAGCAGCCAATTCAGGATGAATGGTGGTTTGTATCCAGGCATCCCATATGGTCCCCCTGTGCCTGACAGAAGAGATTTCTGAGTGCAGAACCAGGAGTAGTCCCTGAGCACCGTCGGGTGTGACCCCTCAAAAAATTAAAACAAAAAAAAGTCAATTTTCATATATGAGAGGATAAATAAATTTAAAATATAATGAAAAGGAGTAGGTTGTGATTTTATTTTTCAAAATATTTGCTAATTTAATTATTATGAGCTAAAAATTAAAGAAATGTGAAACAAATATTCCATAGAGGAACAAATTCTTGCATTTTATTTTAACATAATAAAAATGCTATCCTATATCTTAAGTTTTGGATCAAACCCGTACTATTTGAAGTGCTTTCCTGAAGAATACTTTGCTTTCTCTAGAGGTTAAAACCACATATAGTGCCAAGAATTGACACATAGGGCTCCCATATACAAAGCATGGGAGAATAAGGCACTGAGACATTGTGGCCCTGTTTGTTTTGCCCCCCACATGATATTTAATATATATACTAAATATGCAGTATATAGTATATAGATATGTTTATAAAACACACCTACAAATATACCTATACCTAAACATACCTATAAAACATACCTACACAATCTAGAGAATAGTAATCATACTAAGTCATCTCAGATCCCGATGCTCTGAAAATAGAATTTTCACAAAAATAGAGAAACAACACAACCAGATGCAAATCAGAGTTCATTACTAAACAAACAATGGGTCAGAGAGAAATCAAATAAGAAGTTAAAATATTCTTGGAATCAAACAAAAATGAGGACACTATCTACTAGAACTGATGGGACACAGCAAAAGAATGGTATGAAGAGGAAAGTTCATAGTTGTGCAAGCATTCATCAGGGAGATAAAAAGGATCCACATGAATAATTTGACTGCAAAATGTGAGAAACTGAAAAGAGACCGACAAAAGGATTTGAAACTATGCAGAAGGAAAGATATAAAAAAAATTAGAGCAAAGAAAGAAAAAGAGAACCCTAAGAAACTAAATAGAAATAGAAGTTGGGACATCACAGCTTATATCATATGCAATATATGTGCTTTAGCCTATTTTCCTTCTGGGGAAAATATTGCATTTTGGAAGACTAGTTTGATCTCACCCTAGACTCAGTTTGATTATTAACATATTGCTCCTATACATAGATGCTACAGGCATTTTATAGTAAAATATGTACTCCATAAATTCAATACATTTGTAGTACAGTCACTAAATTTTAAAGAACCATATTTCATATCTTATATCAATTATGCAATGGAATTATTTTTTGTATATTTCTTGACTATATATATGATTGTCAGAAACTTAAGTAAAAGTATTTGCTACTGATTTTGAGGGGGCAAACACAATGGTGTCAGGAGTAACTTCTGCCTCTGTAATCAGAAATCAATTCTGGCAGGTTTAGGGGGCCATATAGGATGACAGGGATCAAACCCAAGTCAGCCACTTCAAGGCAAATACCTTCCTTGCTGTGCTATTGCTCCAGCTTGCTAATGATTTATTATGATAGAGAAGCAATTTAAAATCTTGATTCATTAAGATAATGCAAATGGTGTCATGAAAAAAAATGTGCATCACTTAATTGTTTCACCCTCAACTCTTCAAGTCAGCATCTGCCAGGCTATGTATTACTTTATTTGTTGATATTATACTGGGTTTAAAAATATCACTTTATGGGCCGGAGAGATAGCAGGGAGGTAAAGTGTTTGCCTTTCATGCAGAAGGTCATCGGCTGGAATCCCGGCATCCCATGTGGTCCCCTGAGCCTGCCAGGAGCGATTTCTGAGCATGAAGCCAGGAGTAACCCCTGAGCGCTGCCCGATGTGACCAAAACAAAACAAAACAAAACAAAACAAATCACTTTATTTGGTTATCTGTAACAAAATAGGTAAAAGAGTGCATTTAAAAATGGATGCTACACTCGGGGGCTGGAGAGATAGCATGAAGGTAAGGCGTTTACCTTGCATGCAGAAGGACAGTGGCTCAAATCCCAGCATCCCATATGATCCCCCGAGCCTGCCAGGGGTGATTTCTGAGCATAGAGCCAGGAGTAGCCCCTGAATGCTGCAGGGTGTGACCCAAAAAAAAACAAAAACAAACAAACAGAAAGGATGGTACACTCAAGCGAAGAAATATTTTCCTCTGATTAATAGCTTTTAAAACATTCAGAAACTGAATTCACAGATTTCGTGACATATCAAAATAAGCATTTGATCTCTCTAAAGTGTATAGGAGAGAGGCATATTAAATCACATGTGATTTCTAAGAATTTGAAACAAGATCCCAGTTCCTTCAAACATTTAAACCTTTTCAAGAGCAAATCCTCCCATCTATTCAGTTCTTCCTTATCATTCACTTATTAAACCAGAATCCAAGGGGAACCAGGAGCTTTGCCAAGACCAGGGAAAATAATGATAAAGCATTGAAAGACTGCCTTGATAAAGATAGCAATCAAAGCAGTCAGATAACAGCAAAAAAGCCGGTGGATGATATATTACAGTGTGAGACACCAGAGGTCAAGAGGGATAAAAGAATTCAAAGGCATAAACTGTCATCCATGAAATCATGTGCATCCCGGAAGGGACCATCTGGTCTATCCTAGTTGGTCAGCACAGGGTCTGCTGGTTGAGCTGGAAGAGGCCAGGCTCTGAGGATACAGAGGGAGGTGGGTAAGCAGCACCCCATTTTCATTCACCCCACTTTCATTCCAGGTTTCTTTTCACTTTCTATTTGGCTAGAGCTAGCAAGCTTGTTAATGCCTTTCCTTGTTTTCATTCCCTCAAAATCTTATCGTTGTGTTGCTTAATATTCATTTAGTGTCTGTATTTGTACTAGAAAACAAAGTGATTTTGCTTCCACTAATTATAAACATACTAAGTTCTGATTTTTAAAAATCTGCTTTGTCAAATACCTGTTAAATTTTGGCAGCTAGTTTTAGAGGACACATTCCTGGGAATTGGAAGCCCAGTGACCCTGCAATAATTGAACTTACTTAACAATATCAAAACCTTTCTATTTTCATATGAGGATTTTTTCATATTTCTATACTTAATTTTAGAGAATGAGATAGAAGTTTTAGATAATAGAAATAAAAATGTGGGATAGTGAGTTAGGAGAGAGATGGAGAGAAAAGGAGATTCCAAAATATTAGCATTGTTTTTTTAGAGTTTTCTTCCCTAGAAAATATTATTTTTTGGAGATGCTTCATAGAAGCAACTTATATTAGGAATACTTTCCTGAGCTTTTTTAATACAATAAATTTCTTTGAATACCTTTCCCCAGATATTGAAGAAGATAAATATAGATTAGCAAGATCACAATTCCCTCTCCTGTGGGATGCTCTCTTCATCTGAGGCATTGAGAGTAAAAGCTAACTTGGGGCTGGAGGGACAATTCGAAATCCCCGTCCCACCTTATCCAAGAGTCTATTCAACTTTCCTAAACCTCTCCATCAAGATACACATAAAAAGTTCTACATAGAAGCTTTTAGTTTTGTGACAAATCCTCGAAATGTTTACAGAGCCCTGTTATTTCTGGGAGGGGTCTTTGGGAGGTATCAAGAGGATTACTTCAGGGGCAGGAAGAGAATTTGGGGGATGAATAGAGAAGGATTCAGCAAGAGAGAAGTAGGGGGGTGCTGGTAGAAGAGACAAGGTTGAATGCAGGGCTGATAATGGATCTGGCTTGAAAGGTTATGATAGGCCACACATGTTGGCCAGGGCCTAAATAAAGCTGCTGTCTTCTGAAACCTGTCTGTGGATCATTTCCCTGCCTCTATCCTGGACTCTGAGATCAACCGGCTGGTGGGGATTGAAGATGCGTGGCCTGGGCCAGCAGAGAAATGCCCCTCCATCCATCCTATCACCATCCAGCCCCACCAAGGGCTGTTATTCAACAGTCTTCTTTTAAACCCAAGGCCTCTGAAAAACTCCTAGGCAAGGAGAGAGACAAAAAGGGTTTGGGACCAGGGTAAGCTCATATTGAGGACCAGTAAAGCAAAAGGATATAGCCAAAAGTTGCCAAAGGTCTGTACAAAATTAGAAGAAAACTGTAGTCAGGGTAAAAACAGTTTAATCCACTTGCTCCTGCAATAGTTTCTTCCAAATGCCAACCAACTCTCTAGCTCCTTTATCTGTCTCTTCTAGCTGCCAACAAACTCTTTTAAGGGTCTCTTCCAATTGCCAACCCTGGAGAGGGTTTTATAGATTCAGCAGCCAATTATTATAAGAGTCATATTTAAAGGGGTTGTGTCTTATTTAAAGGGGCAGAAACCTTTTTTGCCTGATTGGTGATGGACTGTAGGACTAGACTGGCCCTTATCTCAATGGTCTTTGAGTATTATTATTATATTATATTTTTATATTCCACAAATGAGTATGATAATTCTGTCTATCCTTCTTTCTCTGACTCATTTTACTCAGTATAATATGCTCCATATCTGTCCAAGTGAATTATTTTGTTGTTGAATTCTTAACATGTACAATATTAACATGGACACTTATTATTTAATGGTGTGCTTTGTTTTCTTTGATAAATTAGAAATTTGTAGTTTAGGCATATTTTAGAAAGTTAACAGCTGCAGAAGTTTCTTTTTGGAATTTGTGTCTAAAAACAGAACAATTTTTGCTAATTGATTTTGTTGTCCATGAATTTAGCCAAATACTCAGAAGTAAAAGTTTGTGTTTTTTTTTTTTTTTTATTGTGGCAGAGACATGTTTTAGCACACACCCTGATTTACTCTTTTTTGTTTTTGTTTTTGGGCCACACTTGGTGATGTTCAGGGTTTACTCCTGGCTATGTGCTCAAAATTGCTCCTGGTTTGAGGGACCATATGGGATGCCAAGGGATTGAACCGCAGTCAGTCCTAGGTTAGAACATGCAAGTTAAATGCCCTAAATTTTGTGCTACCACTCCGGCCTTTCCCTGACTTACTCTTGTCTTTGTGTTTAGGGATCAATTATTTCAGGCTCTGTGACCATATGTGGTATCTAGGATTAAATCCAGATGGATCATAGTTTATGCTAGGGCCTTATCCACTCTACTATAACTCTAAAACCAGAATTAAATAATTTTGGTGTCTGTAAAATAATAATCAAATTGAGTTCTTGAACAGATATTCTTAAAATTTAACTGAAATAAAATGTTATATTATGTAAGTCTCTGTAACTTTTATAGAAGGGCACACATAGATCCACATAAGACATGTCTGATAATATTATTTCATAATTGCTATAATTGATGCATTAGTAGGCAACTGATAATGGCAGAGAAATTATAATTTATTAGTAAATTAATCAAAGGATATATGTAACAATTACTATTTTTTATAATTAAGCAGCTGTGTAATGGTTAATTTTGTCCACTAGGTAGACTGCTGAGCTAAAATCTATTTCTCCTATGTCTGTGAATGATTTTCTGGAAACCATTTGCAACAGATTTAGTGCATTTAATTAAAAACATCTCTCTTCAATAAGTGTAGGCATCATTCCATCTGCTAGTGACATATTTCTCTCCAGTGGATGAATATTTTCATAACTTGCCATTGATTCCCCAGTGGATTCAAGAGTGGATGAAATAGTTTAGAAACTAATTACTCTATCTTTCTCAGCTGAAACGTCCATCAGTGTCTGATTGGAGGCACAGGAACTGTTGTTTCTGGTCTTCAGACTCACACTAACTTCTAACTTCATTTCTCTCCAATTTTCTATATCTTCCTTTAGGTATATTATGTGAGTCCTTGGTCTTCCTCATCATGTGAACTAACTTTTAAAATAAATATTCTTATAGGCATGCAGTTTTCTGTCTCTGGAGAGCTATAATACATGATGTTTGATTATGGAAAGTTGAATATTGAAAGCAAATATTTTACCTTTTCATATCCAAGGTTTAGTGGAATAATAGAAAAGTCTCAAACATATTAATCTTTAAAATTATTTATCAGCAAAAAATGAAAAGTTTAAATAACAAGAATTGTCACAAAAATCAATTACCTATCCTTAATACCTGTGCATCAATTGAACCCAAAATGCTCTCCATATAAATATAATAACATTTTGAAAGAGGAAGAAAATATGGGATTTTCTTTTCTTTTTCTTGTTACTTTTAGGGTTATACCCAGTCATACTCAGGGACTACTCACTGGTTGGTGCTCAGAGGTTACTTCGGGCAGTGGGCAGGAGACCATGTAGTGGCAGGAATTGAACTCAAAGTATATTCAAGGCAAGAGACCTACCACTGAGCCACATCTCCAGCCAGATAAAGCATTTTTAAAGGTAATTAGTGATTTTTTTTCTATCAGTGGTATGAATTCCCTATTTTTTTCTTGAACATTCTTTTTCTTAGATTTTTATTTTATTTTTTCAAAAAATGCTTAAGCAGGGGACTATAGCAATAGCAGAGCATGGAGGGCATTTGCCTTACATGTGACTAACCCAATCTTGATCCATGGCATCCAATATGGTCCCTCAGGCCTGCTACTAGTGGTTCTTGAGCTCAAAGCCAAGAGTAATGCCTGAGTACCATCGGATATTACCCAACATTTAAAAAAAGCATTATCATGCATATACAGTATGTTATTTACCAAAATACTATGAACTGGACATTTGTGCAAAAATCTATCACAAATGTCTGATAATTTTTTAAGGTAACTTTGACTGCTGATATGCCATGGCTGAGTAAGTTTTTCAGGTTTTACTTCATCTTGTTACATGATCTAAACTCAACTCTGTAGTAGTAATTACTCATCTCAATTTTATGTTGACTAAATTTCTATTTTTAGTTTCTCTTTATATTATACTGACTGGGGATATTAATCACATGCGAAGTCCTGGGATTAAACCCCCGCATTTAAAATAACTTTAAAGTAAAATATAATATTTTCTTTCATAGTCTTAAAATAGTTAATGTTCAATTTTTGGTTCTGACCTACTTTGTACCACTATAAATCATGAAAGTCAAATAGAACCCACATAATATGATGTTCTCTCATACATATATGCAGTATTTTATACAGATAATAATCAAGACTATATTTGATACCATAATTGTAAGATAACTATAGTTGCTACTAGCATCATATTAATACTTATGATTAACATGGGTTTACAAAGTTTTCTAAGAAATGCGTTATTTTCTCCTATTTCAGCTTATCCTCAAATAGCATTGTCAGAAGAAAGTGTTTCATTTGCTCTGAGAAACACCCATTTCCCATTTATCAGATTCTATTCTGCTATTTAGTAACAACAATTTAACAGACTGAGCATAACTAAGACTAGGCATTTTAATTCCAACTTGTTATGCCCATAAACAAAGTCCACAGTTTGGTCCCAATCATGGAGCAGAGGGTCAGAGTCAAAGAGACTCTTAAAAGAGTTAATGTGGATATCTATATATTTTTTGTATGTTTAATTCCTCTATAGTTATACCTCTTAGTGTTTTTATTTCCAAATGTAAAGGAACCCTCCTCCATCCCCCCCTTTTTAATTTCACTAGATTTGGTTCTGCTCTGTATAAAATTCTAGAAGATAAAGTCTTGCTTGGGATAAAAGCTCAGATCAAAAACAAGGCATAGAGATTTTTATAGCCTGTCAGTCTTACTTCCAAATGCACCAGCAATATAATATGGCACCATTTCCTTTTGCATAGACATACAAAAAAAGGAATTCTTATGTTTAGAAACAAGCTCTTATCTATTAGGGATAAGAAACCATAAATTTTATAATACAGGGGCACCTCCCACCCTGAACATTTGTCATGGGGACTCGACTTAGACTCCATGTGATCGGACAGTGACTGTCAAACCCCAAACCTCAGATCCCAACCTTAAAACTGACACAGGTTTTTGCAATAACACCAGGAATTAAACTCCTCCTGGAGAGTTCCTAATACCACTCTGGCATCAACTTGTGCCAGATACAACATCCTGACTATGAGGAAACAGAAACAACTTTATCTAAGAGCAGGTTGCCTTACTCATCATCTAAAAGTAATATGAAATCAGAAGACATTCCATCCTTTGATCTAAAATTAACATCACTAATCACTGACTGACAACTGCGACTGAGCAGAACTTTTCCTGGGGCCAAAAACAAAGATCCTGGCCTAGGCTTTGGCCTAGGATCTGTGCAAAAAACCAAGATCACTAATTACAGAAGACTGATTACAATAACCATGATGGAGCAGAACTTCTGGATCCATTAAGAAAGACTCAATCCTAGACTTCAACCTATGACCTGTGCAAATACCAAGATCTCTAATTACAGAGAACGATTTTGACAAACACAACCAGGCAGAAAGTTTCCTAACATCATAAAAAAAGATCTTGGGGTTAGAGAATGAACATGTCCAGATCATTCCTTCAATCATTCACATTGTTATGATAGTTCTCATTGTAGTTATTTCTCTATTTATTCTAATCTTAAAGATAATTAAACATTTCTTTTTTGGTTTTTGGTTTTTGGGTCACACCCAGCAGTGCTCAGGGGTTACTCCTGGCTTTATGCTCAGAAATCGCCCCTGGCAGGCTCAAGAGACCATATGGGATGCCGGGATTCGAACCACTGTCCTTGTGCATGCAAGGCAAACACACTACCTCCATGCTATCTCTCCGGCCCCTAAATTTTGTTACATGGAGGCATTGTTTTATTTTGTTATTTTTAAAAAAGTATGGTTAATTAGATGGCAAAAAAATACATCAACAAAGTTTTTATCTGTTGATATACCCCCTATATAGCCATTTTGACTAAATGGTTATAGCCATTTTGACTAAACGACCACCTTTTTCACAGAAACTAGAAAATTCAATGAAATAAAATTTAACACTTTGGTATATCAGAAACATGTATATTTTGATCACATATATCAAGTAAGGAAAATGGATATGCAATTATATAATTAGTCTCTAAGACATTGGGTTTGACTTCCTCTGACAAATGTTTAGAAATATATGGAAACACATTTTATTGCCAGAACTGGGGCATTGCCACTGACATTCAAAGATGGGATCAGGGCCATTATATGCCACCATATTCATTTCAGAATGAAGAGGGCATCTACTCACAGCAGGCAATCATTATATTCACCTTGTCCTGGGCACTCAGGATGAGAAAAAAAAACTTGTTTGAGCTATATTAAGGAATTAATATGTATTATGAGGCTATGCTTAAATAATTCCTTAATCCTATTGAGATAAAATATCTTAACCAGAGATATATATATATTTAGACTAGCTGAATATATTTAGACTAGCTGGTCTCTTTGACTCTTTTTTTAATTTTAAATAATTTTTATTGTAACCAATGTGAATTATAAGTCTTTCACATTTATATTTAAGGTACATAGTAACTAAATTAGGGTCATTCTCACCACCAGTATTTTTCTCCCTCCACCCTTTATCCCAGAATGAATCTCATACCTCCCACTTTCAACTCTGGACTGTTAGTGTAGCAGATCCCCTTTGTATATAGCTTGTTGTAGATTGGGTATTTTTATTCTATTGTTGTTAACTTTGGATTTAGTATTTATGTTTGATTTGGGGGGGGTCACACCAGGTGACACTCAGGGGTTACTCCTAGCTATGTGTTCAGAAATTTCTACTGGTTAGGGGGACCGTATGGGATGCCTGGGTGTACAAGGCAAACACCCTACCACTGTGTTATTGCTCTGGCTCCAGATCTAATCATTTTTTATTTCCATTCAGTGTTCATGCAGCTGTTAGTTCCTGGTATACTCCATTTTTCTTTTCTTTCCATTTGTAAGGCAGAAGAAGATGATTCAAGTTCTGTGGTTCTGTTGGGGGAGAAAAGAAAAGAAAGCTGGGAGGAGCCTGTCTAGAAGCTCTAAATATAAATTCAAAAGAAAGAAAAAGAAAAAACCAAACCGAAAAAAGCAACAACAAAAAACACAACAACAACAAAAAACAACACAAAACCACAAACAACAAGAAAGAAAGAATAAAAAGAAAAGGGGGACTGGTCTGGCCAGGTTTTTTTTTTTTTTAAGTTTATTTATCGATCGGTAGGTTTTGGGGCCACAACCATCAGGTCTGCAATCAGAAATCTCCCTTGGTGGTCCCTCCCAAAAGCCCAATCGCTGTGCTGTCTCCAACCCTTTTTTTTTTTTTTTTTTTTGTATAGGCACAGTAAGTATTAGAGAAATTAGAAAGGGAATTCCCTGGGCCTAAAAGATAAGAATTCTTATCCTTCAAGGGTTTCTCCATACTAGGCTGCTTCAAGGATGGAGAAACCCTTGAAGGATAAGAACCCTTATCTTTTAGGCCCAGGGAATTCCCTTTCTAATTTCCCCAATACTTACTGTGCCTATAAAAAAAAAAAGTAGAAGCCTGTCTAGAATACAGGTGTGGGTGTGGTGGGGAGGAGAGAGATTTGGGATATTGGTGGTGGGAATGTTGCACTGGTGAAGGGGGATGTTCTTTACATGACTGAAATCATACAACTACAATCATATTTGTAATCATGGTGTTTAAATGAAGATAATTAAAAAAGATTAGAATAAATAAATTATTATGTATCTCATGTACTCATTTATAAGTTCTATATTCTAGACACTTATGCCTTTGTTTAGCTCTGGCACATTTTTTGGTACAAAAAATGTTTTAAATTTCTTATGTTTTAAATTTCTCTTTTTTAAATCTGGTGTCAATTATGCTATACCATCCCTCTAAGGTTTTTTCTTTTTTATCTTTTTTCTTTTTTCTTTATTTAAACATCTTGATTACAAGTATGATTGTGATTAGGTTTCAGTGATGTAAATAACACCCCCCTTCACCAGTGCAAAATTCCCACCACCAATGTCCCAAATCTCTCTCCATCTCACCCCACCCCCACCTGTACTATAGACAGGCTTTCCAATTCCCTCATTCATTCACATGATTATGGTAGTTCTCAGTGTAGTTATTTCTATAACTGCACTCATGACTCTTTGTGGTGAGCTTCATGAAGTGAGCTGGAAGTTCCAGCACTCCTCCCATTGTCTCTAAGGACTGTTGCAAAAATAACTTTTATTTTTCTTAAAACCCATAGATGAGTGAAACTATTTTTTGTCTCTCTCTCCCTCTGACTTATTTCACTCAGCATGATACACTCCATGTACATCCATGTATAGGAAAATTTCATGACTTCATCTCTCCTGACAGTGGCATAATATTTCATTGTGTATATGTACCACAGTTTCTTTAGCCATTCATCTGTTGAAGGGCATCTTGGTTGTTTCCAGAGCCTGGCTATTATGAATAGTGTTGCAATAAATATAGGTGTGAGGAAGGGGTTTTTGTATTGTATTCTTGTATTCCTAGGGTATATCCCTAGGAGTGGAATAGCTGGATCGAATGGTAGCTCAATTTCCAGTTCTTGGAGGAATCTCCATATCGCTTTCCATAGAGGTTGGACTAGACAGCATTCCCACCAGCAGTGGATAAGAGTTCCTTTCTCTCCACATCCCCACCAGCACTGATTGTTCTCATTCTTTGTGATGTGTGCCAATCTCTGTGGTGTGAGATGGTATCTCATCATTGTTTTGATTTGCATCTCTCTGATGATCAGTGATGAGGAGCATTTTCTCATGTGCCTTTTGGCCATTTGTATTTCTTTTTATCAAAGTGTTTGTCCATTTCTTCTCCCCATTTTTGATGGGATTAGATGGTTTTTCTTGTAAAGTTCTGTCAGTGCCCTGTATATTTTGGAGATTAACCCCTTATCTGATGGATATTAGGTGAATAGTTTCTCCCACATGGTGGGTGGCTCTTGTATCCT
The DNA here is from genome assembly GCF_024139225.1 of Suncus etruscus. Classification (NCBI taxonomy): domain Eukaryota; kingdom Metazoa; phylum Chordata; class Mammalia; order Eulipotyphla; family Soricidae; genus Suncus; species Suncus etruscus. The sequence continues at coordinate 59,171,451 of NC_064857.1, forward strand.
GGGCACTATTTTGTTCAAGGTGCAGAAGCTTCTCAGCTTAATGTATTTTCATTTGTTTATCTCTGCTTCCACTTGTTTGGAGAGTGCAGTTTACTCCTTGAAGATGCCTTTAGTTTCAATGTTATGGAGTGTTTTACCTACGTGTTGTTCTATATACCTTATGGTATCAGGTCTGATATCTAGGTCTTTAATCTATTTGGATTTTACCTTCGTACATAATGTTAATTGGGGGTCTATATTCGCTTTTTTGCAAGTGGCTAACCAGTTTTGCCAGCATCATTTGTTGAAGAGGTTTTCCCTGCTCCACTTAGGACTTCTTGCTCCTTTGTCAAAGATTAGGTGATTGTATGTCTGGGGAACATTGTCTGAGAACTCAAGCCTATTCCACTGATCTGAGGGTCTGTCTTTATTCCAATACCATGCTGTTTTGATAACTATTGCTTTGTAGTAAAGTTTAAAGTTGGGGAAAGTAATGCCTCCCGTTTTCCTTTTCCCTAGGAGTGCTTTAACCATTCGAGGGTGTTTATTGTTCCAGATGAACTTCATAAGTGTTTAATCCACTTCGTTGAAAATGTCATGGGTATCTTTAGAGGTATTGCATTAAATCTGTACAATGCTTTGGGGAGTATTGCCATTTTAATTATATTAATCCTGCCAATCCATGAGCAGGGTATGTGTTTCCATTTTCGTGTGTCCTCTCTTATTTCTTGGAGTAGGGCTTTATAGTTTTCTTTGTATAGGTCCTTCATTTTTTTGGTCAAGTTCACTCCAAGATATTTGAGTTTGTGTGGCACTAATGTGAATGGGATTGCCTTCTTGATGTCTATCTCTTCCCTATCATTATTGGTGTATAAAAAGGCCATTGATTTCTGTGTGTTAATTTTGTAGCCTGCCACAACAACCTGGCTAGACTTTAATTGAAAAATGGAGATTTGAAAGTATAAATTATAAAAAAAATGCAATGAAGGGAAATGGCAGTTACTTATGCAATTGAATATACAACTCTCTTGGCATCACACCACAGAGCATCTGCATTGGTGACATCAGACAGGCCTGCTTAGAATTTCATATTCCTAAATAGAGGTGAAGGCAAGAGCTCTAATTCAAGACATCAATCAAGGAAAATGAACATAACCTAATGTCAGTAGTGAATCAGGCCATCAATTTATTGCTTTGTAAAAGCAATCAGAAAGCTATCAAGCAATAAAGTGTATGAGATAAGTGCTTCTTCTCAGGCAGCTCAACTTTTGACAATGATGTACTGATGGGGAATAGCTACTATTTTGAAGCACATTGTGTTTATTACTTGTTAAAAGGCCTGAACTGTGCAACAGATGTGAAATATGTTTCTTATTATTATGGATCAATTGAGTTTGTTTAATAGCTGTGAATGCCATGTAGACTTGCTGTCTTCTTTAATGAGGTTAGATGGGAGCTCTTTGACTCTCTCAGTCTCCATGTAGAAAAGTACAGCTTGGAACTGCTTTTCTTTCATTTTACAAAGAACAGAAATTTAACTTACTATTGTCTTGGATAATGTCTTATTACAGATAGACCGAAGTGTTTGGAGCCAATTGTGATGCTATTAAAATCATGTCACTTCTCACTAAAGGAGCCAATATTATTCATTATACTAACCAAATGTGATTGGTTGTTCATACCTGGCTAATAAGAGTGGATACATTTTCAAGGACTGTTTGCATGTGATAACAGGAGAGAACAGAGGTTGAGAAAACAATCTATCCACACCTGATCTGAACAACTCAAAGATGCATCAGATTTGATGGAGAATGAATTTGCCAACCTATATCTGCAATTTTCAGAAGGTCTAAATTTAGCAGTCTGTCTAGATTATTTTCTCCTAAAGAAATGGGAATCGTGGGGCCGGAGAGGTGGCGCTAGCAAGAGCTAGCGTAGGATGTACCAGATCCCCCGGTGTCCCATATGGTCCCCCCAAGCCAGGAGCGATTTCTGAGCGCATAGCCAGGAGTAACCACTGAGCGTCAATTGGGTGTGGCCCAAAAACCAAAGGGAAAAAAGAAATGGGAATCTTGGATGTGATACATGGAATAACTGCAGCATCACGATCACACACACAAAATGTAGCTTCTCTTTCGATTAGACCAAGACTCTGATTTTAAAAGTCAATTAATGGGGTCTGAGCACAGCAGGTAGGATTCCAAACCAGGTTCCAGTCCTGGCATCCTATATTATCCCCTGAACATAACAGAAGTAATTTCTGAGCACAAAGCCAGGAGTAACCCCTCAGCACCACTTAATGTGGTCCAAAACAAACAAAAAATGTCAGTGTATATTTCCATTTAATCATTTAAGATGCATCATCAATGGCCTTGAAAACCGAGGGGCTCAACAAATAACATTTTTAGAATGCATATTATCAGTAGTTTAGGTAACTTTTGCCCATTTAAGTGAAGTTCTTTACAGTTTTAAGTTCATAGACTACCTTAACAATTCCTTACAGAGAAACACTATACATTAATGATTATTTTGTAGTAATTATTTATTACTCTGCCTGATGTAGCTAAACAGACTCTGTTTATTAAATTTGGATATTTCTGATTTTATACATTGCAACTATTGTCATTATTGACAAGATTAGTATCCATTAATATTTTCCTTAGCTTCTTCAAAGTAATGTTATAAGTTAAAAATTATGTGCTTAAGTTTTATCAAAACAAATGGTAGAAGAAGCTTATGCTGAGAAAAATATTTGGTTAAAGAGATAAATCACTCTCAATGGAGAACACAAATCAATTTTACATGCCACCTGAAAATAAACACAGAGCTATAATGATGGAGTAATTGGTACAGTTCTTAGCAATTATAAAATAACTACTTGGCCATTAGAAACTGTGATAAATCAATAGTAATAAAAACAGGAATACGTAGCACAAAAGGGAATCAATGGAAAATATTTGCAAATATCTTGAAATGAATATGTATTCAAACATCTAATATAGCAATCAAGTGGGATGGATTATCCTGATGTAATGGATAATTCTCAAAGCAGTGTGCTTTACAACTGGAATGATGGCATTTAAATATCAACATATGTGCAGAAAAATGGAATAACTACAATGTAAACTCAATTTAGTTAAATCATACCTAATGTATGATTTTTAAAAAAATATTCCATGAGCTTGAGGCTGGAGAGATAGCATAGAGGTAAAGTGTTTGCCTTGCATGCAGAAGGTTGGTGGTTCGAATCCCAGCTTCCCATGTGGTCCCCTGAGCCTGCCAGGTGCGATTACTGAGCATAGAGTCAGGAGTAACCCCTGAGCACTGCCGGGTGTGACCCCAAAACAAAACAAAACAAAAGAAAACAAAACAAAAAAAATTCCATGAACTTATATCGAGCAGGAACAAAAAAAGTCCAAAATAGAAACAATATTCGCAATCAGCATTGCTATTTAGTATCATATTGTGATACAACAAACAAATTAATAAGGATAAAAATGTATCTATGGTAAGAAAAAAGATTCACTAAATATTTATTCAAATATATGCAAAACAATAAAATTTATAATAAAATGACTATCATTAATTAGGGAATTAATAAGACTGCAGTGAGTATAGGACATTCATTCTCTATAAAATTAAACCATAGATCTAGATATGTAATGAAAATTATACACATAGATAAATTTTGATTCAAATATTAGCTCTTTACACATTAATCTCTAATTTCTATGTAATAAAAAAAAGCAGCCAGTCACTTATCAGGAGGTGCCCATAGACTGAGTTTTAAAGTCCAAAAAAAAGTTGAAATACTTTAAAAAGGTATGAAAAATAAGCAACTAGTAGGTAATATTTATTTGTTTTCTAAATTTCATTGACAATTTAAAATGATGTGAACTGGACAAAAAGATTGGAGAAAGAGAATAGAATGTTATAAAATGCAAATGCAGGGACTGTTGTTACTTTTCAGGGATGCCGTAGGAGAAGGATATTTTCATGTTGTTGCTAAATACATAGACATTTTTACAGTTTGATTCATGTCTCTATTTCTTTTGGACTGTAAAAACAAAATAGTACACAATGGGAGGATTACAAAAAGACTGCATTTATTTCTCATTATTACAGTGACCCAATAATTGGTCCAAATTTCTTCCTAGCCTGTACCTATTAAAACTCTGGAAGAACACTGCATGTTTTCTCTTGATGGGTACATTCACCTCTTTAGCCTTACTTACTACAGGAATGGATATCTTTATATCCCTACTCTGCATTCAATATAGTGACATTTTTTTTGTAAAAATTATCATTTTACAAGATGATGATGTTTTCTTCAAAACATCATCTCTCTACTAAGGAATACTTGTGGGTATGTTTGCTTTGAAAAACTTGGGGCCTGGAGAAATAGCATGGAGGTAAGGGATTTGCCTTGCATGCAGAAAGATTTGTGGTTTGAATCCCGGCATCCCATATTGTCCCCAGAACCTGTCAGGAGCGATTTCTGAGCATGGAGCCAGGAGTAACTCCTGAGCACTGCCAGTGTGACCCCCCAAAAAAACAAAACAAAACAAAACAAAAAAGAAAAACCCATGAACATTATGGAATTTTCTAATCAAAGGCATGCAAGTTGCTGTAGTAGTTTGGTCATGCAAGATTCTGATGGATGTGAAGTCAAAAGGAGTCTCCTAACCAAAACTATCTGCAGTTCTAAACAGACTGTCATTAGAAATACTTTTAGAGCAATGTCCCTAATTTCTTTATTTAATTTATTTTGGAGGGTGACACTCAGCAGTGCTCAGGGGTTAATCTTGGTTCTGCCCTCAGAAATTACTACAACCAGCTGGGATTAAACACATCCTGGGATGGTGGAGATCAAAGCTGGGCAGTCCATTTGCAAAGCAAATGCCCTTCCCACTGTGCTATTGCTCCAGCGTCCTTTATTTAATTTCTTAAATTCTTCATATTTAAATCCAAGGGCACAATTCCTTGGAATGACCAGCACTATATCAATACCAATTGTATTTCTAACTTGGGACCTTACCACGGTCACTGATGAGAAACTGCAAGAAGCTATGATATCAATTTAGCATCTACAGATATAAATGTCTATGGTCATCTTCTCTTTTTTAATATATTCTGATTTTTGATATCTGAGTATACTGTTCGTAGATTGGCTTTGTTTTTTGTTTTTCAAAAAATATCGAAGATAAAATTTCAACTGCAGCGAAGGCTATATTGAACTGGGTATTGAATAACTTCCAGAAAAAGTGTTCATTAATTGTCTCCAATCTCTTTCTCAGGTCATGATATCAGTGAAATTTTTAAAATAATAATATCTTTATTTAAGCACCATGATTAGAAACATGTTTGTACTTGGGTTACAGTTATAAAAATGATCCCCCTCCTTCACCAGTGCAACCTTCCCACCACCAATACCCCCTCTCCATCGTCCTCTTCCTCCTCTAGCCACCCCCCCCGTCTGTATTTGAGACAGGCATTCTATTTCTCTCACTCACAATCATTGTTATGATAGTTGTTAATGTAGTTATTTCTCTAAATGAATTCACCACTCTTTGTGGTAAGCTTTATATTGTGAGCTAGTCCTACAAGCCCTCATCTATATTGTCTCTGTGTATTATTACCATATTTTTTAATTTTTTTTAAATCCCATAGATGAGTGAGACTATTCTGTGTCTATCTCTCTCCCTCTGACTTGTTACACTCAGCACAATAGTTTCCATGTCCATCCATGTATAGGAAAATTTTATGACTTCATTTATCCTGATAACTTCATAGTATTCCATTGTGTATATGTACCACTTTTTTTTTTTTTTAGCCATTCATCTGTTGTCAGCATCTGAGTAGTTTCCAGATTCTGGCTCTTGTAAATAGCACTGCAATAAATATAGGTGTGTAGAAGGCATTTTTGTATTTTTTTTGTTGTTGTTGTTCCTAGGCTATATCCCTAGGAGTGGTATAGCTGGATCATGTGAGAGCTCAATTTCCAGTTTTTTGAGGAAGATATTAGTGAAATTCTGTTTGAACTCTTCTTAAAAGAATGAATTGAGAACTATGAATATGGTCTGAGCTCTAAGCTTGTCATACAGAAAGACTTTAAAATAAGTATGAACTTTGAATGATAATTGCGTGTAAGTGTGTATGGATGACACCTGGTTTATTTAATTCATGACTTGTCTGAAGAGAGAACTTGTCCAGGATTGAACTCTTGACAATTGGTGTTAGATCTAATTCAGGCTAGGGGAAATACATCATTTGGCTCTTTGTCAAACATTGTTGATGCTTAAGGTTAATTTTATTGTCTCTGAGCTTTAAGAGAACTACTTAAATGCATTTTCAGAATCAAAGACTTAGTGTTTTTGAAACTTATACATTGACATATTAGAATAAGTTAAGCATTTTGAGTTGTATACATTAAATTTCAAATGATTTTTTTCTTGAAATAAAAAAGAAAAGTTTTTTCCTATAAAAATTATATATTAAATTTATACATGATATACATGAAATTTAATATAAATTTCATTCCCATTGGAATTTGCTCAAGGCATAATCTATTTAAGAACAAGGCAGTCTTTTATTTCAAAGAGATTTTTTGTATAAATAGCATACACTATAATTGTTTTACTTATTGGAACTATTTTTCTAATGTATGTTCATTTTAAGCTGAGTATATTACATTTGCTTTGATTGATATCTTGTTCTTGTCCACACTTATTTTTCCCTGTCTGTTGTATCTTGATGTTCATGATTTAGTGTTTTGAATTCATAGTTTAATTTATAGTTGTCTCTTATTTGAGAAGGGTTTTTACCCTTAATTTCAAAGTTTTTATTTAATTGCCCTCTACTTTATAAATAAAAGGTCATGTGTAGCAAATAGCATATGCTATTTGTTTGCTTGTTTGTTCTATAGTTAATTCACTTATTTTCATTTTTCTCCCAATCACTTTTATACACATAGTAATCTCAAATTTTGTCTAGATAATGGGAGCAATTACTTAGGTTATTTGTAAATGAACCAAAATAGGCAAATGTGTAATATATTGGCCATCTTGCTATTAGTTCTTAATGTAGACAAGTAGAGATAGATCGAGAGTATGCCAAATAGCTCTCTCAGAAAGAGAGAAGTCTTGCAGAGAAATTTATCTTATTTATTATCTCTTTACATGTGTTCAGTTAATCTCTATTTAAGTCAAAAGCTAATTAATTCTTGATGATTATGTTTATCTGATCTTCCCTTTTATGTTTTTCTTCCAGCTGGGAAAAATAAAATAGAAAGAAAATACTGAATTATGTGACTATCCCCATCTTGATTTTGACTTAAATAAGGAATCAATAAAAAAGCTTAAGTATTTTTGAACCTTGGTCTCCCAAATTGCTGTGAAAATGAGAATTAGCTACTAGTTTCATTTCATTATTTTAGTAAATCTTAATTCTTTCAACTGGAATAATTGATCTTTAAAAAATGAAAGGCATACTGTTATTCCATGTAATTTCTAAAAATCATTGATGTGGCATTGCTTTCTACTTTTTATTTTATGGAGGTAAAGTGTTGTTCTTTATATTGTTCCCATATAAATATATAAGCATTTAAGTATATGGCTCAGTCATGTTTCTAAAATTTCCCTCTATCTTTTGTCTCATAAACAAATAATTAAAAAATTATACTAAGTTGTAAATTGAGGCACATAAGTAAGAAATTATATCAGCATGACCATAATCTTCTCTAATAATGTGTCTATAAGCACACTTACTTTTATCAAGGGAAAATGAATTTCTGCACTCCAACTAAGAGTTGTGATGATTTCTTATAAATATATCTTCTAGAAATGTATTTACTTAGATTTTTATATATTTTGATTTTTGTTCTTCATTTTTTGAAAGGAAGTTTTGCTGGGTATCATCATCTTCTATCCTTTATTTCTGAAATTTGTTCTTACTTTTAGTGGGCTTCTTTTTTTATATGACAGATAATATGGTCTTTCATGGATTTTAGTATTATACTTGTTTCAGTTTATGAGCATCTTTTAAAATTTATCTCCTGAATAGGTGATTTTATCCTGCTTGGAGTGGACTGATTTACTGAAGTATGTAGCCTAATGTAGTTAATCAAATTCAAGAGATGTCTAAGACGTATGAGCAGAGGCAGAGTTTCTAGTGAGGTTAGTCAGGAAAAATAGAGTAACAGAGCAGGTAATTTGTAACAAGAGGCAATAATTATACCCATATTTTTAAGTATCAATGCAATAATTGCATAGCTAAGAGGAAATTCAGAAAACATGATGAAAATATGTATTCTAGATGGTGCAATAATTAAAATCACTGAAGCCCTTCAGACATCATGGAGATGAATATCTAACTCTCTCTGACCATATTGCTGTCTTATGATGCCATGCCTTACAGTATAGAGCAGGGTCATCAGCAATTAAGAATTTTGTGAATAAATTAAAAAATAGAATTATTTTTAATAGTATAGCTATTTGGATAGATACAACTATAAATGGATAGATTATACAATAGATGGAAGCTTAATTGACACATATAGATAGAAACCACAAAAAAGAACATAGAATGTGATATATTTTTCATTAAAAATGTAAACTTAAAAATATAATGAACAGAAATCACTATTTTATAAGAGCTCATGAGCAAAGGATGAAACGTGCTTAGACAATATACATATTATGTAGCTTTTTAAATATATACTATAAGAAATAAGTAGACAATAGATACAAGTAGACTGAAAAATTGTGGTTGTAAATAAAGGTAGAAAAATATAGTTATTAAAATAAAATGTTATTATACTAGAAATGTTTCTAGTCTTAGGTGCTTAGGTTGATAAATTTGTCCCCAATATAAATACTGTTTATATTGGCTCAATAATTCTATTCATTTAAAGTGATTTTAACAATATTTTAAATTTGGTTGATATATGATTAATGCTCATTAGATGTAGTACTGTAAAGTGATGATAAATAAATAAAAAAATAGTTCTAACTTAAGATTAACAGGATATTTTATTGACAGAACTTGTTAAAAGGAAGTACTTAAATAATTATATCCATTGGCCATAACCCTTCAAATATGTTAGTTTGTTGTCCTTTAGTAAAGCTTACCGTAATTATGTAAGAACAGTAGAAAATGTTCAAAATATGACATTAGTTCTAAAATAAAACAAATTTATAAGACAAAGAAATTGTTAGAATAGTGAGATAGTATAGCAGTTAGGGCAGGGCCTTGAGTTGCATGCTTCTTTTTTTTCTTTTTTTTTTTTTTTTTTTGGTTTTTGGTTTTTGGGCAACACCTGGCAGTGCTCAGGGGTTACTCCTGACTGTCTGCTCAGAAATATCTCCTGGCAGGCACGGGGACCAATTGGGACGCCGGGATTCAAACCAACCACCTTTGGTCCTGAATCAGCTGCCTGCAAGGCAAACGCCGCTGTGTTATCTCTCCAGCCCCATGTTGCACACTTCTGACTGGGGTTCCATCTCCCATCCCCTATATGGTCTCCAAGCACCTCCATGAGTGATCCCTGACCACAGACAGGAATAAATCCTGAGCACTCCTGGGTGCTACTCAAAAATATAAACAAACAAAACAAAAAATAGAAAGAAAAATGTATGTCTATTATTTGGGAATAGTAAGAATAGAATACAAAGCAATTTGTTCCTTGAAGGTAGTATACTTTGCAAAAGTAGAGCTGAATGCACTCTTAACAGCATATGAAAAAAGCTCTATGAAAGTAGTATCTGAATAATTACCCTTCAAAAATGGCTTTAAAATTCTTTAGCACTTTGGTAGTTTAGTCATCTTAGTAATGCTTATGTATAAGGGCTAGTACCAGGTTTAAGACACTTGTCTTGAATGCAGCCGACTTAGGTTTAATGACCTAGCAGCACGCTTAGTCCCCTGAGCATCACCAGAAATAACTCCTGAGCACAGAGGCAGCAGTAGTCCCTGAGAACTTCTGAATGATTCATGTTCCCACACTAAAAAAAAAGAAAAAAAATGGGACCAGAGAGATAGCACAGTGGTAGGGCAGTTGCCTTGCATGATGCTGACCAAGACTGATGATTCCCAGCAACCCATATGGTCCTCAGAGCCTGCCAGGAGTGATTCTGAATGCAGAACCAGGAGTAACCCCTGAGCACCGCTGGCTGTGACCCAAAATCCAAAAACCAAAAAAAAAAAAAAAATGAGTCTTATTCCATGAACTAGAAATGTGTACATATTTACTGTTATCTTTTATTTTTAATAGTAAATCTTAAGTTTCTTGCATAAGTCTTTTACATGCTTCATCACATTGATAATAAAAGACTGAAACATATTAAAGAAGGAGAAAAGGACCGATGATAATACATCCTGAGAGTTGGCTTACTGAGTGGAGTTGGCAAAAAGGACTGAAGGAGAGATACATACTAAGAGTGGTGGTAAAGATGTGGACACTTTGGTGGTAGTCATGTCATTTGGAATAGTCATGTGATATTCCTGGTGTATCACCATTAATAGTATTGTAAATCACAATAACATAATTAAATGTTTATAAAGATCTAAATATAGAATGCTTATCTGTGACATAGATGTGCATTCCCAAAAAGAGGTTGACCACCTAAGTGACCTTGGAAATCTACATACCAGTTTCACTAGCATACTGGGGGGCGGGGGTAGAGGAGGGAGATATGGGATGCATACTGGGAACAGGGGCGGAGGGAGGACAGAACTGGTGGTGGGAATGCCCCTCATTCATTGTCACTATGTACCATAAATGATGCAGTGAAAGATTTGTAATGCACTTTGGTCACAATAAAAATTTAAAAAAAAGATTCTGCTTTATTTGTTCATAAGCTGAAAAAAATAAATTGACTGTTTATCTGATATCTATTTATTTAGAGGTTTGTTTCATATAATAGATTTAGAAATATGTAACAGGTAAGAATGAAGAATTAACATTTCTTAAAATCTAATGTACTCAAGCAATTCACTGATACATTTGTATTTTTCATCATCTTGGAAAGCATATTCAACTTTTTTAAAACTTATTCAATTAGTTTTGATTAACTCAATATATAACTTTCCATCCAAATTTTCCTAAAAATGTATCCACTTTCCTACAATAATACATTCAAAAAAATTACATGCATTTCTCCCTCTTAGTTTTTCTGATTTAATAAGTCTATATTTTAAATTCTCTTTAGAACATCTAGCAATTTTCTTGTTAGCTCTTTTCTGCCTTAAGGAAAACCTTTAATCTCCATATCAGGAACAATATTTAATAAGAACTATAACTTCACCAGCATTGCCCTTTCCTCTTTTGTATCTGTGAGACCTAAAGCTGTCTTATAGCTTTTCTCTCCTGCCCTATTGAATCAATCAGTCATTAGTGAGATTAAGATTTCTAAAACATCCTCATCTCTCCTAGTTTATATGATCTCCCACCTATCTTCATAGCTAAAACATTGCTAAATGCAACTTATATAATCATCATGAGCACTGGAATAGTGTTTGTTTTCTTACTTTGATTCAGTAACAATTTGACATGGATGGCATGAAGACATTTTGTTTGTTTGTTGTTTATTTTTTATTTGTTTGTTTTTACAGGGATGCACCTATGTGCAGTTCAGGAGGACCAGAACACCACATGTGATTTTTTATTACCAGGCCAGTATTTTGACTCAATAATTAAAAATTAAAAACAAAACAAAACACATGTTCTGTGAGTGCTCTGAGATAAGAAGACTAACTGGGCTACTTAGGGGATCATTGGGGTTCTTCATGACCACATATAACTGATGCTTAGGGGCATCAAGTCAAACAGGAATCAGCATTTACCTTAATATCTAAATGATTTCTCTGGCCCTAGACAAAGGATCTTGAAGTTCAAAATCATTTAGATATTTAACCTGACCTTGGGAAGGAACTCGTCCATGTTTTGTTTGTTTATTTTGGGGCCATCCTTGGCACTGTTCAGTTTCACTCTTAGCTCTGTACTCAAAAAACACTCCTGGCTGGTTTCAATACTTGAAATCTGACCAAGGTCAGCACACCTAGGTCAGCTGTGCTCAAGGTAAGCACCCTACATGTTGTGCTATGGCTTACACCATGAGGGAAAAATAAACATGATGATCTCAACATTAAGAATCAGAAATACTTTATCTATGATCATCATGGCTGATAGAATTTTGGTTCTGGAGTTTACTAATTGAGATCTCATCCTAAAGGTAATATATTCATCATCAGATGGAACAATGTGTTGAAAAATGATATTCTTAGCACAAACATAGAAATAGAAATATTCTATATTTGTGTCTTTTTCTACTTAAAATCCAACATCACCCTTCAATCCTAGGGGGAAATCTCAGTGCTTTTGACGACTTTGTGAACACAATGAAATTCAGTTGTCTTTCAAAATTTCTTATAGGTCACACACAACTAAATCTCATGTACACTCAGGAATTTATTTTTTGTTTTAATTTTTTGTCACACCAGGTGATGCTCAGGGGTAACTCCTGGCTATGAGCTCAGAAATAGCCCCTGGCGTGGGGGATCATGTGGGACACCGGGGTGATCAAACCACAATCCATCCTCTGTTAGAGCGTGCAAGGCAAATGCCCTACTGCCTGCGCCACGGCTCCAGCCCTAGATATTTTTTAATATATATTACTTAGACATTTTGTCTTTAATTGCCTAACTAATGATAGAAGCCCTAGTGGCTGTATTTTACGTACAATTATTTATTTGCATATTATTATTCAACTAATGAGCAGGGTCTTCACTATTATTGTGATAGTTCAACATTTAATGCAGTTGATGTTTTAAAAAAATACAGAAATAAATAGAAAATTTAAAACAACATACTGATACTCTTTTACCTGTAAAACACTTATCAATAATTTACAGTACACATTGTTCCTTTCACTTGTTATTAATGCATAGCTCTGAACTCTTATGGCTTGAAAAGTCAATGTTTTTTCTATGATATTGAATTGACAATAGGGATCAGTAAAACTAAACATAGATGTGAAAGTTTATGTCATCTCTTTCTGATAAAAGTTTAATTGATCATTAATTTTAAAAAAATTGAAGAAAAAATAAAACATTAGAAGCTGTGAACTTTCTCTGTGGACCACAAAAGCAAGAGAAATAACAAGTCCACTGTAATGTTCTGCTTTAATTGTGCAGTAGGCAACTCTACAAATTGATTCCATCACAACAATGCAATTTAACATTTTGGAGGATTTTAATTGATTTTAATATTGCAAGCATCTTATCTGGTTCATTGCTCCCTATGGCATTTGAGAGTTGTATTTCAGTATGGGCAGTTACTATATTAAATCAGTATATCAATACACCCTGCATTAAGAAGCCAGGGCCTCAGAGAATCTATGAATCAAAGAGGCTAGAAAAATGGTTGCTCAACACCAGCTTTCCTAAAAGAAATGCATTAATGAAAAAACACTATAAAAGTTCTCTGTGCTGAGGGATACATAAAGCAAAAACGCATAGCATGGTAAATATTTTTCCATATATTGATAGAAAGCATTAAAATGTTTTCTCTGGGGCAGAAAATTCTAATGGCTATATCAAAATAATGCATAAGCTGTGACTTTTAAAAAAAGCTATGACCTTGTTTATGACAATGTGAAGAAAGTTTCTTTTCTCACAGGAATAAGGCAGATCCTTCCAAGGATCTGTGTAGCCTTGAATTTGTAGGTGTGCATATTTACGGACCTTTGTATTTTTGCATACAAGTTGCAAAACCCGGTTAGTGAACAGTCCCCAAAGACCATTTATTTATGACCAATTTAAACTGTAAAACTAGTTATACTATCTATGTTGTCAGTGGTGGAAATGATTAGCAAAAAGATAAAGAGTAAAAAAGAAACAAATTGTATATAAAATGGTGCAGAAATAGAGTGTTATTCTATGGTGACTGAGTTTGTGGTTGCAATGACATCTATTTTGGGACACGTTAGTTCTCACAATGCTTATATGTGTTGTTATTATTATGTCTATCCCTAAGAGTCCCATGGTGGTTTGCTACAATAAATCCCATATTCTCAACTGTGTTGGTCTCATAGAATGTCTAGGTTGCAAGGACAGTCTGAAACAAGGAGATAAGATGGTCATGTACTGAGCACAATTTCTGCTACAGCACTCTGATTCTCTCTTCAGACATATAAGCCATTGTTTCTGTTAACACGAAGAACAATTAACAAGAACATTAAGAGCCAGGGGAGGGATGTTTCCATAGCTGTGGCTCTCAGTTGATAAATACCAAATCAGCAAGTACCTTTAGAGTAGAAAAGTCATGATGATTTCCTTTTCTATTCTTCTCTGGTTGTTCATTTGCTGCTCTGATACCCGAAACTTGTTTTGTTCTAGTGTTGTCTGAATACATTGGTTGCCTGGATGTCTATACTAACTGAACTTTGTTTTACCTAGGGAATTTTCTTGATCTAAGATTTATTTTTTAATTAGGAGGACAAATCCCAAGTACCAGATATTTAATTAGTATGTTCTCCTATAGAGTAAGCCCTTAGTCTCAGTATCACATGCTACCAACCGATTCTCTCGTACAATCTCTCATACAAAGAATATAAAGAGGACAGATTGTTCTCCAAGGATTTTACACATTAATGGAAAACCAGGTTAAAATATTTTTGAGAAGACTTTGTATAGAATAAAAAAGTGTTTCTACATATTTGCTTTCAGCATGGCTTCAAAAATCCTACTAATAGGTTAGAAAACAGTGGTGGGAGCACCATATTACTCAAATAATTGTATCAATTGTTTCAACAATTAACTTCCTTGTAGGGTAGATAAGAAGGTTGACTTTTTGCTGCTAAGAAAAAGTCAGGAATATCACTTAACTACAATTGTACTGATGAACAATTTTGTAGAGGAAAAAAAGACAGACAACAAACAGAGACAGAGAGTAGTGATAGATCTTGGATTCTGAAGTAAATAGCACTCTGAAAAATATTGGTGGAAATGAGATAGCATGCTTTTTAATCACTAAATATAGACATATTTAACTAAAGATCTGGAGGAAGTAACTTGTTCAAAGTTACACTATTTTGAATTTAAGATTTATCTCTTGGGGGGGGAGGAGGGAGATTTGGGACTTGGG